>NW_028230456.1:7138303-7454028 GCF_043228905.1 Azolla caroliniana | reverse complement strand
CTTGGTTAAGCCTTGCACATGGCATAATTGCAACAAGCGGCCAACCCCCCGCCATATTTGATGCGACGTTAGGCAATCCCACAGAGTGTATCGTATTGATTCTACTATACTTGGGCACTGTACACAATTAGGAGAGCTAAGGTTCACACGTTGCCATGCTCCCACCAGTAGTGACTTATGTATTAATAGCCATTGGAACGTGGTAATTCGCCTCGCATGTTGTTATTTCCAGATTATCATCTAAATATATGTATGCATAGATTGACCCATGCGTGATATTCTTGGTATTCTCCATCCGTAATATTCGTCATATTTGAGAATAAAAAATGACCCCAAGAATATTACAGAACCATTCGTTTTAAATTTACATAAATGAATTAATGTACTAAAAATGTTAATTAATTCATTAATAATTAATTAATATTAATTAATTCATAATAATGAATTAATTTACTAAAACATTAATTAATGAATTAATTAGGGTTCCTAATTTAAGCCAAAATTAGAGTTTTAAGAATTAAAATATTAATTAACTCACTAATAATGAATCAAATTACTAAAACATTAATTAATTCACGAATGATCAATTAATTAGGGTTCCTAGTTTTACACAAAATTAGGCTTTTAAGAATTAAAATATTAATTAATTCATTAATAATGAAATAATTTACTAAAACATTAATTAATTCCTGATTAATTAATTAATTAGGGTTACTAATTTCAGCCAAATTTAAGGTTTTAGCACCACCCTAGGTTAGGAGGTGAGAATAATAATTAAGTGACACTTGGAGGATGAGGGGGAGGCGAGGATGCAGGCCGAAAAGAAGAAATATGGTCGAAATTAGGGTTTTGACTGAAATTAGGGTTTTCAGCCGAAACCCTAATTTGGAGGCTGAGAACAAGATACAAGGGGAGGCGAGGGTGTAAGCATCAAGTAGAAGAAGATGCAAGGTGTGGCCTCTTCGCTCACTATTCAATGTTGCTAGCTCACTAGCTAGCGTTAAAAGAAACAAATTTTTTTTCCAAAAAAAAAAAGAAAAAAACGAATATTATTGCTTGTATTCGTATTCTAATTCGTATGCATTCGTGGGGGAGGCCTCACGAATGCGAATATGTCAATCTATGTATGTATGTACTATGAAGTGTGTACAATAATATATTTAAAATAATGAAGTGTGTACATGCTTAAAATAATATCATCATGATGTAATAATGGTATATATTCTCAAATATTTATTGTTTCCTAATAATATTAGTTTAAATTTGATTGAAATTTTAAACAATCACCTTTATTAAATACTTTAAGGGTGTAAACGATACGTTTGATTTTAATGTTTTAAGTTTTAAGTTAAAACTAATTTTTTTACTAACCTTTGTTTTCCAAAAACTAACCTTTTTTCCTAGAAGATAACATTTTTTTTTCCAAAAAGGTAACCTTTTTTCCAAAACAATAACCACGTTTTTTTCCAAAAAAATACCTTGCTTTTTCCCAAAAGAAAACCTTTTTCAATAAACTATAATAAATACTCTAAGCATGTAAACTAAAGGTTTGATTTTAATGTTTTAAGGTTTAAGTTAAAACTAAATTTTTTACTAGCCTTTTTTGCCAATAAAATAATCTTTTTTTTTACAAAAAGATAACCCTTTTTCCAAAACAATACCCTCCTTTTTCCCCCAAAAAACAATTTTTTTATATACTTATTAGTAAAAACATTAACACGATATTTATTTTATGTATTTCATTATCTTTGTGAGATAGGTACGCTCATTTGTGTATCTTTGTGTACCTTTTATAGTAATGAAATGTATAACAATGTAGCATTATATAGAGCTTTACATTTTTTAAATTTGTATGTGAAATGACATGTTAGTTTTTGCAATCCTTTTTTTTCCGTCCATTAGTTATAAAATTTTAGATATGAGATTATTATCTACAAATCCTTGTAGGGACATGATAGGTCCATCTTATGTGGATGCCCACTGACTCAAGAAAGGGAGAGGACAATCATTGTTAGATAAAGGCTATTTGTTGTCTTTCAACTCCATCAGAGCCGCCATTGAGGCCATCATATTGGCTCTTTAGACTAGCTACAATTTCACTCCATATCTCTTGCATTAACATTATTGGTTGTGCGGTTTGGTTGGAGAAGACCCGTCTACACCGTTGTTTCCATACAATCCGAAGAGTTATTGGATTGACTAATTCCAACACAACTTGAGATTTGTCATTAAGAGGAGTTGAGTGGACATTGCCGCTGGTGGAGAAAAAAAACCTCTTGTGCTTTTATCACCAAAGTCATCCCCTCCTCTTGATGCTCGTATTTGTCAATTGGGGCTTGCCATGATACCCAACATACATTTCCCCACTTGATTGAGCCTTGCACTTGGCATAATTGCAATAAGTAGCCAACCCCCCACCATATTCAATGGGACTCTGGGTAGTCCCACAAAGCGTGTCGTATTGATTCTATTGCATTTGGGCACGCTACACAATTAGGAGAGCTAAGGTTCACACGTTGCCATGCACCAACCGATAGTGACTTATGTATTACTAGCCATTGGAAAGTGGTGATTCTTCTCGTGTGTTGTTGTTTCTAGATTTCCTGCTAGAACTTGGTGATAATTGTGTGAGCAACATGATATGTGTGCTAGACCTTTGCGGCAGCTGGCTCTCGGGCGGTTTGACCAGCTAGAATATGGCGACCCAATCTAGTTGTGAATTGAAAGAAAGGAATGGGTTTGCTTCCTTGCCCCGCGTAAGTATCACACCATGTCCATTGCAAAGGGTCCCAACTAACCTTATGTAGCCATGTGTTTTCAAGAGTACATATGTGCCAATCTAGTTGTACTTTGATCGGATTAGGATCTACAATCCATTTATGCCTAGTATATGCCAGTACTCGAATTGCCTTATTTTGTGTTGGTGTGTCATTGTCTCGCAATTCAGAGCCTTCGATCCTGTCCTGTGTTTCCCTATCTCTTGGGATCAACAAGCCCTCCTAGCACTTTTCGAACTGTGATTGGGGGTACTATCCCACTTTTCGAAGTTTAGGTTTAGGTTTAGGGTGAAGAGGAATCAACAATGGCCGTAGAGATGGGCCAACGGCAACGACTATGGTGTGGAGGCTATGACGACTACCGACTGTGGGGCGTCAGCAGAAGTGGCAGGACCTGCAGAAAGGGTGTGGTGGCCTGTGTGCCCCACGTCTGCAGACCTCCGCTCTGCACTGGCAGGTGGACACGAGTCAGCCCTGCTCCGGCCTCGTTCCCGCTTCACCTCTCGCAGGGACGCGCTTCAACTCCTACTCCGCGGCTCCTATTCTGCTTCACCTCTCACAACGGTTTTTGCAATCTTATGTCATATGACATACATCTTTAAAAAATGTCCGTCAAAAAACTTTGATACTAACGTGTCAAATTTTGGCCCTGATTAAGTGGTCACCATTCGTCATTGCGCCTACGAAAAGATATTTTGTCAAATTTGGTTCAATTAGGACTCTAAGTCCACAATTATACACTTACACCACTAGAATTAATACTTATCTTCCATTCCCCTTATATTTTAACTTATTTCTAGCCAAATAATTGGATTATGGACACCGAAAGTTATATTTTTTAATATAGTGTGAACAAGCTCACAAATATATATATTTACGTGTGTGTGTGTGTGTGTGTGTGTGTGTGTGTGTGTGTGTGTGTGTGTGTGTGTTCATTCACTTTTTTATAAGTGGCACGAGGGCAAAGGGAATGAACAGATTTTTTAAGGTGTGCAAAATTGAAACTTGAGAGCTCAATTTAGCGTTCTTTGCTTCCTCCATCAACGCCTTCTTGTACACCAACTAAAGGATGGCACCAACGTGGGCATCACCACTTTCATCACTACCTACTCTCAGTGAGTTATTTGGGATTATTTTTTCTAGTTGGGTTTAAGATTTAAAAAGGAAATTTTTCTCTCTCGTCTTTATGTAACACTCGAGCCTATATAGAGTAAGACTTTGGTGTACATTTTTTATCCATTAATAGTGGATTGTTTCTTGATTTGGTGACTTTTTATGACTTCTAAAGGGTTTTCCACGTGAAAATTTGGATGGCATATTGTGCATTCCTTTTGTTCTATTTTAGTTGTTTATCTTAAATAACTTGCACAATATCAAGTTATATCGTTCAATTATCACTCTTAACACTTTTTAGCCTTTCTTAATCTAGCAAAATCTTATGTGTGGGCTTATATCGAAAGAGATATGTAGCACCTAGAATTTGTAATATTCTAGCGTCAAAACCTCACACCATATAGGTATGCTCGTGTAACTACAAGAACCTAACAAATCTAGTAAAATTGTACATAAGGAAATTGTAAAAATGTACATGAGTTAGGGTGTTTCACATCTTTTGTGATTAGCTTCATGACAAACATGTGAGAGGAATGGATCTATAGGTTGTATTATAGCCACCATACAAAATCCACCACTTTCTAATGGGAAAGGAGGAGCGTTTGCTTCATAATTACTTGGTGTTTGTCTAACCATGGGTTTCAATATGACAATTATCATAATTTGTGGTTGTCTTACCATTGTTTGCTTGAGACACACGGGAAAAAACAATACTACAAGGCCATTCATTAATGGATACCCAAGGGCAATCTTTTGTTATGAGCACATGGATCAACGCTCTCACACAAATGGTTAGCAAGAGACATGGAAGTACAGGCAACATGAAGAATACAATATTTCAATTATATTCATTCCAATATCTTATTTTCTTTTTCTCTCCTTTGTAATTTTGCAAGTGCATTTTAAGATGCTTTATATCAGTACAATTTGAAGTATTTTTTAATAGTGTACATTTGCTTCTCACCAATTTCATTTACTTCATAGTCATTGGGAGTCTCCTACTTGAGGGTTCATTTCTAGTCTAAGGCTTCTAATATCCTATATCAAGTGGCCTCAATATTGATAATTTGGCAATAACCTCCTTGACCTAATTCACAAGGATAGGACATCAACTTTTATATCAACACATAGGACACTAGGACAATCACACACAACTGACTTTTTCCAAAGGTCTGCAACAACAATGTGCCAAGGAAATTATTTACAATAAACTTGTAGAGAAATGTTGACAACATCAAAGCCCATGGGTTCTAGGATACAAAGAGATTTTTAAGACACCTTCTTAGAGATAGATCTAAGTTGCTTGTCATGTCCAAGCTACCCTAGTGACATCTAATCAGTGTACTCCGTCACTGCTCATTCCACCACCACAACCAAAGTTGGTCATTGCGTATTCTCACCATACATTATAGTAGTTTATTCACTTCATGTTTGTAAAAGTTTTTTGAAGAATCATTACTCATGGTAATGTCACCTCATACATTAAGATCACAAGTTACCATTGGCATTTAGGAAATATAAAGTTTTTAATTATGTTCTAGTATGCAGAATAGGAAGTTGATTATATTTTATGATCATGAAAACCATGTTGGTATCTGATAAACACTGGTATATGCTTACATAGTATACAAACTTAAATATATGAGAAAAACATTGTATTCTACCGCTAAGGTTTTGCATATTTAATAGGACCGTCAACATATGCAAACATGCTAAAAGTATATATACAAGAGTTTCCTCTCAACATTGCACAACACCAAGGGGATAAGAATGTTTCATTAAAATATCGTCAACATGCATGTGATGTGTTCCAAATACATCATTATCCATGTATGTAACAAAACTAAGGATCTTTAGTAGCAAATAATTATTTAATTACTTTTCTTTAGAATATCTAAATCTCAAATGATATGTTATGCCTTGAGAAATTGAGTTTAATTACATGGTTCACATTGAAATTGTTTTGAGAAAGAATATTACAATGCAAATATGTTACAATCTCAATCAAAGGCATCAAATTTAAGCCTAACAATGTCAATGTAAGCGTATAAACAAGCAACCTCGATACTACACTTATATATGTTTGAGCATACAATATTTATAGGCTTTATGAATTTTTTTGAAAACCATACATCAAATCAATTGACATCATAAGCTTACCTAAGAAAACCTCAATATGCATTAGAAAGTGCGGGCATTGGATATTGGAAAACATTGAGTTCAAATTTATATGAATTTTTATAGTGCTTCAATGTACAACTAATGAAAGCATTGATGAGCTATCACATCTACATTGGAATTTCTAGATATTTGTTGTGAATTCAGAACTAAATTTCTTTAGCTAATGTGTAAAGACATGGTTTTGTTGACTCTTTTACGTTCCGCCATTCAACCAAGGTTTACAATTTCTATGAAATATGATTCTCTATTCAACCAAGGGTATGTGTCCACTTTATTGCAATGAAAACCATGACTCATATGATGGTACTGATTAAAACATGTTATTTACATGGAACCAAGACTACTTACATACACCCTCACCAAAACTTGAACCTACTTGAGTTGCATAGAGTGATCATTGAAATTCAACTTAGTGTTGAAATTTCAGAAAATGTGAAACAAATGTGCATACCATGTGCAAACTAGAGTATCCACTTCTATGAGTGACAATGTGGAGTGAAAGTATTACAATCATCAAGCATATGCACTTCGGTGTAAATTAAAAGAATATAGCATATAACTAGATATGCTAGACGACTACATCAAACGCTCATAAAGTGCATTTACTTCTCTAGTTCTTAGGTTTGTGTCCTAGTATCAAGTCTTGTCTCACAAACATTTTGTAGACAATCAAGGCATATGATATATCATGTGGTAAAATTATCTTTGAGCTCACATCATACTCAATTCTTGTCATACAGATTCAAGTCCATTGTCAAGTATTTACCTATGCATTGCAAGGATTTGTTCGAGTGCACCTTGTTCTCTTTGGGCATCATGTGTTATATATATAAATAATAATATAAACACTTCATGTTTGTAATATGTGGTTAAAAAATGCAAGTATTTGTACCAGTATTCACACTATAGTTTAAACATGCTCATAGACATGTGAAGCATTCTGAATTTTGAAAATGTATCGATAATTTCACAATCCTGGAGACATGAACAAGACAGTGTAAAGTAATTGTAAAAAATTTGGGAAATAAATCGAGAACCGTTCAATTGTTTTGTGTGTCCTTGTTGTTGAGTGGAAAGGCATAAAATCAAACATGACAAGATGATGTGAAGTTTGTCTGGTTTTTTTTCCGCATTTTGAACATCCCATCACACTGCCTTAGAGAGTACCTTTGCCCCCTCCCTCTGATATCGACATGCATTATTTGTGTACATGTATCTCATTTATCCGCACACAGAATGTATGCACACCTAGATGTATACAAGGCTTGCCCAAAACGTAGTTTTAAGGCCAACCCCCACAAATGCACTACATTGATGCAATAAAATCAACCTAGGAAATCTCTAACTAAACTACATGTTTGTAATCTTAGAGAGTTATGACTGATCTAATATAGACTTCAAGATTTTTCAATTTTTTGCCGAGATTGTTTTAGATGAAACAAGTAGGCTTAGCAAGCCTCGCACACCTATCTAGACACTCAAATGCATGCAAATAAAGTGTTGATGTTGGATCACATGTCTACAATTTGATTTAAAATACACAACATGCTCTTTCAGACATGGATATCACAAATATATATACATGCATACATAGCAAGCGCATCCACATGGAATGATGTCTAATATTTATCGACTGTCTTGATGGGGAGACATGCTCCATTGGATAATGATGTTTGATATACGTATTATATTGACACTATGATGATATAGCTATATGCACATGCATCATCAAAGTAGAGCTTGCAAGTACGATGTCAAGCTCAACTCAATGGATTATTTATTAGTTTGATAACAAAATGACATAGTATGATGTGGAACATCACGTTGAGCCATCAAAAAACACGGAAGATTGAAGCAAGGATAGCCATACTAAGGCATGCATGCCTAAGAGTGGATTGTACAAGTAAGACAAGACGGCACAAGTGAATATTTACATAAGAACATGGATGATAGCCCCCCGACAAAGGGGCATACTAATGTGTACAAATTGACACATGAGCGAACAAGGATGAATCAAGTTGATATTGACATAACGAGACACGTCATGAATGCACATTTTGGGATGATAAGATGTGGACATAATATGACGTAGGGCACATGGCACGCACAATCTATACACAAAATGATCGATAAATATTGAGAGCAACAGGTCATATTATGTACATACATAACCATACACACACACACACACACACACACACACACACATACATAACACATATAGATACATACCTATGGCAAACACATTCATAAGACAAGCAAAACACAATAACTCCCCCATCGTCACATACATATAGGACACTTTGTTGACAACATACATACATACATACATACATACATACATACCTATGGCAGACACATTCATAAGACAAGCAAAACACAATAACTCCCCCATCGTCACATACATATAGGACACTTTGTTGACAACATACATACATACATAGATACATACATACATACATACTTCACCATACATATATGTACATATTTACCCCCACCTTCTTTCCCTCCCTTCTTTGGCTCCAATAATGATGGCCACATTTAGCACACAATAATGAGGAGCAGATTAACCTCTAATTCCAGGCCCAAATTAGTGAACCTCTTCTTCAGATTCTTCTCGGACTTCTTTTGCTTGACCCTCCTCATCCTCAAAATCAGTCAGTTTACTACCCTGGCTGCTTTTCGTCCTCATCATCATGCCTTAATGCAATCATCAGCTCATTCACCAGGTACTTCCTAGCCCACTTCCAGTAATTTGAAGTTAATTCTCTAATTAACCCTATAATTTGATCAATAGATTTATTAATTTGCAGAGATCAGACATGTTGTAAGGAGTGATGTTGGTCATCTTAAGAAAGATTATGAGGTGAAGAAGAGTAATGTGTATAACAGTGTGAACAATCATATCCCACTAGTGATTCATCATCATCACCAACACCAACACCACCATCATCATCATTATCATCAGAAGGCAAGTGGAGAAAGAAAAAGGAAATCTGTCGTGAGTTACTCTTAATATTGATCGATATAGAACTTCAGCTTTCGAATTCCATCTTCATCAAATTCATCTTTAAATCTATTTGATCATCTTAAAAATGATCACAAATTATATTACATACGTCTCTTAAAGATTTCAAATTTAGGTTAATGGAGCACATCTCCTACTCACACACACACACACACACACACACACACAAACACATACATGTTTATGTATTCAAACTTGAGTGCATGTGTGTGCATGCATGCATGTATGTATGTATGTATGTATGTATGTATGTATGTATGTATGTATGTTGTCAACAAAGTGTCGTATATGTGATGATGGGGGAGTTATTGTGTTTTGCTTGTCTTATGAGTGTGTCTGCCCATATTTATGTATCTATATGTGTTATGTATGTATGTATGTATGTATGCCATCCATCATATATGTTTGCGTTTATGTGGGTTTTGGGTATGCTTATGTATGTGTGTGTGTGGTCCTTGGCTATGTGAACACTCTACTTGTCCCAAGTCCATTGTAAGTCAACCCACCAACAACACACCATATAATGCCTTGGAGAAATCATTTTGGATTGGATGAAGTTGCTATACTTCTCTTAGCGTCTCGTGAATATCTTTGTTTGTTTTCTGGAATGCCTCTAGCTTATCGAGTATAGGAGACATTAAACTTCCTTGCTTCATGCTTCCAACATTCTTTCGGGAATTTTACTTCTCTATGTCAAGCTCTCTTGCTTGTAAAAATTATGAATTGCAAAAAAAAGTGTGTGCATGTTTGTATGACCATGCCATCCTTCCCTAGGTAAAGCCACATGGACTCAAGGGTAATACTGCTCTTGCGAATAAGGCAAGGGAATTAATCCCTGGTATTTTGATGATGCTCAAGGAAGTCCTTGAGATTGTGTCATATGGCGACCTCTTGGCTGTCATCATACCTAGGAAGGTATGATAATGGTAAACATTGGAACAAAACAAGAGTGAAAGTTGGGTGGGCTCTTTTCCACATCAGTTGAATAAATATAAAAAGCTTATTGTGATAGAGAATTCAAGAACCATAGAGGCTCTAGCTTGATTGTTTTTTCCCATAATTCTCACTTTATGCTCTCCATGATGGTGTGGTGGCAAATAGAGGTAGCACAAGGCACCCCTCAACATCATGGGTGTCAATAACTGCTTAGACATCATCATATTTGGCTGGGTAACTTTGTAGGGTAAAATGAGTAAAATCTCTTCTCCCACATGCCAAATAAAAAAATGTCTAAAACTTCTTCTAATTGGATTTCGTCTAAAACTTATTATGAACATCTAGAACTTCTAGTTAAGACTTCATTGAACTTAGTGAGCCTTGCATGTAAAAAGCTCATAATGGAGAATGAATAAAAGCTCATTTCCCACATGGGTTGGAAAATGTCAAAAACTTCTTGTCACAAAGAATTGTCTCTTTCTTCACTACTATTACTAAAGCAGATTGGGTTCCCCCCCTCCACTTGGATGTGTTGCCTATTTCTTGGAAACCTTCATCATTCTTGTGAATTTAAAACTTAATTGAATTAGCTAGACTTATACACTCTCCTTTTGATCATTTGATGACAATCGTCACCACACAGAATATTAATGAAAAATGACCATGATTATATCAATATGTTTAGACCACTAAATAGGAGGATACCTTTTTACGAAGAAATTGATTAAGATTTGTAGTCATTATCAATTCTTGGAACTAGTAGTGAAACTCATAGTATAGAAGATGCCTTACATCATTGTGTGTACCATAAGTATTCGTGTGATGTTCCCAATAAGCTAATCTGGTGACAACTTTAATAAAGTTATAGACTAGCTTACTTTTTAAATATAGATCTAGACTCAAATTTGATGTAATTTTCCCATTATAGGTGGCCAAAGGTAGTACTCTTATAACCCTCCATGGAGTTCAAAGTCGGCAACGCTTGGGCCAAAGAATGTTGTCTTCGGTTGGATCAACTCCTCCCATGTGTGTAAAGAAATGTTCAAGTTGCATTCCTTGCCAACCCATTCGTGCTCCTATTCAACCCGGTAGAACAAAAGTAGGGCTCATGGAATATTACCCTGAAGTATGGCGATGCAAGTGCAAAAACAAGCTCTACCTACCTTGAATTCTCAAGTATGATTGTTTTTAGCCAAAGTTTGTGATATCATTCAAATTCGTTAATTCTTGATATATTTAAGGTACTTCCTCATCTCTTTTCCGTCTTAGATAACCCTTAATATTAGAGTTTATATAAGAACCTAATATTAGAGTTTATATAAAGAGCCCCTACAATCTTATTTTTGCCGGTGTATTTTGGAATGTATAGTTTTGATACACACATTATGGACATATGAGGAAAACTAGTGTATGTATAAATAACTATATTCTCTATTCATAGACAAGGAATATTTATACTTCTCAATAATAGCTAGGAAATTTACAATGGTAAATCGAAGTCTCATTTATCCCTCATATTGATAAAGGTAAAAGTGAGTTAATGTTGAGTTAGAGAGAGAAGGACGAATGAGAGTGAAGCCTAGAAAGTGTCAGGTATTTTTGTTGAACCCAAGTAAACTACGTTAACTTTGTGGTCAAGGGTAGATTTGATATTTTCAAAATGGCATGCTATTAGTTTTGTGATTAGTGGTAGAATCGATATTTTGAAAATTATCATGTTGTGAAGTTTTGGTCTTACCCTGTGATATGAGGGGCACGCTCGCATTGAATTCCACTCTCCTATGTGAAACAGGTTGAGAGAACATATTCACATGTTGGACCATGTGAATCATCCCATAGAACACAAAATGAATTTATCATCAACAAAAACTTATGAGAACATCGCAAGAGAGCAGAATTTGTGGTAAATTGTTGGGTTCATTATATTAACCATCCATGTAACGTGCTTGTACTGCCTCGTGTATAAACAATCTATATCGATGGTTTTGATGTGTATAATTTGATGAACGCGGATTAATAGAAAATGTTTCTTCACTAGCACAACAATCACTTAGATTTTTATTTACTCAATGTTGTACACATTGTTGTCATATGTATATGAAAATTACAAGTGTCAAAAAATGTGCAAGTCTCATGCATTATTTGTTTACCATAATATTTTCAATATTTATGTTTTCTCTGAATGTGGTGACCAATACTAAGAATCATTAACTAAATCTATATTAAAAATGTGGTGTGTGATTTACATCTCAAGAGGTTTTTGTTGCGGCTAAATGCTTATGTAATGATGTTTCTCTGGGAAAAGATGGAATAGGAATTGGCTTCTATTTGCATTATTGGGATTTTCTTGGTCCTCTCCTTACTAGAGCAGTTAATTTAATATTCTCAAGTGCTAATATGCCTACGGAATGGACAAAAGGAATCATATATATGATTCCTAAGTCGGATGCTCAGTGTGATGAAGTCTCCAAGTGGTGGCCAATAACATTGCTTAATGTTGTGTATAAGATTGTGGCAAAAACTATTGTTGTTACACTACGAGATGTATTGCTGTCTATTATTCATGACACACAGTCTAGTTTTCCACAAGATAGAAGTATTTTTGATAATATCTTTTTGTTCTGGGAATTGGTTGCATTAGCTTAGCAACATAAACAACAACTTGTAGTATTATTGCTTGACTTTGGAAAGGCATATGATAAAGTGGATTGGGACTTTCTTGAGGTAGTGCTGTCAAGATTAGGTTTTCCTGCCACATGGATAAAAGGTGTTTCAGCCCTTTATAGGCATGTTTCTAGTTCAATTTTGTCCGCTGGAGAATACGGGACACTATTTCCTATCTCCAGTTCTGTTAGGCGAGGATGCCCCCTTGCCCCATTTCTTTTTATCTTGTTTGGGGAAGCTTTGTCCTCCTACCCAAGATCGTCAATTGCTGGTATCAAAGGCATATTATTACCTATTACACAGTCCACTGTAGTGGATGTTGAGTTTGCAGATGACACAATTGTTAAGAGTCTATTACTAATCAATAGACCAAACTAAAGTAAAAGAAGGAAAATAGAATGGATAGAAGAACCCGTTCCACCCAACCACCCTTGAGCTATGATCTAGACATAGCCAACCTACCACCGACGTCCCATACCACCGAATATTAGGATGAGACAACAACTTTCCGACGTAATGTGATTAAGAGGGTAGCTAAGACTCATATTTATACCTTTTGCTAGGACCCTTGAATAGATGTGCCTTTCTAAAAGGCTCTCCATTCATTGGTTGTCCAAATCATGATAGTGCATGCACTTATCATTCCTTCTATCCAATCATTAGTCCCCTTTTTAACATTAGTAAACATACCTTTCACTAATGTAAATATTGGTGACCTACCCTCACCAACGTTATGTGTACATAACAACAACCCTCTATGTTGATGGGGAGATTGGAAATCTCGGCTAGGTACAAAATGATTTCAAGTTTTCTCAGATGCTACAAGTGCATCACTTAACTGGAATAAGTCAGTTGGCCTTTGGGTGGGTGCAGAAACTCACCTTGTGTGGTATCTACGTCCTGCTTTCCGATGGTTTCATCATGGTGGGCTAGCTCGATATTTGGGATGTATGGTTGGATTAGATTTAAGGCCAAACGTAATGCTATCTCCATTACTATTATCAATAAAACATAAATTACTGTATTAGGATGCCCAACAATTGTCTTTTGCAGGTCAGGTTGTAGTAGCAAACACAATAATACTATTGGCATCAATGTGGTTTATAGCATCTGTGTGGCTATTTTCTAGATCAACAATAACAAAAGTGCAAAGCTTGATCGGTAATTTCCTTTAAGGGGGGAAACATGGCTCTCCTATAATAGCCAAAGTTGCTTGGAATGTGTTGATTCAACCTAAAATCAATGGAGGGTTGGGTTTGATAGAACCTTTTGTTGGGAATATGTCCCTCCAGTGGGAGGATGATCCGACTGTTCGGAAAGCCGACAATCGAAGAGTCGGAAAACAGGAGCCTTGGCCGAAACCGGAATCGTGTAAATAGCCAACTCGGGAGACTATACTTATAAATAGTTTAAGTGTGTGCTCCATGAGGGCTACATATGTAAACAACTAGAAAGTTGCGTAAGTATATATGCAACTAGGGCAAACTTTTAGAATAGAACAATGTAAGTGTAGAAGTTGAAAAAACGCAAGAGTGTGTGAGAGAGAGTAGCGTGAGCGACGCCATAGCAGTGTGAGTAACAACAGACGCGAAGAGCCCTGTGTGGCTGATACACTCGACAGAGTGTTGTAACCTTCTCGCTATTGTATATCCACTATTTGTATAGTGAAGTTTTGTTCCCGTGGTTTTGTCTCGTTTTAGGGTTTCCACGTAAATCTCTGTGCACCATTGTTGTGTGTCTTGTTTTTCTGGCATTTCTGTAATTTGTACTTCAGCGTGTAGTTCGTTTATTGTGATCTATTCCGCATCGATTTCTCAACACCTTTGATGCAGTCAAGAGCTCTCTTGACTATGTTTGTGATAAGAGGATTGTTGCCAAGATTAGAAGCTTGGAAAGGAATGTTTTTAAATCAGTTAATGCAGTTAACTCCTCAGACAAGAGGAGCATATGGTCACCCTCTCTAAAGTGGTTGTTCTTGAATGATATTAAAATGCCAAGGCAGAATCTTGCATCCAATAGATTTTTTTTAGGTATAATAAGAGCATGGGATGCGATTAAATCATTTTTGCTTAAGGAAAAACGTTCTACATGGATGCATTACTTAATCAGCCTATGCTTGCCAATTCTCTATTTCGGGATAATGTAGGAAAAGTATTAGGCCTGCAAACTCCCCTTGCTTGGGGTAAATTGGATAATGAGCCAATTGCATCTGTAAGAACTTGGACTCAATTTCAGCAAATGTCACAAGAAGATAATCTTGCACATCTACAATCAGTTCATGGTGCCAAGATAATGATTGCTACCTTATTAACAACATTTTCTTAGTTGTTTACAACCTTCCAACCCATGCAGGAACATCTATGGTTTGGATGCTTCACAAATGATACATTGATGGCTGTTAAGAGAGTTTCACCTAATGGTGTGTTTCTTATTTTGAGGTCCTAGACAACAATAGATTGCAATCTTATACATCTGATTGCAGTTATCTACAGGACTTGCGAAATGCACCAGTCAGAGTGGTTGCGAAAACTGGAAAGAAATGGATCCTTGATCCTTATCCGTCAATTGCTCATATGAGTGATATCCTATGGTTATACGCAAAAGATCCTGTTGCAAGATTAACATGCGATCCGGGGGGTTGGCTTTGGTCACACTCCTTGGGGGAAAAGATCGTAAAGGTCCCCTTTTTTAAGTACTCAGTAAACCTTGGAAGATCATTACTGCTCTCTCGGAATGTAACGATACCAACAACTCAAAAACATTGGACCAACTGGGGTGTCTCAACTTTGCATTTGAGAACCTACTGGAAATGGATCTGGTCATTCAAGGGGCCAACTAAATTTATTCTCTTTCGATGGCTATTAGTACATATGGCACTACCAGTTGGTCATTCATTGAAAGGGAATGTCGCACCTAATTTGCAGCAATCTGGCTTTTGCCATGAACCTCAGGAGACTACCAAGTATGTCCTATGGTCTTGTCCCTTTGCTCAACAAGTATGGAAAAAAGTCATGTCTTTATTCCGAACAATCAATGTAGGTTGCCTATTCTCATGGGGATCAATGATGTGGGGAGTATTACATTCCAGCTTGATGCTGTATGAGGCAAACGATGTTCATGAGGCAATGAGAGTACATAATAGAAGATTGATATTAGTTAGTCCCTTTCAGCAACCTTGAAAGTAGGTGCGATCTGTCCAGATTTGGAAAACAGTGACCATAGTAATGTTATGGGCATTATGGAAATATCGATGTAACCGACTTTATGATGTGATAGACATTCATCTCTTAGATGTGTTGCTTGAGATATGGGAGAACTTGATGGCAATAGTTTGTGGCCAGTATAATAATATGCAGGGCTCCCCAGATACTATGAACAAGAGAAGGAAAAAGCTTCGTCACTTATGGAAAAAGTTGCCCCTGTTTACAATGTCAACTCAGAAGCCTCAATGGTAATATCAACTTCCATGGAGTCTTTCTTGAATATCAACAAATCTAAACATCTTTTACAAAGTTCGATATTTAGGATTATTTTACATAAGAAAATTTGTAACCTCCTGGCAGCTAGGTTCAAGTTGTAGCCTTCAGGCGCTTTTTCTTAATACTATTGAAGACAATCCTTTAATAATAATAAAAAGTGGTGTGTGGGAATTATCTTAGCTTGCTGAATCGAAAGGATGCATGCCATGCTATTCTTTTGTCCACAAAAGCATTTGTAATTTAGACTCTGGATGGTTTGAAATGTGTAATGCCCATATAGATACATAATTGTGGTTCCTTCACTCCTAACATAGAATATTGCTTACTTTTGGCATAGGTTAAAGGCATGAAATGATTATATGGTCATGCAACAACAGTGGAAGTACCTGCTTGGATCTCATTTGTGCCCATATAGATACATAATTGTGGTTCCTTCACTCCTAACATAGAATATTGCTTACTTTTGGCATAGGTTAAAGGCATGAAATGATTATATGGTCATGCAACAACAGTGGAAGTACCTGCTTGGATCTCATTTGTGCCCATATAGATACATAATTGTGGTTCCTTCACTCCTAACATAGAATATTGCTTACTTTTGGCATAGGTTAAAGGCATGAAATGATTATATGGTCATGCAACAACAGTGGAAGTACCTGCTTGGATCTCATTTGTGCCCATATAGATACATAATTGTGGTTCCTTCACTCCTAACATAGAATATTGCTTACTTTTGGCATAGGTTAAAGGCATGAAATGATTATATGGTCATGCAACAACAGTGGAAGTACCTGCTTGGATCTCATTTGATGATCTCCCTTAGTTGGCTTTTCATGACACTACAAGGTAATTGTTTTATGTGTATTAATAAGTTGGAATGTGATGCGACCTCTACCGTATCAAATTCATCTACAATAAATGGATATAAAGGCTAATGTGCCACATTAGGGTTTTGGTATACTATGTGTGCTTCACTAGTATTTTCATCATGTTTCAATATCTATCCAACCCAACAATAGGTTGACTTCATGGAGCCATGGCACTTTTAGATTGGATGGCATATTATTTCTATGCGGAAATGGTTCTCAACCACAATTGAGTCTTAAACACTCAATGGAAGAAAACAGAAAATAGAAATAAGATAGATACAATATGTTAACGTGGAAAACCCTAATAGGGACAAACCATAGGAGCCCATAGACTCCAATTGTCACTATAAGAAGAGGATACAATGCGAGACTCAGAGGCAATGACCTTGAGCCCTATGTCTTCGCCAACTGGCGGTTACAACAGAAAAACTTTCTGTATCACGCATGCTCCCCCGACATTTGTCATAACATATCCGAACGTTGACCGGCTCATATCCGCATCAGCCGACATATCCAAATTCGTGAATCCTTCAAGTTGGGGTTTTCTTGAGCCGAATCGGAGGCACATACTCGAAGTGCCTTTCAAGTACCGGAGAATCCACTTGACTGCAGTCTAGTGTTCTCTTCTCGGATTGCTCATGAACCGACTGACCATTTCGACAACATATCCAATATCTGGCCGCGTACACACCATTTTGTACATCAAGCTCCCGACGGCGGAGGCATATGGAATCTTCATCATCTCTGACTTCTCCGTCTTGGTCTTCGGACTTTGCTTTCCGAACAGCTTGTAGTTTGCATGAAGTGTTGACCCAACCGGCTTCACATCCGACATGCTGAATCGTTGGAGCACCTTTGTCACGTACATTTCTTGTGACAACCACAATATTTTCTTTGTCCGGTCCCGGACTATGTGCATCCCCAATATTTGTCTCGCCGAACCCAAATCATTCATTGGGAAGGTTCGGTTCAAGGCCTTCTTCAGATTCCCGATTTTGGTTTGGTTCGGTCTGACGATCAACATGTCATCCACATACAACAGTAGTATCAGGAAGTCTCCTCCGTCGAACTTCTTCAAAAATACGCAATGGTCAGCCTACGTCATGTGGTATCCTTGGTCGGTCATGAAAGAGTCCAACTTTCGGTGAATCGTTGGAGCACCTTTGTCACGTACTTCTCTTGTGACAGCCACAATATTTTCTTTGTTCGGTCTTCGACTATGTGCATCCCCAATATTTGTCTCACCGAACCCAAATGTTTCATTGGGAAGGTCCGGTTCAAGGCCTTCTTCAGATTCCCAATTTTGGTTTGGTTTGGTTCGACGATCAACATGTCATCCACATACAACAGTAGTATCAGGAAGTTTCCTCCGTCGAACTTCTTCACAAATACGCAGTGGTCGGCCTGTGTCATGTGGTATCCTTGGTCGGTCATGAAGGAGTCGAACTTCCGGTACCATTGCTGAGGAGCTTGCTTCAGTCCGTATAAGCTCTTCTTCAACCGGCACACCAGGTGCTCCTTCCCTTTCTTGACAAACCCCTCCGGTTGCTGCATGTAGATCTCTTCTTAGAGGTCACAATGTAGGAACGCCATCTTGATGTCTAATTGCTCTACCTCGAGGTCCATGCTCGCTGCGATGCTCAACACCGTCCAGATGGATGTCATCTTAACTATCGGGGCAAAGATCTCATCAAAATCCACTCCTTTATTCTGTTGAAACCCCTTCACCACGATTCAGGCTTTGTATCTCGGTGGATTTCTAGCGTCTCCCAGTTTCATCTTGTACACCCACTTGTTCCAGAGCGCTCTCTTTCCCTTCAGCAGCTCCATCAGCTCATATGGATGGTTCTCATGCAGGGAATCCATCTCATCCTGCATGGCACTTAACCACTTGCAGATGTGGGTGTCTTTCTTTGCTTCTTCGAAGCTTTCTAGTGTCGCAAAGTTTTGCGTGTGTCTGTCGCTCGAAAGGGGCCGCCGGGGCCTTGGACCGGGGAGACAAAAGAAGTGAGGATAGTGGGAGATTCGCCACCACGATTAGCAAATGTTTAAGGAGAATACGCACGAGGTTAGGGAGAAATGTAGACAAAAATATACAAGAGTTATGTTGCAAAAATTAGGGTTTGTACAACAGTTAGGTTAGATACCACGATTTGGTGATTTTTTTACATAGAAATAGTTTCATCATTATTAAAAAATGGCTAATCAACACACAAGTGGCTGAAAATAATCTGATGAAGATGAGTCTAGTGGGCTCCGAGCTCGACTACTTCCGACGGCTATGTTGCCTCGATTCGGAGTAGCTCTCGTGCCACCGAGTTGACCACCATGGAGATGTTGAAGAAGTCGTTGTATAAGGAACCCAAACCCAAACCCTAGCTCACAAGTGGATGCAAAATTCACAACCCTAAAACTCATAAGAAAGATGAACCCTACACGCTCATAAGGAACATAAAACCCTAAACCTCGAGTTCTCTAATATGTTTAGGAGAAAGATAGAAAAGTAGAAAGAAGAAGCTCTAAAACCCTAACTGTACAAGAAAAAGAAGAAGGAAAAAGGGATAAGGAGAAAGGGAGGTTACGAAACCCTAACCCAAGAAGAAGATGAGAAGATGATGAAACCCTAGTGGTACACCCCTAAGGCAAGTTGGGTGACCCTCGAATAAGCCCTATTCCTCCCATCTTATAGAAGAAAAAGGCGCCTATTTTTACATTGCATGCTTTTATTTATTTATCACAAAAATGGAAGGGGAGCAAAATATTACTTGATTTGTAACAAGAGAGACTTGAACTCCACACCTCTCTATATATACTTATGAGCCTTAACCACTAAACTACTACAAGTTATTATTATTATTATTATTTATATTTCTGGATTATTTCATGAGATGTGAGTGGAGCCTTGCTTTTTCTCACACTGGACACACCACACCATGACACCGACTCTCCCTTGTCAGTCAACAACACATGCTCTACGTCCGGAAATCTCCCGGGGGCTCTTACCACTGGTTCCGTAGTATGTTCTTCATCCGAATTTGATTCGGGGTCTTGTCCGGTTCTGGTGTCCAACTCTTCTTCTTCAATCGGTTTGGATTCTTGTCCGACATTGGCCGGTTCTTTGAGTGTCGTTCGGCTTCCGGCTGGATGGGTCCTTGTGTCTTTCGACCGATCTCTACCAGTCGATCCGGAGTCCGTTATCTTCTTCTCCAACTCCCAGTCGGCAATATTCTTGTCTTCCATGAAGACTATGTCTTGACTCCAGAATACCTTCTTGTTGACCAAGTCCCACACTCGGTAGCCGAACTCATCATCTCCATATCCAAGGTATATGCATGGCCGGGAATTCGGATCCAAATTCTCTCTCTTGACCTTTTCTACATGCATATAAGCGAGACAACTGAACACCTTCAGGTGTCGGTAAGACACGTTGTCGTGAAGAAAACCGTCCACGAGCGGAATCGGTGCGCCGGAGCATAGGCACCGGCTCTTCATGCACGTACGCCTTGTGTTGTACATAAGAGAGAATTAGGGACATGGAAGATCCTAGGTAGGTAGATTCGGTAGGTAGGAAGTTAATAGGAAACGGCTCCCTGCTTGCCTATAAAAGGAGGGAGACGAGGAGGAGGAAGGGATCGTGGAATCAGAGAGGACGAAGTGCTGTTGGGTTGTCGGTCGAAGGCTTCTCTCTCTTCCATACTCCGTAGCTTCTTTCTGTGCAGGTTTCGTGAGGCTCGCGCTGCTCTGAGGAATGCCCGAGTGCTTCCAGCAGCACCTCCCACCTACTCCCTCCTTTTTGAGCGTTTGCGAACAGGCATTGGCATCTGTTCGCCGGCCTGTTCGGTTGTAACCGACTTCGTGCTTTTGTTGTTTGTCTCTGTTAATATATACTTACATACCGTTGTGCCTCTCTGTGTTGGTTTCCCCGCTCGCATCTTCGTGTCGAAGGGCCGTGTCCCTGTGGATCTACGCTCGCACGTAGTGGGTCCCTTCCCTTCTCCTTTCCCTATTGCTCTTCGGTACAAGACCCCCGAGGTCCCGCCTCATTCCACGCATCCGCGAGGAGTACCTCGACATCTTGGTGAACCCGACGTGAAGGAGGCGGCAGAAGAGTAGAAGATGAAAGGGTCGGATCTTGCGGAGGCCATGGCTTCGGCCGTGGATCGGATATTGAGTGCACGCGAGGGCTCCGACACCCTCGACAGAGCCATTGAGGCGGTCGTCGGTACGATCGGCCGGTTCAGCGGAAAGGATGCCACGAAGTATTTGGCGTCCTACGGGGCAGAAATGCTGATGCGGGACATTCCGGAAGAGAGGTGTCTTGCCGGGTTCCCTCGAGTGGCGATGCCGAGCATCCATGCGGAGGTGCTTGAGGTGCGGGTGGAGTTCGAAGGTCGACTCCTAGAAAAATACGGGCTGGACGACGCGCTCCGGCTTTCGAAACGGGACTTCATGGAGTGGGTGGAGTCCCCCGGCAAGGGAAGAAACGCGTCGGCACTCCTCCGGGAGTTTGAGGAACGCTTTGCGCGCCTTTCGGCGCTTGACCGAACCGTTCTGGATACGAGCCGGGTCCTACTGTTCGTCAAGTCGGTGGACGAGCGGGACTGGGATCAAGTCGGCTCCTTGCTGGAAACCGAAGACGGGCTGACGACCGACTGGGCTGCGGTTAAGAGAGTATGTGGCCGTTTCGACAAACGGCGAGAATGGGCTGATGACGGGGCGGCCGGTGCAGGCTCTGTTACAACAAGGAGGCTTGAACCGGCACCGCAAGGACGAAGGGAAGAGGCCCGGGAGTGGCTCGAGACCGGTTCGGCTTCGACCGGCGTGGTCAATGGCTCGACCGGAGGAGCAGCGTTGGAGGAGTTGACGCGGGCGATAAAGGATCTCCAGATCGCCCAGACTCGAAGGGAAGGCGGCAAACCGGCTTGTGACCGACGGCCGGTAGTCGGGAATAGGTGCATGTGGTGCGACGAGGTCGGCCACATTCGGAAGGACTGCGGCGATTTTGCTGAGGCGTTGAGGAACCGGGTGGTGTACCTGTGGGAAGGCCGGGTGCACGCCGGCGATACCAGAAGGGCGCTAAACCGAAACAACGGGCGAGGAGGTATGAAGAGACTGATGGAAGAGGCAGCGGCCCGACACGTGGAGGCCATCCACTACTCGGCGTCGGCCGGTATTCGGGTCGGGGGCAGCGAGGCCCGAAAGGAGAGCAAAGACGGATTCTGGTCGGCAATGCTGGAAGGCCTCGCCGGTGCACGGCCGAGGAAAGATGAAGCGGACCGCGCTGAGAGACGGGTCCGGGAAATAACCGGGTGGAGCGACCCGGTCGAGGAGAAGACGGGCTTCGTAGAAGCCGCCTGCCGAAACTACGAGGCTTTGGTAGAAGACAAACAAGTGGGGAAAGCCGGAGCGGCCGGGCCCTCACAACGATACGAGACCCGATTCGGGCAACGACGGAACGAAGCCGATGGGTCCAGCGCGCCAGATAACCCCAGGAAGGGCGGATACCGACTGGGGACGGAAATAGAAAGGACCACGGACCTACGAAAGGTCCTAGAAGAATGGATCCTCGACAACAAGGTGGAGCTGTCATTGCGGGAGGTGCTAGGGATCGCCAAGAAGGAGTTCCACGACTCCATTGTGGACTTGGTGAAACGGAAGAGGCTATCGACGGAGACGGAACCGGAAAGACCGGTGGAGGTGCAGACGACGCACATCGACGACTTGGCGCTGGAAGATGAGTGGGTGGAGAGCCACTATTCGAGGCCACACTGGGCCCGAGCGACCATGGAGACCCCGGTAAAGATCGGAGATGTTCAGGAACCGGTGGTGGCACTGGTGGACCACGGTTCGGAAATAAACCTAATGTCCATGGACTTCTATAAGAAGGGAAAGTGGCCGATCAACACCAAGCACAGGTGGAAGATACGGGCGGCGACGCGCGCCACCGAGGAACTGCACGGGGCCTGCCCGAACGTGCGAGTCAAGATCGGCGACGTCGAGATCGACCAGCACTTCTTCGTACAGGAGACGTCCTCGCACCCGGTCATATTAGGGGAACCATACATCACGGCGGCGCGAATGGAGACCAAGGTGTTAGACAATGGTTCGGCCTACGCGAGGGTCAAAAGCCAGGATGGGCGCCATTCGGTCCAATTTCTGACGATGCGACCGAACCACGAGCGAAACCGCGAATCCCTCGGTGGCGAGAACCGGGAGGATTTTTAGAGAGGGCTGCCAAGGCGTGGGGCCGAGACAGTCCGGACACTCGGGAAAGACCCCACAGCTGTACGATAGAACCGAAACCGAAGAAACCTTGTACGACATGTGGAAAATTCTGCTTCTCCAACAACGGAGGGTGTATGATAGTCGGCATCGTTGGTCGAGAAAGGGCAAGGGCGGAGGAGCGACTTCGAGCGTGCGGAGTTCTCGGCCCGGACGAGGAAATCAGTGGGGCCGTGGAGGCGGTCTCCTTCGACGACACCTTGGGGATGCTGAGGAAGGTAGCCGGAGAAGACCTTAACGAAGACCGGACGATACCGGTATGTTCCGAAGAGATGTACGAAGTCATCGCGAACTTCAGTCATGGGCTCCGGTCGGATCGGACGGCCCGAGTTAGCACGAAGTACAAGACTGTGGACCGGAAGGTAAGGCTAGTCACGGCACCCTTATCGGAGGGCAGCGAGTCCCGAATTAGAGGGGTTGCGTCGGACCCCAGTTTACGAGATCCGGCCTGCATAGGACACACCTTCACAGACGGGACGCTCCGGGAGCTCAAGATCGGTGGGGGCGGGTTCCTACTGTCGGTGGAGGAAGACCGGTTTCGGAGAATGCTCGGAAGGCACGGAAAGGCCTTCGCATTCTCACCGGAAGAGATCGGGTGCGTAGACCCGACGATCGTGGAGCCGATGGTGATATTCATGGTACCGCATGTGCCGTGGAATCTCAAGCCGATTCCAGTACCGAGAGCTCACATCCCGGAGTTGATGGACCTACTGAGGCAGAAAGTCGATATGGGTATTCTCGAACTGTCGAGCGAGCCATACTCGAACCGATGGTTTACCGTACCAAAGAAAAACGGAACATTGCGCTTCATTCAGGATCTGCAGCCGGTCAATAGAGTGACCATTCGGAACGCAGGAATCGGGCCGACCATAGACGAGTTCGCGGAGGCCTTCGCCGGAAGGTCGATTTACTCGGTCGGTGATCTGTACTCAGGGTACGACCAGTTCCAGCTAGCCGTGGAGAGCAGAGACATTACGACGATGCGAACTCCCCTCGGCCTAGTGCGAATGTGTACCCTGCCACAAGGAGGGACCAACTCGGTGGCCCACATGGTGAATGCAATGAACAAGGTACTGAGGGATTGCATCCCGGACATCACCATGCCATTTCTGGACATCCCGATAAAGGGGTGCCCGGTGGAAGAGAAGGACGAGACAGTCGGGCCGGACGGATGCCGACGATTCGTGGCAACACACATCGACGACTGTGAGAAGGTGCTACAAAGGCTAGAGGATACGAGGCTCACCTTCTCCGGGGAGAAATCGGCCTTCGGGCAATCAGAAATCCTGGTGGTCGGACACCTGTGTGAACCGTATGGCCGGAAGCCGTCTCCGGCAAAGGTAGAAGCCATCTCCGCGATGAAGACCGACTGTAGCTCGGTTATGGAAGTTCGGAGGTTCCTGGGGGCATGCGCGTTCTACCACATATGGATCCCGCATTACGCCCACGTTGCGGAGCCGCTATACGGGTTGCTGAAAAAGGGGCGAAAATTTGAGTGGCGAGACGAGCACACGGAGTCGGTCCGGAAGCTAAAGGAAGCTCTTGCGGCAGCACCGGCGCTCCGGAAGGCTGTCTACGAGAAGGGTACCCTGGTATACATAACGGTGGATACGAGCCCGACCGGGATCGGATGGGTCGTCAACCAAGAAGACAAGGACGGCACCCGGTTCCCGATCCGATTCGGCGCAAAGGTCCTCAGTGATTGACAGCGAGGGTACGCCCAGGTTAAACGCGAACTCTGGGGTATCGTTTCGGTAGTAAAGGCCGACAAAGACTACCTGATCGGGACAGAAGTGATTATCGAGACGGATTGCCTACCAATTCTCGGCATGGTTTCCGGATGCGCAACATCAGACCTGGCGATGCTCAGGTGGATAGCTTACATCAAGTCCCTGGACCCGGAAATACGGCAAATTTCCGGAAAGGACAACGCCATGGCCGACATGCTTTCGAGGGTGAGGTTTGATGACGAGGGCGGCATGGTTTCGAAGGACGAAGAAGTCGGCGTGGACTTCTTCGAAGCAACGTACGTGATGACCGATGGGACGGGCACTCCGGCGCTTAACGGCTTCGACGAGAGCAAGTATGACGGCGAGTGGCTACAGATCGGTGGTTTCTTGAGGACAATGACGCCGGATACGTCGTGGACGAGGGACGAGACCAACCGGATCCGGAAGAAAGCATACCGGTTCTTTCTCCGGGACGGATACTTATGGAAGCACCCGAAGAAGAGGAACGACGTCCCGCTCCGGGTGGTGGCGATGAAGGGAGAACAGGAGGAGCTGCTGACGGCCTACCACGACAGCCCTTGGGCTGGACACCGTGGAACGTGGGCCACGTTCGAGAAGATAAAAGGGAAGTACTGGTGGCCGGGGCTGTACCAGGACGTGCATCGGTTCGTGACAACTTGCGAGAGCTGTCAGATGCACTCCATAGTCCGGCATCGGGACGAGCTTCACCCTACGTACCCTCCGACCATCCACTTCAAATGGATGGTAGATCTGGTGACGATGCCGATGGGGATAGGACAGATGCGGTATCTGGTCCTGGCTCGGGAAGATTTGACGAACCAGGTGGAAGGCCGAGCCCTTCAGAACAAGACGACCGCGGCCGTATGTCGGTTCTTGATCGAGGACGTGATATGCCGGTACGGGTGCGTCGGGAAGATCGTGGCTGATCGCGGGGAGTTGGACGCCGAAGAGGCCGAGGAGCTGTTCGACCGGCTAGGAGTCAAGCTCTCGCTTACCACTGCGTACAACCCGGAGGTGAATGGGAAGGTGGAGCGCGGACACACACCGATCATCAAGGCGTTAGTTCGGGCATGCGGAGGTCAAGTCCGGAACTGGCCGCGGCTGCTGCCTTACGCATTATGGGCTGACCGAACTACGCACAGTTCGGTAACCGGATTCATGCCGGCAGAGCTCATGTTTGGGCAGAAGTCGATCATGCCGATGGAACGTACGATCCCCTCATGGACAACCGTGGACTGGAGAGTCGAAATGAGCCGGGAGGAACTGTTGGCGGCGTGCATAAGGCAGCTCGAGAGAAGACTGGAGGACGTAGAGCAGGCTACGGAAAAGCTTTGGGTGGCAAGGACGAGGAACAAAGCCCGGTTCGACCGAACGCACCGGCTACGACCGACGAAGATCGAGGAAGGCGACTGGGTGCTAGTCTATGACAGTAGCCTCGACAACCAGCACCGAGCAACACAGAAGTTCGCAAGAAGGTGGTTCGGGCCTTACGTGGTACAAAGCGCCAACGACAATGGGACGTACCATCTGGCGGAACTCGACGGCACGAGAATGGCGATACCGGTAGCTGGGAAGCGGATCAAAGCGTTCAAGAAGAGTCACGACGACGAGCCGGATACGGTTAACCTGGACCGGAACGACGAACGATCCAAAACCGAGGAAGAACCGACGGGCGGGGAATGAAGGCTGGACCGGTTTTCTCCATCCCAACTCAATTTGGCGCATGCCGGTGGATGCGCGGTTAGGTGGGGGCGGATGTCGTGAAGAAAACCGTCCACGAGCGGAATCGGTGCGCCAGAGCATAGGAACCGGCTCTTCATGCACGTACGCCTTGTGTTGTACATAAGAGAGAATTAGGGACATGGAAGATCCTAGGTAGGTAGATTTGGTAGGTAGGAAGTTAATAGGAAACGACTCCCTTCTTGCCTATAAAAGGAGGGAGACGAGGAGGAGGAAGGGATCGCGGAATCAGAGAGGACGAAGTGCTGTTGGGTTGTCGGTCGAAGGCTTCTCTCTCTTCCATACTCCGTAGCTTCTTTCTGTGCAGGTTTCGTGAGGCTCGCGCTGCTCTGAGGAATGCCCGAGTGCTTCCGGCAACACCTCCCACCTACTCCCTCCTTTTTGAGCGTTTGCGAACAGGCATCAGCATCTGTTCGCCGGCCTGTTCGGTTGTAACCGACTTCGTGCTTTTGTTGTTTGTCTCTGTTAATATATACTTACATACCGTTGTGCCTCTCTGTGTTGGTTTCCCTGCTCACGTCTTCGTGTCGAAGGGCCGTGTCCCTGTGGATCTACGCTCGCACGTAGTGGGTCCCTTCCCTTCTCCTTTCCCTATTGCTCTTCGGTACAAGACCCCCGAGGTCCCACCTCATTCCACGCATCCGCGAGGAGTACCTCAACAACGTCTCTACCGGTCCATACTCTCAATGGTGTGTCTCTGTCCAAGGGTGCTGAGGGTGATCTATTTATCACGTACGTCGCTGTCATCAACGCTTTAGCCGAAAACATCTTGGGTAACTTGGCACGTTCTCGCGGTATTCCGCGAGTACGTGTAGGATCTTAGGCGGGACCCCGGGGGTCTTGGACTGGGGAGACAGTTGGTGGAGTGCTTAAGCTTTGTAGGCTTCTGTCCGGAACTGGTTTCCGGCTCCAACGAATGTAGGGTTTCACAAAAAGACGGTTCACCGCGAATATGGACCTGACTCAAATATGTTACAAGGAAGATAGATATACACTAACATGAATATATATTACAAGAGTTTTACAACAAGACGGTTACATGCCCCGAATCCGGTGGCTATTACAAACAATCGGCTAATACATCAAGATAAGAATGGGGGACTGGTGAAGGCGAGTCAAGTGGGTCGCCAGGACTGCGACGTCCATTGTTGGTCACGCCCCGAAGACGATGGAGTGTTCCCGTGCCACTTCACCCTCCCTTCTCGAACCGGGCGCCATGTGAAACGCTCTCCATCAAGGAGAGGAAACTGAACCTCCAAGTGTCGCCACCGGAATGCCGAAGAGCCGCTATTGTAGAAACCCCAAACCAAAACACTAACTCGACCAAGAAGAAGGTAAACCCAAAACCCTAAGCTTATGAAATTTAGATCACATTAAGAAACCCCGAAACCCTAAATCCCCCATAATCTCTCACAAGATGAAGAACGAGACGAAGCACTAAACCTCCACTCAAGAAGAAGGAATCAAACCCATAAGAAAAAGAAGAAGAAGACCCCAAAATGAAACCCTAAACGAAATAGGGAGGAAGACCAAAGTAGAAACCCTAAGAATAAGATGAAGAGGAAGAACACTACTAAACCTTAAATCTAACGGTATACCCTCCTAACTCAAAATGGGCAACCCCTTCACAAGAGACCCCTCCCTTCCTTTTATAGCCCAAGGAGGGAGGGACATTACAATGTGGGATAAATACTCCCCCTTATTCTATACACCATCTTCCTACTATACATGTGCACTTGCCCATTCCACCTCGGTTTCACACTATAGCCAGAAATCTTCACGACAACGTGCCAACATACTCCAGACTCTCTCCATTACGGTCTGGTTCATCCGTTCGGACAATCCGTTGAGATCCGGTGTCTTCAACATGGTGAATTCAAGCCGGATTCCCTTCGACTGGTAGTACTCCTCGAACTGCCCCCGATATTCTCCTGCGTTGTTCGCTCGAACCGCCTTTAGCTTCCGGCCGGTTTCTCTTTCCACTCTCACGTGGAGTTCCTTAAAGACGGACAATACTTGATCCTTCGTCTTCAGGGGTGAGACCCACAACTTCTGGTTGTGGTCGTTTATGAACGTCATGAAGTACTGTGATCCGGCATGTGACTTCATCTCCACTTGGCCTACATTGGTATGCACAAGGTCCACCAGTGCATTCCTTCTCGACGATGGTCTCGACTGGAAAGAGGATCGGTTCTTCTTGCCAGCCAAGCAATCGATGCACTTCTCAAGCTGCACGTTGTCGCGGAGTTCCGCGCGTATGTGTAGGAAGGGGCGGGACCACGGGGGTCTCGGACTAGGAAGAGATGGGTGTCGAGAAGTTGACTTCTCTCGAGTCCCGGTTCTACTGGTTGTGGCGCACCCCAGAGCGATTCCGGACGCGTACCAGCGGCTACCGAACACGAGAGAGAGAGAGAGAGAGAGAGAGAGAGAGAGAGAGAGAGAGAGGCGCCACACGCATAATACCGACTCAACACACACCTCTTATGTACAGGAAACAAAGGGAAAGAAACGCACCCGACACCAACATGGACACAAATATGCACAACCTTTTATATATATAAATACACATGCAAGATACAATACTAGCTTCGAGCTGGACCAAGGTAGATTAGGTTACAACAGTCGTCTGCTGCCAAGCCGCCAATTGGGGAGCTCTCGGGCTCATCGCGCCAAGTGGCGTCTTGCACAGGAGACCGAGCAAAAGCAAACCCCACTGAACACACAAGCTCTTCACCGAGCTAGACCCTAAACAAACATGAAGACTCACTCACCTGACGACAAAGAGGAAGAAGAAAAAGAAGAACAAGAACAAGAACAAGAACCCTAACAAAGCTTAGTCGCCATGGCTACGACGCCCCAAAACCCTCAAGAAGAAGAAGCAAAGGAACATAACAAAACCCTAGACAAAGAGACCCTAGCTGAAGTAACCCTAGACCTAAGTGGTATACCCTTCCTAACTCAAAAATGGGCAACCCCTTTACAAAGGGCGCTCCCTTCCTTTTATAGAACAAAGAGAGGGATGTGTAACAATGTGGGATAAATCCCTTATTACATGGGATCCTCTGTCCCGAATTAACTACTGTCCGACACCATAATGGCGCCCCTATCATTTACACAATTTGTACAAGGGTGAGTGCACATGATGCACCCCGTCGATTCTTCTGATATTCCTTGGTTTCTCATTATGGCCCAGAATCTTCACAACATTCGCCCCCACCAAACTACACGTCCACCGGTACGTGCCAAGTTCAGAGAAGGGTGAGAGATTCCGGTCGGTGAGGAACCAAACTTTCGTAATCCGCATTTCGGCTGCCGCGTTTGCCTTGCTGATTTGAATCGTCGGCTCCGGTTCCTTCTCCGCACTTGCCTCTCCGTAGGCTTGTTCAACCCGTCGATCGATAATTCGCTGTGATCCCGTAGTGCGCTTGCTTCCCCGTTGGCCCTTCTTTCCACCGCATGCACACTTCTCGTTCCTTCGGATACGCGGTGTCCTCCATCCGAGGAGCACTCATGATGGCCCTCTTGGCCTTTGTCGACCTTCGCGTCGTCCCAATTCTCGTTCCGCGCTGATCTTCACCACCTTCGTCCCCTCGCCACTACCTACCTTCTCCTTGGTCTTACGTTGCCACGACAACCGGACTGCCAAGGTCTCTGGAACCAGTGTGGAGGATCCCTCTTCGGCCTTCTACGAGAGATCACCTGGACCGGCAACCCATCTTCGCGCCTGTATTCCCACTCTGGCACCTCCGTGTGCCGCGCAACCCGAAGTGGTGATGGAGTTCAGATTAGTGGCGATGAGACGGGAAGTGGCACAACAAGCTATTGAGCGAGTGGTCAAAAGAGTCAGCCATTTCAACGGGGACAAAGTCCCATTCTACTTGGAAGCCTACAACGCAGAAATGGAGGTGCGAGGCGTAGACGAGGCGTTGAGGCTGGAGTTTTTCTGTCAGGTCGTCACCATCCATATGCACGCGGAAGTAAAAGAGCTCCGAGGAGCTCATAGTTCGTGGGAGGCGTTCGGAGAGGCGCTCTTGCAGGCATACGGAGGATGGCCGAAGAGCCGGGGAAGGTGCGACTTTGATCGGTGGGTTGCATCGGCGAAGACCCACCGGGGCACAATGAAGGCATTCCAGGAGTTCGAGCGGCACTTTAATCGGCTCCCAGAGCGGGAACAAAGACTGGTGGGGTGGACAAAGTCCTATTGTTCGTTAGGTCGATCAACCGAGCGGAACGGGAGGCGATCGGAATTAAGCTCGAAGACGATGTTGGAGCGAATGGCCTTATCGAGGACCGGTCGGAAGTTGAACGAGTATGCTGATGGTTGGATGAGGAGCGGTCCGTGAAAGGTAAAGGGAAGGTAACACGCGACGGCGCGTCATCACAGCAAGGAGCCGGCACGCAACAAGAAGGATCGGCGAAGCTTGATGTCGAAGCCTTGGTCCGGGAGGCATATGAGGCTCTGAAGGCGATGGTCAACGAAGAAAAGTGTAAAGAATTACGAGATGGATTTTGTGCATTGGAATAGATATGAGTTGTGTGTGTGTATGAGAGAGAGAGAGTGAGTGAGAGAGACAAGGAGTAAGACACAGAGAATACGCAAGGTAAAGTATATTAACAAAGGAGAAGGACTCAACATCATACAAGGTGGGATGAGGGTGCTTTATATAGTCACCCTCTCTCTTCATTAACTACAAGACTCATGGAGCATGGGGAATGTGAAAGCTCATAAGTTATGTGTCATAGAATATGATTCTATGACTCATATTAAATGCTAGAATACAAAGTGGTTACATAATGGTGACTCTTGACTGTTGGAGTGTCTATTCACTCTCAAGGTGAGTTCACACACAAGACCAAGTTGATCTTGATTCTCAACACGCCCCCTCAAGCTCAAGTCGGGTCGGTTTCAGACGGTATCTGAAATCCGCTTCGACTTGCGTTTCGGAGTCCGCGTCGACTCGTGTCGACTCGCATTTATGTGGAGTTGCGGAATCTGTGCTCCAGCTTGCGTTGTGCGTAGTTGCGAAGTCTGTGCTTCGGCTTGCGTCTTTCTTCGCGGCTTTGCGCGGTAGATCAACTCTTCGTGGCTTCGTTGCACGGTTGTGGAATCCAAGCGTTATTGCGTAGTGTCCTTGGTACTCCCCCTCAAGCTTGGCAGGTCAGGGATCGTCAATCTGAGATCGGCCATGAATTGCCATAGCTTGTCGGCTCCTAAGGCTTTAGTGAAGATGTCGGCCATTTGAAGATTTGTGCTAATGTGTTGTAGGTCAACATTGCCAGCTAGAACACGCTCTCGGATGAAGTGATAGTGCACTTCGATGTGCTTTTTCCGTGCGTGGAACACCGGGTTCCGAGCCAGATAGATACTACTCATGTTGTCGCAGTAAAGGGAAGTCGGATCCTTGATGGATACGCCCAGATCCTTGAGTATCCTTTTGAGCCATACAACTTCACATGCGGCCACTGTCGCGACCTTGTATTCCGCCTCTGTGCTCGAAAGAGCGACGGTTGGTTGCTTTTTGCTGCTCCAGGATATTGCTTCGCTGTCAAGGGAAAAAACAAATCTGGAGTTTGATCTTCTATCGGCTTTGTAGCCAGCCCAATCGGCATTTGTGTACCCCTCGAGTCGTATTGGCATCGTAGTCTTGTAGAGGATGCAACAATCCATTGTGCCGCTCACGTATCGTAGAACTTGCTTAGCGCAATCCAAGTGAGTATCACACGGTGTTTGCATGAATTGACTAAGGAGACCGACCGGATAACTGAGATCGGGTCGAGTGATCTTGAGGTAGATGAGACTCCCGATGAGTTGCCAATACTGAGTCGGCTCACACGCTTTGGTGCCGGAGTTCGCATCTAGTTTGAGATTGCGATCGAGCGGGGTTGCCGCACATTTGCACTCAGCCATACCGAACTTGTATAACAAGTTGAGGCTGTAGTGCCATTGAGAGATCATGATTCTGGTCGGAGTCCGAATTACCTCGATGCCGAGGAAGTAGTGGAGCTCCTTCATGTCCGTCATCTCGAACTTGTTAGAAAGGAGGGATTTGACCTTATTGATTTCGATGGGATGCTCACTTCCAATGACTAGGTCATCCACATATAAGATGATGACGATCGGACTTGCGGAGTCACTTCGTATCTAGAGGGAGTTGTCCGATTTTGACATACGGAAGCCAATTTGATGAGGATATTGCGTTATCTTCGAATGCCAAGCACGCGGTGCTTGCTTGAGGCCGTAGAGTGGCTTCTTGAGTCGGCATACAACTTTCTGATGGGTGCTCGAGTTGAAGCCGGGTGGTTGTATCATGTACACCTCCTCTTCTAAATCGCCTTGTAGAAAGGCGTTCTTGACGTCCATTTGATGGAGGTGCCACCCTTTCGCCGCGACAAGCACAATTACGGTCTGTACCGTCGTCATCTTTGCCACCGGGGCAAAGGTCTCTTCGTAATCAACTCCGTGCGTTTGTGCGTAGCCTTTCGCTACGAGTCGTGCTTTGTAGCGTTTGACGGAACCGTCGATGTTGTACTTCACTTTGTAAATCCATCTGCATCCGATCGCCTTTTTGTGTGGTGAGGTGGGAACGAGATCCCATGTCTTGTTCTTGCGTAGTGCCTGCATCTCCTCATTCATGGCTTCGATCCATCGCAGATCCTTGGCTGCTTTGGAAAATGTTTCCGGCTCGCGTACTGTTGCCACCTTCATCATAAAGGCATAGTGATATGCCATGTAGTCGTTGTAGCCAAATCGGCTGACTAGATTCTTTTCACGGGTGGAGTGACGAAGCATTTCATTTGCAAAGATGAGGACTTTCTTAGCTCCGATTGGTACATTGAAGCCGTTGAACTCACTGTCGAGTGAGTGAGTCGACTCGTCGTCATCGAAGCGATCATCTTCGTATTCCGTCATTTTTGCCTTGCATTTGTCCATCTTCAGGCTAGGCCGTGATGTGCTTTGATCGCTCGGGAGCTCTTGTGGCCCACTTAGCCTTGTGGTAATCGAGCTATCTTTGAACATTTCTTCGTGGCGATCTCCACCTTCTCGCTCTTGGTCGGCCGGTTCCGCATCGATCGGGGTCGAAGTCGGAATCTTCTCTAGTGCGTACCAGGATGCGGATTCGTCGAACACGACGTCTTGACTTACTCGAACTTTTCGGGTAGATGGGTTGTAGCATTTGTACCCCTTTTGTTCAAGTGAGTATCCTACGAGGATACATTTCTCCGACTTTGGATCTAACTTTTGCCGCTTTTCGTCGGGTATGTGCACGTATGCTATCGCGCTGAATATCCGGGTGTGCGATAAGTCCGACTTCTTTCCAAAGTATTTTTCGTGCACAGTGACCTCATGCACTCCGGATGTTGTGCATTGGTTCATTAGGTAGACGGCCGTATTTGCAGCTTCAGCCCAACATGACTTGGGCATATGCTTCTCGTTCATCATGGCCCGCGCTAGTTCGAGGATGTGCCGATTTTTGCGCTCAGCTACTCGGTTTTGTTGAGGAGTGTGTCGGCAAGTGAATTCTCGCCGAATTCCTTCCTTTCGGAGATATGCCATGAAATTGTCCGAGAAGTACTCCTTGCCGCCATCCGATCGAAGGCATCGTACATGACGACCAGTGGCTTTTTCGACTTCGTTTTTAAACCTTTGGAAGTGTTCGAACACTTTTCTCTTTTGCCGCATCGGATAGAGCCACGTGTGCCTGGAGAAGTCATCGATGAAGAGCATGTAATATCGGCATCCACCGAATGTAGCCATTTGCGCCGGTTCCCATACGTCGGAATGGACTACATCGAGTAGACTTTTGCTCACATTCCGCTCTTTCGGGAATGGGTGTCGGTTTTGCTTGCCGAATTGGCACGCTTCACATACACCTTCAATCTCGTTGTCTTTGAATGTCGGGAGTCCGATGAAGATTCCTTTTGATTTCATTGCTTTGAGTTTGTTGAGATTGATGTAGCCGATTCTCTTGTGCCATAGCTTTATGTCGAAGTCGACTTTCGTGCATTTTGCGAACATGGCGGATTTCATCTCGTGTGAATCGAGAATGAACATCCGGCCCTCTCTTCTTCCGCGCACGATGATTCGGCCCTCTTTTTCGATGAAGCACCCTTCTTGGTCGAATCGTACTTGCATCCCTTGCTCAACCATTTGGCCGACCGAGACCAAATTCTTCGTGATGGTGGGAACATGCAAGACATTTTTAATGTATGTTTGCTTACCTCTTTCGCCGAACGGAACATTGCCGATGTGCCGAAGTTCGAGAAACCATTCTTTATGAGATGTCATATGGTTTGAGGCTCCGGAGTCAACAAACCATACGTCCTCCGGAATGAGGGCACTAGTTGAGGTAGAGGCCGACATAGAGTTTGCTCTATGTTTCATCATGAACATTCCGCAACAGTCGGAGTTGTGTGCATACATTCCGCCACGATCTTTGTAGTCGGAGTTGTGCCCGTACATTCTGCTATACTCTTCGTAGTCAGAATTGTGCGTGTAATTCGTGAGTTGTCGGCTTGTGGAAGCCGATTCACACATCTTCTTTCGACACTCTTCTTCGTGGTGGCCGAGCTTTCCGCAATATCCACATTCAGTTGTGTTTTGACGGCTCGGGCCGGAGTGGAAGCTCCCCCTTCTTGCAAAGGTTCCTCGTTGGCTTCCGTTTTGCAGCCGAAATTGGGAGTTGTTGTCGTAGGTCGGACCTTGTCCGCCTTGTCCTTGGCAGAATCGGCCTCTCGCTCGTCCGCATCCTCTTCCTCCGTTCGAGTGCGTGTAGAGCATGTGGCCTTCCAACTCATTGCTCCTTGTACACACGTGGTTTTCTTCGACCAATAGCATTGATTGGAGCTCGAAGAAGGAGGGAGATTTCTCCCTTGCTAGAATGGTGGTTCACATCGCGCCGAACTGTGGTGCGAGGCCGCCGAGGCATATTTGCACCATCTCATCATCATTGATGTTTACGCTTATCGAGCCAAGCAAGTTGCAAAGCTCCTTGATCTTCAAGGTGTATGTCGTGATGGACATGTCCCTTTGTTGAATGTTGTTCAACTATTGGTGGAGTTGAAGCCTTCTTGCGGTTCTGTTCGCCGTGAAAATCTTTCGTAGATTTTCCCATGCCTCCTTCGGCATCTTCGTTTCGCGAATGTAGCTGAGCATGTGATTGTGAACACATGTCGCCAAGCAATACATCACGTAGCTTGCGGCTTGCTCCCAGTTGCGTATTAGGGAGCCATTTCGACGGGTCAGTGTTCGTGCGCTCCTTTGATGTAGTTCCAATAGCCTTGTTTGACAAGGTATTGGTGCATCTTGTACTCCCAAGATGTGAAGTTGTTTCGATCCAACTTCTCGGTAGGGAGAGCGCTCCCCATTTGAGTATTCATTATGTCGATTCTTCTTCTTCTTCTTCTTCTCTCTTTGAATGCGAGCTATGTAGCGATGAGCTGGTTCTTGGTCGTCGGCGTAGGACACAACGCACGCGGATGGACTAGATCCAGCTATTAAGCCGCTCTGATACCATGTAAAGAATCACGAGATGGATTCTGTGCAGCGGAATAGATATGAGTTGTGTGTGTGTATGAGAGAGAGAGAGAGAGAGTGAGAGAGACAAGGAGTAAGACACAGAGAATACACAATGTAAAGTATATTAATGAAGGAGAATGACTCAACATCATACAAGGTGGGAGGAGGGTGCTTTATATAATCACCACCCTCTCTCTTAATTAACAACAAGATTTATGGAGCATGGGGAATGTGAAAGCTCATAAGTTATGTGTCATAGAATATGATTCTATGACTCATACTAAATGCTAGAATACAAAGTGGTGACATAATGGTGACTCTTGACCGTTGGAGTGTTTATTCACTCTCAAGGTGAGTTCACACACTAGACCAAGTTGAGCTTGATTCTCAACAAAAAGAGATCCACCACGCGAACAGATCTCGGAGACTTAGAGCTAGTCGGCCTTCCGAACAAGGAGGACATGGCCCAAGCAAAGGACGAAGAATAGTACGACGGTACCACAATAGAGGGTGTAGAGCAAGACACCCTCTCGACTTGCGGAGAAAGACCGACCAAAGAGGTGGTCAGGAGCGGAGAAGAGCCCTCCACGAGGATTACGGAGACTCCGACAGTCGAGCCCGTGTGCCAACATAAGACCGGAGAGATGGAAGGCGCCAACCAGGAGTCCTAGTATGATGCCAACGAAGTGGATGGGAAACGGCTTGCGAGGAGCTCAAGGACGAAGCTGCGGCAGAGAAGGAGAAAATGAGAGTCGACACCGAAGGGAGTGGAATCGGAAGTCGACCTGACCGGGGATCGAATTGGTCGGCATTCCGATTCGGATGTAGATCGTTCGATAGGGGTCGGGTTCGGTATGAAGGTGCCGATTCGGAAGAGGGTGCGGAACGAGCTGCCCTCTTTACATGGGGAGAAAGATCGACCAAGGAGAAGGTCGGAATTCTGGAAGAAGATGATCGAGGGTACGGAACGAGTCCATCATCCCTTCCTCCCTCGTCCGAGACCCCCGTGGTCCCGCCCCTTCTACACGCACGCGCGTAGTAACGCTACAGAGTGTGGCCATCGACCTGTCGACAGGTCGATCGAGCCAACGGGGACGCAAGCGCGAGGATGGAACCAAAGCCAACAGTTTGGACCAACGGAGGCCAACACGGTAGCTGGGATGCGGATTACGGAAGGCCGGTTGCTCACTACAGCTGGAATCTCTCACCCTTTTGTTGAGAAACAAGCTCAACATTCGTGCATAATACGATGCGTAACCCAGTGCGTAGACCAGGTGTGTAAATTAGTACGCATAACATAGCCGTATCGGTGTGTAAACCGCGAGGCCGTTGGGAAGATATTTCTCGTAAGGAATAATTTTGGGAGTTAGTGTAGTAGGCTCACTTATGAGTGGTCAAGTACTGTTAGTACTTGTGTATGCCCTATTGTTAGGGCTTGTATAAAAGGTGCTCACTTTGCACGGTGTATGTACATATTGATTATTATTTTGAATTGAGTTTCTGTGTGTTCTCTCTCTCTCTGTCTCTCCCGCGTACCGTGTAGATTCAAGCTCTCCATTAAACCTACGTATTTTTTGTGTTCGGTTTTCTATTGCTTCCGCACATAATCTTTTTTATGGTATCAGAGCGCGAGGGTTGAGAACCTCTACAGCCGACATAGCTTGAAAAGAAAACTAACCAAGAAGAATAGGAAAAACAAAATGGATAGAGGCATGGCTAGCTCGCTTCCTACCAAGAAGCTTGACAGAAACAACTACACGTCTTGGTCCTACAAGATGCACCAGTACCGGCTCGGGCACGGTTACTAGAGCTATGTCGACGGACCAAATGACACAGCACCCGAATCGGCACACAGAGATTTCCCGGCGTGGGAACAATCGGCGAGAATACTACTGTACTGCTTCGCGTCTTGTGTGGGCCAACAACTTCTGAGCTATATTCGGGATGCGAAAATGCCAAAGGATGCTTGGGGAAATCTGAAGAAGATCTTCGCCGCAAGCACCACAACCAGGAATCTTCAACTCCGACAGGAGCTGAGCAATTTACGACAACGTGACTTGTCGGTGGCTGATTACACCTCGAAGATCAAAGAGATATGCGACTCCTTAGCCTCTATCGATGTGAACGTCGAGGAAGGCGAGATGGTGCAAATCTGTCTTGGGGGACTAGCGTCGAAGTTCGGAGCGTTCTGAACTGCTATGTGTACACGGGAGAATACGCCGTCGTTTTTCGACTTATAGTCGATGCTCCTTATAGAGGAGAACCACACGGGTGCGTTGACGAGCACGCATGCCGACAACAAGATGTTGTACACAGAGGGAGATAGGCGCCGTAGTCGTGGCGGATGAGGCGAGTCGGTGCACAATGGAGGTGGCCGACGGGATCAAGGAAGAAGGCACCGAAGTGATGCCGACAACAATTCCGGACCCTCTGGAAACAGGGGGAGTCGAGGCGATGAGAATCAGCAAGAGAAATCCGCCAGGGAATGCTGTTACTGTGGCAAGAAAGGCCACAGGGAGAGCGAGTGCTGGAAAAAGCACGCTGATTCGGAGAGAAACGGGTCCGGATCAGGTTCCGGACAAACCGACAAAGGAAATCGGCAGCGATCACACTACGCCAAAGGATCCGGAAAAGGGTCAATCTTTGTGACGAGACACGAAGCAAACTCGATGAAGAAGATCACACCGAAGTCATACGAGGTGTGGTACGTCGACTCCGGCCTGTCAAACCACATGACGTGCCACAAGGAGTGGTTCTCATACCTGGAAAAACAGATGCAACCGGGAGTAGTCGCAATCGGAGACGACACTCCGCATCCGATCGTGAATGTCGGTGAAGTTCCCTTGAGCTATGTCGGGCAGAAAGGGAAACTTATGAATGTGTTACACATTGTCGTGGAGAAAACCGTCCCTAGGCGTAGTTGGCCGGGAAAAGAAGTGGGCGGAGGAGCGACTTCGTGCATGCGGAGTCCTCGGCCCTAAAGAGGAAATCAACGGAGCCGTGGAGGCGGTCTCTTTCAACGACACCTTGGGGAAGGTACGGGAGGTGTTCGGAGAAGGCCTTAATGAGGACCGGACGATTCCGGTATGTTCGGAAAGGATGTACGAAGTCATCGCCGACTTTGGTAATGGACTCGAGTCGGATCGGACGGCTCGAGTGGATACGAAGTACAAGATTGTGGACCGGAAGGTGAGGCCAGTCGAGGCACCCTTGCCGGAGGGCAGCGAGTCACGGATAAAGGGGGTCGCGTCGGACCTAAGTTTACGAGATCCGGCCAGCATAGGACACACATTCACCGACATAACGCTACGGGAGCTCAAGATCGGTGGGGGTGGTTTTCTACTGCCGGAGGAAGAGGACCGGTTTCGGAGAATGCTCGGGAGGCACGGGAAGGCTTTCGCGTTCTCACCGGAGGAGATCGGGTGCGTAGACCCAACGGTTATGGAACCAATGGTGATCTTCACGGTACCGCATGTGTCGTGGAATCTTGTTGAGAGACAAGCTCAACATCGGCCGGATCGGCTGAAGAAGCCGAGGACTGGATCGGTTGGGACCGATCGGTTAGGCCGAGTGCGTAAAGATATTCTATGAGGAATATATTTGGGAGTTAGTGTAGGAGCTCTTAATGAGCCTTGAAGTACTGTCAGTACTTCAGTCAGTCCTTCGAGGACTTGTATAAAAGTGTTCATGGAACACACGTATGTATAGAGTAGTGAATCGAGATTTTGTTTGTTGTTGAATATAGTTCTTGTGTTCTCTCTCACTCTCTCTGTCTCTCTTGCGTATACTGCGTAAGCTCAAGCTCTCCATTAAACCTGAGTTTTCTTCCTTCTCTTCTGTCTTCATACCTGCTTCCGCACGCTACTTTCTACATGGTATCAGAGCGCGAGGGTTGAGAACCTCTCTGCAGCCGACACAACTTGACGAAGAAGAACAAGAAGAACGATGGATAGAGGCATGGCAAGCTCGCTTCCAACAGAGAAGCTCGACAGAACCAACTACGCGTCTTGGTCTTATAAGATGCACCAGTACCTGCTCGGGCACGGCTACTGGAGTTATGTCGAAGGAGCTAATGACGCGGCACCCGAATTGACACACAGAGACTTCCCGTCGTGGGAGAAATCGGCGAGTAGGGTATTGTACTGCTTCGCGTCGTGTGTGGGCGAACAACTATTGAGCTATGTTCGGGATGCAAAGACGCCGAAGGGTGCATGGGAAAATCTGAAGAAGATTTTCACCGCGAGCACCACAGCCAGGAAGCTTCAGCTTCGACAGGAGTTGAGCAACCTACGACAACGCGACTTGTTGGTGGTGGACTATACCTCGAAGATCAAGGATATTTGCGACTCCCTCGTCTCCATAGAGGTGAACATCGAGGAGAGCGAGATGGTCCAGATCTGTCTCGGAGGTTTGGCGTCGAAGTTCGGAGCGTTCCGAACGGCAGTGTGTACCCGGGAGAATACACCGTCCTTTTTCGACTTACAGTCAATGCTCATGATGGAGGAGAACCACGCGAGTGCGTCTACAAGCACGCACACCGACAGTAGAATGCTATACACGGAGGGAGATAGGCCCCGTGGACGTGGAGGACGAGGCGAGTCGGCGCGCAATGGAGGCGGCCGACGAGATCAAGGAAGAAGGCACCGAAGTGATGCTGACAGCAACTCCAGACCCTCCGGAAACAGGGGGAGTCGAAGCGATGAGAACCGGCAAGGGAAGGTCATCGCGGAGTGCTGGTACTGTGGCAAGAAAGGGCACAGGGAAACTAAGTGCTGGAAGAAGCGCGCCGATTCGGAGATACCGACAAGGGAAATCGGCAGCGATCACACTACGCTGAAGACTCTAGGAGAGCCGGAGAAGGGTCTGCTTTCGTGACGAGACACGAAGCAAACTCAATGAAACAGACCACCCCGAGATCGGACGAGGTGTGGTACGTAGACTCCGGCGCGTCAAACCACATGACGAGCCATAAGGAGTGGTTCTCGTACCTCGAAAAACCGATACAACCTGGAGTAGTCGCAACTGGAGACGACACTTCGCATCCGATCGCGAATGTCGGAGAAGTTCCTCTTAGCCATGTCGGGCAGAAAGGGAAACTTATGAACGTGCTGCACGTTCCAACAATCACGAAGAACTTGGTCTCAGTCGGACAGATCGTCGACCAAGGGATGGAGGTTCGGTTTACACACCTCGGGTGCTTCATTGAGGAAGAAGGCCGTGTGATTGTGCAAGGGCGCAGAGACGGGAGGATGTTCATCCTCGACTCCACTGACGGAAACCCAAGTCAGACATCGACTTGTGGCACAAGCGGATAGGCCACGTCAACTACCAACGGCTTCAAGATCTTCAATCGAAACAGGTAGTGTTCGGATTGCCCAAATTTAGTGGCCGAAAGGCACAAATTTGTGAAGCCTGCCAGCTCGGGAAGCAACACCGACTTCCTTTCCCCAACGAGCGAAACCGGAGCCGGAACAAGCTCGACCTTATACACTCCGCTGTGTGGGGGCCGGCACAAAACGTTAGTCTTGGCGGGAGCCGATATTTCGTCTCCTTCATCGACGACCACACGCGGCACACGTGGATCTACCTCATTGAGAGGAAGAGCGAAGTCTTTGACTGTTTCCGGGACCTCAAAGGGTTCGTGGAAACGGAAACGGGATGAAAGATCAAGTGCCTGCGGTCGGATGGCGTGAAAGAGTACTTTTCCGGTCAATTCAACGGTTATCTACAACAAATGGGAATTCGGCGCGAATTCAGTTGTAGATACACGCCGGAGCAGAACGGCGTGGCCGAGAGGAAGAATCGGTTAGTTGTGGAAGCGGCACGGGCAATGCTGGAGGAGAAGAGCTTGCCCAAGTTCTACTGGGCCGAGGCGGTAAGGACCGCGGTATACATCCAGAACCGGATCGGAGACAAAGTGTCAGCGCACGAGCTGTATTTCGGAACGAAGCCGAACTTGCGACACTTGAGGGTGTTCGATAGCATTGCGTATATGCATGTACCGAAGGAGAAAAGGAGGAAGCTGGACGCAAAGGCCGAGAAATGCATCTTGGTCGGTTACTCAGACGAGCAGAAGGGTTATAAGTGCTATAACCCTCGCACCAAACAAGCGCGTGTCAGCCGCGACGTTGTGTTTGACGAGTCCGCGTCCTGGTACTAGCCCCCGACTCCGAACCCCGACTCTAATCCGAGTTCTGACGATGAGGTCAGCAAGGCCGAGATGCCTCCGGATGAGCCCGAAATCGAGACCCGCGAAGAGAGTCTGATTTCACTCCGTTTAAGTAGACCGATTGGACGACTGAGTCGGTACGACCAGTCCGATGAAGAGCCGGCAAGTACTGGAGACTCGGCCGTGCATTCCCCGCGCAGGAAGTCGAGGAGACGGCTTACGCGCAAAGAGAAAGGGAAGAAGAAGGTGTCGGATTCCGGCACGGATAGGAACGAGTCAGACTGACGCGAGTCCAACTCCGAGGGAACCGGTGACGGGTCTTTAAAGGTGAAGTCTGCGTCGACCGAGAAGGCCTCGACATCGGCTAATGTGAGATTACGCCGATCTACCCGCCAGAAGAACCCGGTCTTGCGGCTCGGATACAACGAGTACATGGCGCATCATTATGTGTACATGACCCGTGTAGCGGAAGTGCGTGAGCCGGACAGCTACGTAGAAGCGGCTAAAGACGCGAATTGGCGTGCCGCGATGGAGGAAGAGATGCACGCATTGGCGGAGAACGAGACATGGGACCTGGTTGACACACCAAAAGGGGTAAAACCGATCGGGTGTAGGTGGGTGTACAAGGTCAAGTACAACACGGATGGCTCGGTCAACCGGTACAAGGCTTGGCTAGTGGCAAAGGGCTACGCGTAGAAACACGGCATCGACTACGATGAGACTTTTGCGCCGGTCGCGAAAATGACGACCGTCCGTGTTTTGCTCGCAGTAGCCGCGGCCAAGGGGTGGCACCTACATCAGATGGATGTAAAGAATGCGTTCCTGCAAGGTGACCTTGAGGAACAGGTGTACATGGTACAACCCCCCGGATTTCATTCTGGAACAAACTCCTCGGCAGTATGCCGACTGAAGAAGTCCCTTTACGGACTGAAGCAAGCCCCACGTGCCTGGAACGCGAAGATCACGCAACAACTGCGTCAGATGGGCTTCCTCATGTCAAAATCAGACTCTTCCCTATTCATCTGGAAAGGTCGATTCGGACCGGTTAGTATTTTACTATATGTTGATGACTTGGTCATCACCGGCGCCGACCTACGTGAAATCGACCGTGTGAAGCTCCAGCTTGCGGCATCGTTCAACATGAAGGATCTGGGGGACCTTCATTACTTCCTCGGGATCGAAGTGATCCGTACCCCCGAAGGCATATTGATCAGCCAACGTCATTACGTGCTGAGTATGCTCTTCAAATTCGGGATGGCCGACTGTAAGTCCGTCTCGACTCCTCTGGACAGAACCGTCAAGCTTCGTCCCGATACGGGAACGGTATGCGACCTGACGAGGTTCCGACAAATTTTCGGAAGCCTCATATACTTGACCATCACCCGACTCGACCTCAATTATCCGGTCGGAGTGATCAGTCAATTCATGGCGCGACCTACCGAGGAGCACCTTTAGTGTGCGCAACACATACTTCGGTATGTCAACGGCACTAAGGACCGGGGACTGCTATATCAGACCGGTGCAGCCGCGCAGTTAGTCGGCTACACCGATGCTGATTGGGCTGGCAACGCCACCGATCGCCGATCCACATTCGGATACGCGTTCTCCCTCGGGAGTGCCGCGATCGCGTGGAGCAGTAAGAAGCAGCCGAAAGTTGCACTGTCGAGCACCGAAGCTGAGTACCGAGGAGCGGCTGTCGTGACATGCGAAGCCATATGGTTGAAGCGGCTACTTAAGGACCTGCAAGAGGAGGTGTCAGATCCGACGATGATCTACTCTGACAACCTCAGCAGCATCTAGCTCGCGAAAAACCCTGTTTTCCACGCACGGACCAAGCACATTGAGGTGCACTACCATTTCGTCCGTGAGCGTGTCCTTTCCGGAGAAGTCGAACTTCAGTACGTGCCGACGGATCGGCAGACTGCCGACATCTTCACTAAGCCTCTTGGTCTGAACAAGTTGCGGCAATTCTCCGGTGCGCTCGGATTGCGTCACCTCGACGTGCCAAACTTGAGGGGGAGAACGGTCTCGAACGACCAAGCAAAGCAGCAGGAAAGGAGCGGAGGCCGCGACACCGAGTCGGTTGACTCGGCTGTTGACTCGGTTGTCGAGTTCGACTTCGGATCGGCTGAAGAAGCCGAGGGCGGACCCGTGGAAAAGTCTGAAAGCAGATAGAAGGGGAGCAGCCGAAGGAGAGAGCCGAAGCCAACCACGTATGGGGAAGATGACGCCACCAAGGGCGAGAAGACCGAAGACGAGTTGGAGACAGCCAACTCGGACGGGAGCGAAAACCGATCGGAGGTAGTCGAGTCGGTTCGGATGTTTGATTCAGATACGTTGAATCAACCGAGACCCAAGCGGAAGAAAAGGCAATAGGAGAAGTGTCAACACCGCAACAACAGAAGAGCTGATAAGGGCCGCATGAGCAGACAAACCGACCGGAAGGGTCAAAGCGCGCGGAGTCGAACAGGTCTAGGAGCGCGAGCGAGGCGTGAAGCTAGGAGGAACCGGAGCTGTGAGCCCGAGGATCCCGACGAGCCTCGAGTTGAGCTTGAGGGGGAGTGTTGAGAGACAAGCTCAACATCGGCCGGATCGGCCGAAGAAGCCGAGGACCAGATTGGTTGGGACCGATCGGTTAGGCCGAGTGCGTAAACCGGGAGGCCATTAGGAAAGATATTCCGTGAGGAATATATTTGGGAGCTACTGTAGGAGCTCTTAATGAGCCTTGAAGTACTATCAGTACTTCAGTCAGTCCTTCGAGGACTTGTATAAAAGTGTTCATGGAACACACGTATGTATAGAGTAGTGAATCGAGATTTTGTTTGTTGTTGAATATAGTTCCTGTGTTCTCTCTCACTCTCTCTATCTCTCCCGCGTATACTGCGTATACTGCGTAAGCTCAAGCTCTCCATTAAACCTGAGTTTTCTTCCTCCTCTTCCGTCTTCATACCTGCTTCCACACGCTACTTTCTACAAATCTCAAACCGATTCTGGTACCCAGAGCTCACATCCCGAAGCTGATGGAGCTGCTGAAACAGAAGGTGGAGATGGGCATCCTCGAACCGTCGAGTGCCCCATACTCGAATCGGTGGTTTACCGTGCCAAAGAAGAACAGCACGTTGCGCTTTATTCAAGACCTGCAGGTGGTCAACAAGGTGACCATTTGGAACGCAGGAATCAGACCGACCATAGACGAGTTCGCGGAGGCCTTCGCCGGAAGGTCGATTTACTCAGTCGGTGATCTATACTCGGGGTACAATCAGTTCCAACTAGCCGTGGAGAGCAGGGACATTACAACGATGCGGACTCCTCTCGGCCTAGCGCGGATGTGTACCTAACTCGGTAGCCCACATGGTGAACGCAATGAACAAAGTGATGAGGGATTGTATCTCGGACATCACCATGCCGTTTCTGGACGACAACCCGATCAAAGGATGTCCGGTGGAGGACAAGTACACAGACTCAAGAGCGAGGGGCTCACCTTCTCCGGAGAAAAATCAGCCTTCAGACAGCCGGAGATCCTATGCGGGCCTTACGGCCAGAAGCCGTCCCCGGCGAAGGTAGAAGCCATCTCCGCGATGAAGGATGATTGCGGGTCAGTTACGGAGGTCCGAAGGATCCTGGGGGCATGTGCGTTCTACCATATCTGGATCTCGCATTACGCCCACGTCGCGGAGCCACTCTATGGGTTGCTGAAAAAAGGGCGTAAATTCAAGTGGAGAGACGAGCATACGGAGTCGGTCTGGAAGATGAAAGAAGCACTTGCTGCGGCATCGACGCTCCGAAAGGTTGTCTATGGCAAAGACACTCCGATTGACGTGACCGTGGACACGAGTCCAACCGGGATTGGATGGGTGATCAACCAAGAGGATGACGATGGTGCGAGGTTCCCCATCTGGTTCGGCGTGAAAGTCCTTAGTGAGGGACAACGAGGATACGCCCAGGTTAAACGCGAACTCTGGGGTATCGTTTCGGCGGTCAAGGCCGATAAAGACTACCTGATCGGGACAGAGGTGATAATCGAGAAGGACTGCCTGCCGATTCTTGGCATGGTTTCCGAATGTGCGACGCTGAACCTGGCAATGCTCAGGTGGATAGCGTACATCAAGTCCCTGAATCCGGAAATACGACACATTTCCGGAAAAGACAATGCCATGGCCGACCTGCTTTCGAGAGCAAGGTTCGATGACAAGGACGGCATGGTTTCGGAGGACGAGGAAGTTGGCGTGGACTTCTTCGAGGCGGCTTACATAACAACAAGAAAGGGGAGCACTCCGGCGCTTAACGAATTTGACGAGAGCAAGTATGACGGTGAGTGGCTCCAGATCGGCGGGTTACTGAAGACAATGACACCAGACGCGGCATGGACGAAGGGAGAGACCAACCGGATTCGGAAGAAAGCGTACCGATTCTTCCTTCGGGACGGGAGCATATGGCAGCACCCGAAGAAGAGAAACGGCATCCCGCTCCGAGTGGTGGCGAGGAAAGAGGAACAGGAAGAATTGTTGACGGCATACCACGAGAGTCCCTGGGCCGGACACCGCAGGACATGGACCACATTCGAGAAGCTAAAGGGGGAGTACCGGTGGCCGGGACTATATCGGGATGTGCATCGGTTCGTGACGACTTGCGAAAGCTATCAAGTGCACTCCATAGTCCGACATCGGGACGAGCTTCACCCGACCTACCCTCGGATGGTGGATCTGGTGACGATGCTGATGGGGGTAGGGCAGATGCGGTATCTGGTGCTGGCTCAGGAGGACCTAACAAACCAGGTGGAAGGCCGAGCGTTGCAGAACAAAACGACCGCGGCCGTGTGCCGATTTCTTATCGAAGAAGTGGTATGCCGGTACGGCTGCGTAGGTAAGATTGTGGCCGACCGCGGAGAATTGGACGCGCAAGAGGCGGAAGTGTTGTTTGACCGGCTAGGGATTAAACTCTTGCTCACCACAGTGTACAATCCGGAGGCTAACGGGAAGGTGGAACACGGACACGGGCTGATCGTCAAAGCGTTAGTACAGGCGTGTGGAGGCCAAGTCGGGAACTAGCCACAACTCTTACCCTATGCGTTGTGGGCAGACCGAACTACGCACAGTTCGGTAACCGGGTTCATGCCGACAGAGCTAATGTACGGTCAGAAGCCGATCATGCCAATGGAGCAGGCAATCTCCTCATGGGCCGCGGCGGACTGGAAAGACGAGATGAGCCAGGAGGAGTTGTTAGCGGCACGGATTTAGTAGCTGGAGCGAAGACCGGAGGACGTGGACCGAGCCGCGGAGAAGCTACGGGTGGCGAGGGTAAAGAACAAAGGACGGTTCGACCGGACTCACCGACTGAGACCGAAGAAGATCGAGGAAGGTGACTGGGTTCTAGTGTATGACAGCAGCCTCGACAACCAGCACAGGGCAACGCGGAAGTTTGCAAGAAGGTGGTTCGGGCCTTATGTGGTGACAAGCGCAAACGACAATTGGACCTTTCATCTCGCGGAGCCCGACGAGAGCAGGATGGCGGTACCGGTGGCAAGGAAAAGGATCAAAGCATTCAAAAAGCGGCACGAGGCTGAACCGAACCCGAACGACCTGGATGACGACAACGACCGGCTTGGAACGGGTGTCGATCTGGAAGACGAAGGATAAGCGTGGGCTGGTCTTCTCCGGCAAGAGTCTAATTTTGGTACATACCGGTGGATGCGCGGTTAGGTGGGGGCGGATGTCGTGGAGAAAACCGTCCCTAGGCGGAAACCGGGTTTAACGTGCGTAAACCGGCCCTTACACGTGGGCACAAGTTTTGTTGTATAGTACGTAGATAGGTACAAGTCGGCTGAGGTGAAATCCTAGGTAGCACGCATTCATTAGGGAGAAAATCGAGGCGTATCCCTGTCCAAAAGGACAAGGAATGAATATGATGTAACGGGTGATAACGGCTTCCCTCCTTGGGCTATAAAAGAGTGGGAGAGGTATTGTAAAAGGGGGGGGGGGGGGGGGGGGAAATCGCGTTTTGTGGAGGACGAAGTGCTGCCGGACTAGAACCGAGCTCTTCTCCTCTATAGTCCCCATAGTCGTTCTGTGCAGGTTTTCGGGAGGCTGACTTTGCTCCGCGGAATGCCCAAGTGCTTCCAACAGAGTCTCCATCTCGCGTTTTGTGTGTGTGTGTGTGTGTGTATGTGTGTGTAGGCATCGGAGCCTATCACTCGCCAGCTTGCCAGTTGTAACTCCTTGATCTATATATATACATATACATTCGTTCTGTCTCCATTGTTCAGAGTTAGTTGCAATTCCTGTGAATCTGTGTGTCTGTGCGCGTGTGAAGTACATCGGTAGTCTCCTTCCCCTCTTCTCATTCGGTTATTTCTCGGTCTGAGGCCCCCGTGGTCCTGCCTCATTCTCCACGCACGCGCGTAACAACGCGACAACGTCCCGACAATCACGAAGAATCTGTTGTCGGTCGGGCAGATCGTCAACCAGGGGATGCAAGTCTGGTTCACGCATCTTGGGTGCTTCATCGAGGAAGAAGGCCGAGTTATTGCGCAAGGGCGCAAAGATGGGAGGATGTTTATCCTCGACTCTAGTGACGGTGGCACCGCAATGTTCGCGAAAGGACAAAAAGTGAAGTCAGATATAGACTTATGGCACAAGCAAATAGGCCACGTCAACTATCAACGGCTTCAGGACCTGCAATTGAAATAGGTGGTGTTCGGATTGCCCAAATTTAGTGGCCGGACGGCACAAATTTGTGAAGCTTGCCAGCTAGGGAAGAAACACCGACTTCCGTTTCCCAACGAGCATAACCGGAGCTGGAACAAGCTCGACTTGATACATTTCAATGTATGGGGGCCGACACAGAACGTTAGTCTTGGCGGGAGTCAATATTTTGTCTCCTTCATTGACGACTATACGCGGCACACGTGGATCTACCTCATTGAGAAGAAGAGTGCAGTCTTCGACTGTTTTCAGGACCTCAAAGGGTTCGTGGAAACGGAAAACAAGACGAAGGATCAAGTGCTTCCGGTCAATTCAACAACTATCTACAACAGATGGGAATTCGGCACGAATTCAGTTGTAGATACACGCCAGAGCAAAATGGCGTGGCCGAGAGGAAGAACCGGTCAATTGTAGAAGTAGCACGGGAAATACTGGAGGAGAAGAACTTGCCCAAGTTCTATTGGGCCGAGGCGGTACGAACCGCGGTATACATCCAGAATCGGATCGGAGAAAAAGTGTCGGCACATGAGCTGTATTTCGGAAGGAAGCCGAATCTGCGACACTTGAGAGTTTTTGGTAGCATTGCATATGTGCATGTGCCAAAGGAGAAACGGAGGAAGTTGGATGCAAAAGCTGAGAAGTGTATCTTGGTCGGCTATTCGGATAAGCAGAAGGGTTATAAGTGTTATAACCCTCGCACCAAACAAGCGCGCGTGAGCCGCAACGTTGTGTTTGACGAGTTCGCGTCCTGGTACTTGCCTCCGACTCTGGACCTCACCTCTAATCCGAGTTCTGATGATGAGGTCAGCGAGGTCGAGATGCCTCCGGATGAGCCTGAAGAGAGTTCGATTTCGTTTCGGTTAAGCAGACCGGATGGACGACTGAGTTGGTTCGACCAGTCCGATGAAGAGCTGGCAAGTAGTGGAGACTCGGCCGTGCATTCCCCGCGCAAGAAGCCGAGGAGACGGCTTATGCGCAAGGAAAAAGGGAAGAAGAAGGTGTTGGATTATAGCACGGATAGGCACGAGTCGGATCGATGCGAGTCCAACTCCGAGGGAAGTGATGACGGGTCTTCAAGAGCGAAGTCCTCGTCGGCTAAGATAGCCTCAACATCGCCTAATGAGCAATTACGCCGATCTACCAGCCAGAAGAACCCTGTTGTGCGGTTCGGTTACAACGAGTACATGGCACATCACTATGCGTACATAATGTGTGTGGCGGAAGTGCATGAGCCAGAGAGCTACGCAGAAGCGGCAAAGGACGCGAATTGGCGTGCCACAATGGAGGAAGAGATGCACGCATTAGCGGAGAATGAAACCTAGGACCTGGTTGACGCACTGAAAGGTGTGAATCCGATCGGATGTAGGTGGGTGTACAAGGTCAAGTACAACACTAACGGCTCAGTCAACCGATACAAGGCCCGGTAAGTAGCGAAAGGCTACGCGCAGAAACACGGCATCGACTACGATGAGACGTTTGCGCCGGTCGTGAAGATGACGATCGTCCGTGTTTTGCTCACGGTAGCTGCGGCAAAGGGGTGGCACTTACATCAGATGGATTTAAAGAATGTGTTCCTGCAAGGTGAGCTTGAGGAACAGGTGTACATGGTACAGCCCCCCGGGTTTCACTCCGGAATGAACACTTTGGCGGTGTGCCGATTGAAGAAGTCCCTTTACAAACCAAAGCAAGCCCCGCGTGCCTGGAACGCAAAGATCACGCAACGATTGCGTCGGTTGGGCTTTGCGACATTAAAATCGGACTCCTCACTGTTCATCCAGAAAGGTCGACTCGGGCCGGTTAGCATCTTACTTTATATTGATGACCTGGTCATCACCGGAGCCGACCTAGGTGAGATTGACCGCATGAAGCTCCAGCTTGCGGCATCATTCGACATGAAGGATCTGGGGGACCTTCATTACTTCCTCGGGATCGAAGTGATCCGCACCCCCAAAGGCATATTGATCAGCCAACGGCATTACGTACTAAGTATGCTCTTCAAATTCGAGATGGCCGACTGTAAGTCCATCTCGACTCCTCTGGATAGAACCGTCAAGCTTCGCCCTGATTCCGGAAAGGTATGCGACCCGACGAGGTTCTGACAGATAGTCGGAAGACTTATATACTTGACCATCACCCAACCAAATCTCAGCTACCCGATCAGGGTGATTAGTTAGTTCATGGCGCGATCGACTGAGCAGCACCTTCAGTGCGCACAACGCGTACTCTGGTACATCAGTGGCACTGAGGACCAGGGGCTACTATATTGAACCGATACTGCCGCGCAGTTGGTCAGTTACACCGATGTTGATTGGGCCGGAAACGCCGGCGATCGCCGATCCACGTCCGGTTTTGCGTTCTCTCTTGGGAGTGCCGCGATCGCGTGGAGTAGCAAGAAGCAGCCGACAGTTGCGTTGTCGAGCACCAAAGCCGAGTATAGAGGAGCGGCTGTCACGACATGCGAAGCCATATGGTTGAAGCGGCTACTTAAGGATCTGCAGGTGGCGGTATCCAATCCAACGACAATCTACTGTGACAACCTATGCAACATCCAACTAGCTAAGAACCCCGTCTTCCATGCCCGGACTAAGCACATTGAGGTGCACTACCATTTTGTCCGTGAGTGTGTCCTCTCCACTGAAGTCGAACTTCAGTATGTTCCGACGGATCAGCAGAACATCAACATCTTCACCAAGCCTCTTGGTCTAGACAAGTTGCGGCAATTCTCGGGTGTGCTTGGGTTGCGTTACCTCGACATGCCGAACTTGAGGGGGAGAGACGTCCATGATGACCACGGAAGGGAGCAAGAAAGGAGCGGAAAAGACCGTGACGCCGAGTCGGATGATGAATTTGATTTTGGATTGGTTGAAGAAGCCGAGGGCGGATCCGCGGAAGAGTCCGAAAGCGGACATAAGGGGAGTAGTCGAAAGAAAGAGCCGAAGCCAACCAAGCATGGGGGAGATGAAGCCATCAAAGGCGAGAAGTCCGAAGATGAGTTGGAGACAGCCAACTCGGACGAGAGCGTAAACCAATTGAAGGAAACCAAGTCGGTTCGGATGTTTGATTCGGATACGTAGAATCCACCAAGGGCCAAGCGGAAGAGAAGGCAGCAGAAGAGGTGCCAACACTGCAACAACAAGGAAGCTGAGAAAGGCCGTGTGAGCAGACAAGTCGACCGAAAGGGTCGAGGTGCGTGGAACCGAACGGGTCGAGGAATGCGAGCGAGGCGTGGAGCCAGGAGAAGCCAGAACGTAGATCCGGCGGAGCAAGCGGAACCTCAAGTTGAGCTTGAGGGGGAGTGTTGAGAGACAAGTTCAACATTCGTGCGTAATACGATGCGTAACCCAATGCGTAGACTGGGTGCATAAATCGGTACGCAAAACATGGCCGTATCAATGCGTAAACTACGAGGCCGTTGGGAAGATATTCCTCGTAAGGAATAATTTTGGGAGTTAGTGTAGTAGGCTCATTTATGAGTGGTCAAGTACTGTCAATACTTGTGTCCGCCCTATTGTCAAGGCTTGTATAAAAGGTGTTCACTGAGCACGGTGTATGTACAAATTGACTATTATTTTGAATTGAGTTTCTGTGTGTTCTCTCTCTCTGTCTCTCCCGCATACTGTGTATATTCAAGCTCTCCATTAAACCTGCGTATTTTCTGTATTCGGTTTTCTATTGCTTCCACACATAATCTTTTTCACCTTCTTTAGATTTGCCATGTACCAGTGGACGTGCGGTTTGGTGGGGGCGGATGTCGTGAAGATTCACGGCCATAGTGAGAAAACCGTGTCGATTGGGAATACCGAGAGGGTGCGGCGTGAGCACTCACCCTTGTATATCCATGTAAGATAATGGGGTGCCTTTACGGCACCGAATAGGAGTTAAGTTGGGACAAAGAATCCCATGTAATAAGGAATTTATCCCACATTGTACCGTCCCTCCCTCCTTGGGCTATAAAAGGAAGGGAGGGTCCCTTGTAGAGGGGTTGCCCATTTTAAGTTAGGAGGGTATACCACTTAGATCTAGAGTTTGGTAGCTTTCTTCTTCTTACTTTTAGAGTTTCTTTGAGGTCTTCTTCATCGTGTTTGTTTAGGGTTTAGTCCGGTAAAGAGCTTATATGTCCAAAGGGGTTTTCGCTGCTACTTTGTCTCCTGTGCAAGACCCCGCTCGACGCGACAAGCCCGAGAGTTCCCCGATCGGCGACTTGGCAGCAGACTGTTGTTGTAACCTAACCGACCTTGGTCCGGTTCAAGGCCAGAGTTGTATCTTGTTCTTATATATATATGGGTCGAAGCATGCTACGGTGTACCAACTTTTGGCCAAAAATTTAGTACTAAATCGAAGAAGAAAATAAACATTAAAAATTGTAAATAAGTTTCAAAAAACAAAAAACAAATTCATTACGTCACACTCGAATGCACAAAGATATTGTACGTCACACTCGAAATGTCCCTAGGCCATATTTAATACATTAATTGTTGCCCCAGTCTCCTAGGTAGAGTTGTACGAAAGCACACCTGGAGAAGGTATCCATTGTGATAGTTGGTCAGTCTCAGTATCTCTCTCCCTCTCTCACTCACTCACTCTCTCTCTCTCTCTCTCTCTCTCTCTCTCTCTCTCTCTCTTCTGTCTCGAAGTTGTCAGACAGACAGTGACAGAAAGTTAAAGAAAGACGACATATCTATTACAGGTCTATCTCTCTCTTTCTCTCTCTCACTCCACCTTCAAAGCTCTGTTTCTTTCTTTCTTTCTGTTTCTCTCTCTCACTCCACCTTCGATTCTCTGTTTCCCCGCATAGCTGTTCTTGTGTTCCCCTCTGTGCCAGGTTCGATCTCTGAACACAGAGATTTTTGTTTCCCCTGCTCGTTGTATGTGTTGTTGATTTTCCTTCCTTGTGTATGCTCGTTTGTTTCCTCTGTCTATGCTCATTTGTCTCCTCTGCAGCAGCCTCGTTTGTCGAAATCAACACGGTGTGGTACCTCTGCAAGTTGTACGACCTCCAGGTATTCTCTGTGTTGCATGCCCAACTGTTATGTTTTCTTTTTCTGAATGTTTCCTGTCTGTCTGTTTTTTATTTGCATGTGTATGGTCATTTTTAGGGTTTGATTATTCATAGTCTATGTGTTGCATGCCCAACTGGTATGTTTTTGTTTTCTCTGTGTTTCTCTGTGTTTCTTTTAAAAATGTATGACAATATTTTGATCGAGGTGGTTGTGTGTTAGACATGTTTGTACATGCCACGTAAATGGAGTTGGCTATGATGAGTTGCTATGTTTTCGTTTTGTTCTTGTTTCCTGTCCATCTGTTTTATTTTGTGTGAGTTTGACATGGATGAGTGTTTTTCCGACTATTTTGGGTTTTTGTGTGTTTGACATGGCTTGTACATGCGATGTGATGGAGTTGGCTATGATGATTTACAATGTTTTCGTTTTCTTTGACTTTCCTATCCGTCTGTTTTTATTGTCTGTGTGTTTGACATGGATGAGTTTTTTTCTGACTATTTAGGGTTATTGTGTGTTTGACATGGTTTGTACATGCAATGTGATGATTTGCTATGTGTTGATGGTAATTGCTTGAGTTTTCTTCTAGTACATGCATATTCATTCCCTGAGAATTGTGTTGACTAGGACAATGACGAGAAGGACACCCATAAAGAAGACATTGATGAAAGAGAAAGTGAAGACACCAGTGAAGGAAGGAAGAACGACACCCATGAAAGAAAGCAAGAAGACACCCACAAGAGAAAGGGTGATGAATTCATCAACACAGAGAAAGAAGATGTACCACTCCATCAGTCGAGACACACCTCTTGGATGGAATTATTTCCTTCGAGCACGACCTGACGTGTATCCAGAGCTGAGAGAGTGGTTGTTAAAAACCTGGGGGTCAGCACATCCCGACACAAGGCGAGGATTCCACATAAGTGGTTTGAAGAGGGAATACATGAATTTATTGAAGACGAGATACGAACATGTTTATGATACAAATCAAATCACTAACAATGAGGTGGGTACTGTTTTTGCACGTGCTTTTGCATGTGAAGTTCAAGGTGGCATTGACGTAAATTGGGAAGATTTTAATCGGCACCGGTCAGAACATTACAAAGGGTCCTCTAGTACCAACACTAGCTTGAAGTCATCTGGAACCTCTCATGTGGATATTCTAGCTATAACACCTGTCCACCAAGTTCTAGAGGCAAAGGTACGGGCCACAATGACTGAAAAGCATGAACAGATGATGGCCGGTTGCATAGCTTCTATGAGCTCAAGAATACAAACACTACTTGCTAATTTGGAAGCAGTTAAATCAGCTGAGATACAGGCAGAAAAGAAATTTTCTTCAATAAAAACTACATATGAATGGATTGCATCGACAATCCAAAATTCAGAAAGTGAGGTGTTGAAAGAGGAGTTGAAGAAAGAGCTAAACAATTTGGGCACTCAATTAGGTTCACATATGAGAGACCTTGATACTTGCAGGAATGTACATGAAGAAATAGATAATAAGTTGTCAGCCTTAAAGTTGCATTCTGAGAACCTTGCATGCTTGATGCAGGATTTAAAACAAAATGGTTTTGATACTTTGTGTCCATCTGTAATTGAGCACCCAAGTGGTATAGAAAGTACCATTATTAGTATAGCTATATCACGGTATTGGCTTTAAAAGTTATTTATTTCTACTTCTTTGGTATAAATAAGTGAGCAGCTAATATATTATAACTTGTGTTTGCAATCTTCCAGGTGTATATTTTGTGGCCTCGGATTCAAGCTGGAGGCTATGGATGTTGTGATTACACCATGCTTGCACACATATCATGTGCTATGTGCTAAGTATCATTTTGAGAAAGAGAATACATGTATGGACTGTAAAACTACAATTGCGGCTGAGTGGTACTATGCTTGGGGTTTAAAAGTACACCCGTACGGTATGTGGCTCTACTATTCTATTGTTTGTATTATATGATGTCAATTAACATTTGGACTAGAACTAGTGTATGCCACAATTCATACTTCAAATTTAGTGTAATCTCTAACAACTATTATGTGGAACCCTAATTATGTGGGTTAGTATTGGCAGTACTCTTAATATATAATTGGTATGTGTAGTTGAAGGGATATTTTCCAGAATTAGTAGTACTAAAAGGGAACCAGGTACAACATCGTCCAATCTATATTGCAACTTGCCTAGTATTAGTTTAGTAAACACTATACTTATAGTACACTGTTGACTGTTAGTATTGTTTGTGTAACTTGGGAATTAGTACTAGTAATGTAATTTGGGAACAAGGTGTATAGTAAATTGCTGAATAATAGTACAATTATTGTAATTTGGAAATGAGGTGTGTCAAACACATATCACGTTTAGTACTAATACTGTTCAAGATTAATACTGTTGGTGTAATTAGTACAAGTTATGTAACTAGGTGTGTAGAAGACATATCATGTTTAGTATTACTTGTGTGCAAAATACCAATCTACATTTGTTGGATTAGTACTTAGTAAGTACTACATGGTTTATGATTAGTACTAGTTCTGTACTTTGTGAACTAAGTTACTAGTACATTGCTCATGATTAATACTAGTTTTGTAATTTGGGAACTGAGTAGTACTTTGTTCCTTATTAGTACTAGTTTTGTACCTTATTAGTACTAGATCAGTAATCTAGAAAATAAGTGAGTAGTACATTTTGTAGGATTAGTACTAATTGTGTAATTTGACTAAGTCAGTGGTACATTGTTGAGTAGTACATTGTTCAGGATTAGTACTAATTGTGTAATTTGACTAAGTCAGTGGTACATTGTTCGGGATTAGTACTCCTTGTGTAATTTGGTAACTAAGTGAGTAGTATATTGTGCATGATTAGTACTACTTGTGTAAATTGGGAACTAAGTGAGCATTACATTGTTCGGGATTAGTACTCCTTGTGTAATTTGGTAACTAAGTGAGTAGTATATTGTGCATGATTAGTACTACTTGTGTAAATTGGGAACTAAGTGAGCAGTACATTGTTCGGGATTAGTACTAGTTCAGTGATTTAGGAAATAAGTGAGTAGTACATTGTTCAAGATTAGTACTACTTATTAAATTTGACTAAGTCAGTGGTACATTTTTCGGGATTAGTACTTGTGTAATTTGGTAACTAAGTGAGTAGTATATTGTGCATGATTAGTACTACTTGTGTATATTGTGCATGATTAGTACTACTTGTGTATATTGTGCATGATTAGTACTAATCGTGTAAATTGGGAACTAAGTGAGCAGTACAGTGTTCCTTATTAGTACTAGTTCAGTAATTTAGGAACTATGTGAGTAGTACATTGTTCATGATTGGTACATTGTGTAAAATGGGAAGTAGCTCTTGTGACCTACATTATATATTTTAGATGATGGTACTAACATTTAAGGTTTTTTTGTTTCTTGCAATGAATGTTGTAGTGTCAAGCAACTCCACACCAGGGAAGGTAATGGAACAACCAGCCCCTGTGCCTAAACCCTCAATATCTGCTGCACATTCCAAGGTTCAGGACCATCATTACCAATAACCTATGATTTTTATGATGAGGATGAATGTATGAGAAGGGCCATTGGAGCAGTGGAACATATGCTTCTACAAACAAATTCCCCAAGCTCCGGTCAACATCAAGAAATAGAGCCCACTAAGAAGAGAAATGCAGTTTCTTTACAAATAGAGCCCAGTAAGAAGAGAAATGTTGCAAGAATGTTGTATGGAAACGGCAAGAAAGGCAAAGTTGAATGCAATGGTGAGTCATATAAGTTCTCACCTGTCTGGAGCATTGTCAACCTAATCCATTGTCTAATACCATGTACTTGTGTTACTAGCTGATGATGAAATGATATTTGGTGACGGAGATACGAGTCCAAAACCTAATCATGAAGACGAATTTATAACACTCCCAGGTACACGTCAAAAGCCAGACTTTGAAAACAATGATTTAGCTCATAACAACCCTATTTTTGTTGTTATTATAGATCATAACAACACTGTTGAGCACCTAGATGTTGTGGAGAAGATGACCGAGCCCACCACTTGCAATGGGGTATCTACGGCTGTACAGTATGACAATGTAACATTAGGTAAAAATGTGGCCCTAAACCCTATGTTCATTGTTTGCAAACTTTTGAGTATGTGAGTTCATACCAATATTCTTTGGAATCCCATTAATTAGGTTTACAAGAGCAGTCTGATTCCCAACTGCAATCAAATGAATCGGGAACTTCATGGAGCACAAGTGCAGAATCAGATTCCCATCAGAGTCAGAATCAAATTAACCTTTGCAAGGAGGCAGACTCTGGAAGCACATCTTCCACACATGAGGATTGTGAGAAAAACGAAGCATTCATATGTGAAGAGCAGCTGGCATGTACAAACAACACTATGTCTAAAGAAGCCTATGAGTGTGGAAAGAATATGGCAAGTACTGAAGAGAAGATTGAAGCCCATGAAGAGTGTGGAAAGAATATGGCAAGTACTGAAGAGAAGACTGATTGTACTGATAATGTGCTAGTACTATCTAAAGATTCCCATGAGGATCATGGAAAGAACATTGCTAGTAATGAAGAGGAGCTTGATTGTACTGAGAATGTGCTAGTAGTGTCTTGTGAAGAATATGGCAAGTACTGAAGAGAAGACTGATTGTACTGATAATGTGCTAGTACTATCTAAAGATTCCCATGAGGATCATGGAAAGAACATTGCTAGTAATGAAGAGGAGCTTGATTGTACTGAGAATGTGCTAGTAGTGTCTTGTGAAGCCCATGAGGATCGTGGAAAGAACATCGCTTTCCCTGAAGATAAGCCTGATTGTACAGAATCCCATGAGGAGTGTAGAGCGAACAACGTTACTAATGAAGGTGGGCCTGATTGTACTCAGAGCGAACAACATTGTCTTAAGAATGAGGTGACATCCACCGTACAAGAGGAGTTGACCATGACTACTGCCACGGGCCACATACAGGAGTCTAATAAGAACGAGTGTATAGGCATCGGTGATGATGATAGGGCAATAAAGATCGCTAGGAGTACAAGCATTCAGGAGATGAGTGATAATTTGTCTATCGACAGCACCTTTGTGGATTTGTGTACAAGCATTGCAATTGCAGAAAACATAGTTGCTCTCTCAAGCTTGCCACCAGTACAAGGTGCTCGCGCATCCACGCCTGTCTCTGAGGCCTCTGATGATGAAGTGCCACTTAGTCAGCTCATACCTAAAGGCTTTAAGATAAAGAAGAATGTAAAATCAGAAAAATCTGGCACCAACAACAAGCGCATTACAAGATCGGCCAAGTTACCGTCTAGTGCCTGATTGTCTTTCGATTGTACTTGAACTTTAGTTGTTAGTGATGTCTGAAATTGAACTATTTGGATACCAAAATACTGTTTCAATTGCCAATGTAAAAAATCCAGTTCATGAATCTGAAATAGTTATACCAGTGTGAAATCAAGTTCATGTTTAAGGATTGCTTCTATATTTTGCTCATCAACATATATCAAAAACAATGGGAATATACTTTTTGATCTAAGTATTCTTATTTTACAACGTTTTGTTTCTTTTCTGAGATCATCTCCTAATCCTCGCAAAGTCTTTCAGTCTATTGTAGATAAAATGCTTGAAAGTCTTCTTACCTTGCTAGGAAAATTTAGGTTTTTAGGTGTTGATGATGAGAAACAAAAAATATCGGGTGTTATTGAAGATATACTGAAGTATAGACTATTTCATCAATCCCATTTGGAGGGTAACCAGAATGTGTGCAAATTGTTGAAGCAATGTGGGCCATATTTTGATGATATCATCCCAAAGGATGAATCATCCACTAACAGTAGTAAGGAAACACTTACCTTTTTGAGCTATCACAAATTATTGTTTCAGAAGTTGGATTATTTTGTTAAGGAAAGGAAGGTCTGTACTTTAAAATCCATAGCCTGGATATTCAGGACTTATATACAAGAAGTAAAAACTCAGATGGCTTCACAGGACATATCATGAAACAAAAAAGGATTCTGAGAGAATAATTTTCATTGCTGTCTTCACAGAATTCATCGCCCCCTTTGAAAAATGAACTTACAGTAGAAAATCTTACAATATTAAAGTCTTTAATGAATTCAACTAACAATCTTCTCTTGGTAGCAAAACTAGAGCAGATTTATGTGCCAACAGAGGACACACCAACTCTGCAAAACTCCTATGCTCAAATAACATCAAGAAACATGAGCAATATCGGCAATGAAGAAATCCAAGTCCTGTTGACAACAGCTAATATATTATGAAAGATAAGTACAAGTGGTTGAGAGGCATAAACCCTTTGGAAGAAAGACGAAATATATCAATTCATTTGTCAATCATCAAAATTAATAGTGAACTCCAAGTGGATGTTTTTCAGTTTTCTGGTACAATGTATTGATAGGGTGACTTTCAAGCATTAAATAGAGAGACCTCCCCTAATATGTGCTCATGAACCTCTTGGGGGACCTTGTAGACAGTGTTGTATCCCTTAACCTTCTGCTTTGCTTGAGTCATATTGAATTTGATCGCAAGAATGGCATCAGCGTAGATTATTGCGATGGGTGCTTCTTTTAGTAATGCATATGTGTTCTTGCACTGCGGCAACTTTGCATAATAGTTTCCATACACGACAGACTCACCAACGTTGAAATTGTTGCCCCAACCATCCCTCACCACTTCTTTCAATAATGTCTTTCCTTGCTTGCACACCACAATGTAGTAGTCTTCTAAATCTTCATTCTGAGAATATTTGAGCACTGCAAAATGATCTCCAACTTCCAATAAAACTGCCAAGTCTTGATTTTGGTTGTAGTATACAATATCGTTTGAATGCACATCCTCTTCAATATCATCTTGTCGTTCAGGCTCAAGCTTCTGCAGCTTCCAGGGCTCCACGATTGATAGGTTGATGCATTTATCCCAAGCTTCATCTAGACACATGGAACAAAAGCATGATAAACTACGGAGTAACAATTGGGTTGTGTCCTTGCGGCTAAACCCTAACACACAATGGGTGCTGCGTGTGCCTTTCACGGTTTTACAACCATATGATTTAGTTCTATCAACCTCATCAGCGCGAACTTCAACAAACAATTTGTTCTTACCATCATTTGACATCTTCCATGTTAGCCACTGCACAACATCATGTGCATTTTGTAACTTAGCGCCATTATTATCCAACTGCTCACTTGTAAGGGCACGTTTGATCACAGCCCCCGCGCCATCATGCTCTCCTTTTCCATGTCCAGACCCGAAGTAATTCCATTGCATACGAATATTGAATAAGGAGAAATACCTGCTTTGGTATCTCAGGTTTCCAACAAAATTAGTACTATGTTGTCAATTGAGAGTACTACACTTCCATTAATACTGATTTAGTACAAATACAAAACAAAGCATAGCACAACGTATCCATTGAGAACACTCTACACTTATTAAAAGATAAATAGTACTATGTTGTCGACCAACAGTACCTGGCATCCATTTAATACTAACTTAGTATGGATATAGCACAAAGTATAGTACAATGAGTTCATGGAAAGCACTCTACATGTATTAACAGATAAATAGTACAAAATGTTCAATATCGGATAGTACAATACAATGTGTCCACGGAGAACACAACCCTCCTTAGAAGATCATTAGTACTACAAGACATGTACTTTACATCCCCCAATAAACACTGATTTAGTATAGATACGCTGAACATTGATTAATAGATAATCAGTACCACACTGTGTGTTTAAAAGATGAGTACAAGATGAGTACAATACTATGAGTACAACATGAGTAAATACTGATTTAGTACAATTCTCTTAAGGACGGACAATACTATTTGTACAAGATGAGTACTTTACATCCTCCTGTAAACACAACATAGTACAGATGCAACACACAACATAGTACAATGTGTCTATGGAGAACCCTTCACATGGATTAAAACATAATTAGTACAATTCTCTTAAGGACGGACAATACTATAAGTACAAGATGAGTACTTTACATCCTTTTGTAAACACAACATAGTACAAAACCAACACACAACATAGTACAATGTGTCTATGGAGAACCCTTCACATGGATTAATCGATACTTAGTACAATTCTCTTAAGGACGGACAATACTATGAGTACAAGATGAGTACTTTACATCCTTTTGTAAACACAACATAGTACAAAACCAACACACAACATAGTACAATGTGTATATGGAGAACCCTTCACATGGATTAAAACATAATTAGTACAATTCTCTTAAGGACGGACAATACTCTAAGTACAAGATGAGTACTTTACATCCTTCTATACACACAACATAGTACAATGTGTCTATGGAGAACACTTCACATGGATAAAAAGATCATTAGTACAATTCTCTTAAGGACGGACAATACTATGAGTACAAGATGAGTACTTTACATCCTTCTGTAAACACAACATAGTACAATGTGTCTATGGAGAACACTTCACATGGATTAAAAGTTACTTAGTACAACATAATACAAACAAAATTAGTATGCATGCATCCATTCACAAGTGCAAGATTCGAATAGTTACAAACATAATTAGTATGCATCCATGTGACTAGTACTGTTTGTTAATAGTTACAAACATAATTAGTATGCATCCACTAACACAAGAATTACTTCCTTACACATTGCATGATAAGTACTAAACATATGGATTAAAAATTACCTGGCGATAAAGTAGAACGATCGTGCCGCCTTAAACTGCGAGGCAGCACCATCAGACCAAACCCAATGACGGTTAAAGGTTAACCCTAGAGAAAATAAATATGCATGGTGAAGCTTAAAACAATGTTGAACAAATAGTGTATCATGCTTTTTATCATCTGAAATGTAAAATATTGATTTCTTATGTAACTCGTCGTCTTGCCTCCAATAGCAAATATGTACAAGTATTGTACATTGATCATTGTACCAATGCATTGATTGAACCTCATTTTGAACTTTAAATGTATAGTTTTCTGCAAAATCAATAACGGATACAATGACACCCGTTGGTAAGTTATTAATACATTCCTTGAACTGTGAATTTTGCCAATAACTCTGGAAGTTATGTGGAATAAACTCCCCAAGTTGTTTCTTAAATTCTGAGACAAGGGTAGCAGCACATGTCTCCTTATATACTTCCTTTATACGCTTAGTTACAACTCCCTTACCAATATTTTCAGTCACATACTCCAAATATTTCCATTTCACGATATGACTATTTCCCATATCAAGCTCTTGCCTACAAAATAATGGTAGCGGACAAACCTTACATGTTCTTAATAGACATGTACGACGATGCCACTCACATGATGGTTCTTTTTCACAAACACAAGACCTCCATAGCTCAGAAACGGATGCATAAGTCATGTTTCGTGCATTACACCTATTATCCTCCCCATTTGGTCTACAAATCTCACAAGTGCAGACACATAATTCCCCATGTATACCCTTAGAATCAGTACGCATTGCATTCACTGCTAGCCTTAACATGTCCATCTTCACATGGTACACACAACAACATGTATTCCTCTCATTTAATTTTCTAACATAAAATGGTTTCAAACCTTGGAACTTGCGGAATTTGACAGTCAAGCTTGGATGTTGGTCTTTAAAGTTCATGTACAATTCAGCCTACATCAACCAATATATATAGCAAACATTAATATACACTTGGTCAAAACACAAAGTTATGGAATGTGAATTGATATAAAAAAATGGAATACCTCTGTCATCTCCAAGAAGTGTCTAGGGTGAATCTGGTACTTACCCTGACTTATTCGTTGTCTACACACGTCCTTCTTATTTGGTGAGACACGCGTATTTTTGGCCCAAAATGAATCCACTTTCTCAATAATCTCTTGAGATAAGGCATCACATCGTCGTCTACGTCCCGACCCCAGCCACTTGAATTTGCTTGAGTGTATATTTCGGCGATGTTTCCTCAAGTTCCTTCTTTGAATACCCAGGGCTAAGGCAACTTTAGTATCACTATATTTTTTTTCTCTCGCACCGTTCACAACCATGTGTAGGGCTGCCCTCTTTGCAGCAAGTTTGTCTAAGCTCTCTACACCTTTCACTAAGTCTAGGGATGACTTCATAGACTCCACAATCTCTTCTGAAACACATTGGTCCCGAAATTTTATTCTCTCCATGTCTTCATTCAAACTTTGATGGTGTAACACTCTACAGATAATATCCCTACGATCCTCTTCACTAAATCTCTTCGTTATTTCTACCAAATAACGGACTATGTGAAGAACCACCGTCTCTTAGTCCTTTCAGATATGCATGAGTTACTTGACAACTCACTCTCGTTAGGAACCCCCATTCGGTCACTAGATTTATCCACAAAAATTAAGTGTCTTGCGAAAGTAGTTAATGTTATATAGACTCAACCAAGAAAACACAATCAAATGTTTTTAAATGTGGCCTGCAAAGTGAGAAATATTTTGTTTCAAACATTAGAATTACATATCAAATATGACAAATGTCAATTCTAAAAATTTAGTACTGAAATATGAAGAAATGAAACATTTTAGTACTGAAAATAAAAAAATGGATGGAAGGAACCTCCAATGGTGGAGGGAGCGTGGATATATAGACTCAACCAAGAAAACACAATCAAATGTTTTTAAATGTGGCCTGCAAAGTGAGAAATATTTTGTTTCAAACATTAGAATTACATATCAAATATGGCAAATGTCAATTCTAAAAATTTAGTACTGAAATATGAAGAAATGAAACATTTTAGTACTGAAAATAAAAAAATGGATGGAAGGAACCTCCAATGGTGGAGGGAGCGTTGGATATGCCGCCTCGATTTGGTGGAAGGAACCTCCAATGGTGGAGGGAGCGTGGATATGCAGCCTCGATTTGGTGGAAGGAACCTCCAATGGTGGAGGGAGCGTTGGATATGCCGCCTCGATTTGGTGGAAGGAACCTCCAATGGTGGAGGGAGCGTTGGATATGCCGCCTCGATTTGGTGGAAGGAGCCTCAATTTGGTGGAAGGAACCTCCAATGCCGCCTCGATTTGGTGGAAAAAGCCCCAAATCACCACGACATCAACTGCAATCGGTGGAAGTACGAAAGTCGTTGTCGAAGAAGTGACTATTGGCTGCTACCTAAACCCTCAGAACAGTCTCTGTACCTCAATCGAAACCTAACAAAAACAGAAACCCTAAAAAAATCAGAAATCCTCAACTCAAACTCTCCAACCAGACATGGATGTCTGAGATTTAGATTGAAGGAAAATCAGAAACGTGACATGGATGTCTGTGATGAAAAGCTCAGAGGGATAGAGGAAGAACAGTATGAGGGGAATCGCCAAAACGATGTGAGGGGAAGCGCCAAAATCGACGTGAGGGGAAAATAGCCCCCAAAATGGAAGAACATCTCCTCACATGTTCCCCCCACTCCTTCTACAGTAAATGACACTTGTACTACAGTCACCCCACTCTCCAAAATCGATTTTCTTTTTCTCTAATTTTTTTTCTGAATTATTCAGTACTAACACTATTGAAAGTACTGACAATTTTTGTGGCCAAAAACAGTACTTCTCTGGTACACCGTAGCGTGCTTCGACCCATATATATATATATATATTAGTGAAGTTCTGTGCATTTGTGTCTGTGTTGGTGTCTTTGGAGTTCCTTCTTTCTGGTTTCTATACATAGGATGCGTGAGTCTAGTCAGTGTTGCGTGCACCGTCCTTTTTCCTCTCGGTTGCTCTTGGTACGTATCCGGAAATGCTCTGGTTGGTGTCCTGGCCGGTCATGGGAAACAGTGAAGCTCGAACTTCCATACTCCGTCTCTCTCTGGTCCAAGACCCATGTGGTTCCGCCCTGGATCTAACACGCGTGCGCGGACTACCGCGACAACGGGCCTCTCCGGCTCCGGCTTCGTCGCGAGCCTCTTACGCTTCACCAAGTCCATGTCATGGAACTCCTCCTTGGCGATTCCTAGCACTTCTCTTAGAGACAACTCTACCCTGTCGTCGAGGATTCTCTCTTCAAGGACTTTCCGCAAGTCCATCGCCCTTTCTGTTTCCGAACCCAACCGATAACCTACCGGCTTCAACCTTTCCTGCGAGCCGGAAACCCCGGCGTCGTTCTTCTTCGGAGTGCCCCACATCTCGTACCGGTTGTCGGTTTCGGCTCCGGTTCCTCTACCCTTCCCCGCTCGCTTATCCTCCACCAGAACCTTGTAGTTCTGGCACGAGGCCTCTACGAAACCAATCGTCTCTTCGACCGGATCATCCCATCCAGTGACCTCTCATACCCGCCTTTCCGCGCGGTCTGCTTCCTCCGTCCTCAGCCTTACGCCGGAAAGGCATTCCAACACCAACGGCCAGAACCCGAAATCCTTCACCTTTCCACCGCCATCACCTCCAACCTGGATGCCAGCCGACACTGAGTAGTGGAGAGCCTCAGCATGTCGCGTCGTGGCTTCTTCCAATAACCGCATCATTCCGCCTCGACTGGTATTCAATTCTAGTGGTTTTCGGGTCTCGCATGCGTGCACCCGCCCATTCCATAGGTACACTACGTTACTTCTGAGTGCCTCGGCAAAGTCGACGCACTCTCTTCAAATGTGATTGACCGCGTCACACCACATACATCGTTGGTCAGCCGGAGGCCTTCGTCCCGCGATTTTCCCCCGCTATCCCTCCGGGCCTGTGCGATCTAGAGATCGTGTACCATCTTCGTCAGCTCTTCTAGAGTTGCGCCCCCGGACGGGCCTTTGACCGCATTAGTTGGGACCGTGCCCAACTCGAGCCACCTTCGAGTCTCTTCCGTCCACACCGGAATCGGCTCCTCTAACTTCCTCCCGGTTCCCGCGCCGGTCGTCTACGACTCTCGATCATTCCATTCTCACCATTTGTCAAAACGGGTACAAACCCTTTTTACCACGGCCCAATCGGCCGTGAGTGAGTCCTTCGTCCGTATCCAGTAGGAGAACCACCTTCTCTCAATCAAGTGCATCCACCGACTTGATGAAAAGTAGGATGCCGCTCGTATCAACCTGGAGGAGCACCGACGTGTTCACCCCTTGTCCGGGGCTGTCGACCCACTCCATGAACTCTCGTTTCAACAACCAAAGCAAGTCGTCAATCCCGTACCTCTCGAGGAATCGTTCTCCGAACTCCTCCTAGTTCCGGCAACCAGCTTGTACCTCAACCACCTTCGTATGCATGCTCGGTGTCAGCAACCGAGGGAATCCCGACAGCCGTCTGTCCTCCAGGATGTCCCTCATTATCCTCTTGGCCTGAGATAGTTTGTCGCGTCCTTTTCTACGAATCGGCCTATCATGCTGACGATTACCTCGATGGCCCTATCAAGGGCACCATGCCCTCTCGACCGTTCACTAAGCGATCAACTGCTACCGCTCTCATCTTTGGACTCCTCTACCGCCTGTTTCACGTCGGGTTCACCAAATATGTCACGGTTATACGCGTATACGTGCAACGGCTAAGGCGGGACGCGGGGGCCTTAGACCAAGGAGTGAAGGAAGAAGGAGGAGGAGAAGAAGACGAGGGGGGACCGAAACAGGATAGCAAATGAATATTATAGATTACGAGAATAACAATATACAACCGGCTCGACCGGAGTCAAAGCAAGGGCTAGTCACACAAAAGACACACAGACGCACAGACGGGTGGAGACACCGAGACACAACGGGGAGCCTCTGTCAAGAGCACACGGGCTTCCTATGCGATCAGAGGCTTCCAACCAAATCGTGCACCAAACAGAAAATGAGAGAGAGACATAGAGCTCGATCCCTAAACCGACAACACTTTGTCCTCCTCAAATGTGGATCCCTCCTCAGTCCTCTCTCCCTCCTTTTATAGACCAAGGAGAGAGAGGGTTGTTACATCAAGTAGTTAAACCACCGCTTTGGAGAGAGATTTCCCTCGATCTCCTCGCTTCAAACTCCCACATTCCACTCTATTCGTGCAAACATTTAAGTACCTATTGAATCCTAGTTCCTAACGCTTACTAGTCCTATGTTATTTACATGTGTTTATACATAAAGCCATATTTGAGCGCATCCACGCACACACCCCCGCTCGTTCATGCGCATTCCGTTACTTTTTCCCTTGTAGCTGGAATTTCCCAGGACACCGGCTTCTGCCCAAACATAAGCTCCGTCGGCAAGTACCTGGTTATCGAACCATGCGTAGTTTGGTCCGCCCATAAAGCAAAAGGCAGAAGCCACGGCCAATTTCTGACTCGTCCCCCGCACGCTCGTACTAGCACCTTCACAATCGGCCCGTGCCCGCGCTCTGCCTTCCCGTTGGCTTCTGGATTGTACACTATAGAGAGAGAAAGCTTCACCCCTAACCGTTCGAACAGCTCTTCGGCTTCTTGTGCATCCACCTCTCCTCGATCGACCACAATTTGGCTTATGCACCCATACCGGCAAACCACTTCCTCAACGAGGAAGTGACACACAGTCGTAGTAGTCTTATCCTTCAACGCTCGGCCCTCCACCTGGTTCGTTAGATCCTCCCGTGCAAGTGCCAGATATCGCATTTTCCCTACCCCCATCGCCATCATTACCAAGTTGACCATTCACTTGAAGTGTATGGTTGGCGGGTAGGTCGGGTGCAGTTCATCGCGGTGCCGGATTTCGGAATGCATCTGGCAACTCTCCCACGTCGTTACGAAATGATGCACATCGATATACATTCCAAGCCACCAATACCTTCCCTTTAGCTTCTCGACGGTGGCCCAAGTTAGTCGGCCCGGACCAGGGGCCGTGGTCGTGAGGAAAACCGGCTACGAGCGGAAACGAAAACCTGAGCACCTGAACCATAGCATACACGGATGCACGTAGTTGTAAATTATTTGTACATAGTCTAAGAATAGGTCGACGTGTTGTGGACAGACTTTGATATAGACACATCAAATAGATTAACAAATCGAAATGAATCTCTGTCCGAAGCGACAAAGAATAAAGAGGATGTAATTACAGGATGTGATGGATCCTCCCTCGGGGACCTATAAAGGTCAGGAGAGAGGGCTAAGAGGGGGATCGCGCGTTTAGGGAGAACGAAGTGTTGTTGTACTGGGAACCGAGCACCCGCTCTCTGCCTTCTACTTCGTTTGGTTAGCACGGACGCCTCTGCTCGCGTAGTAAGCCTATGTGCTCCCGTTAGAGGCTCCCTGTTGTATCTTGGTGTGTGAGTGTGTGCGTTGTTGGCTGAGCTCGTAGCTTAGCCCCCGGCTAAGCCAGTTTTAATTCCTCTATTTCCCTAATTAACCGTTGGTACCCATCTTGTTGATAATCGTGTGTCATTTCTCTTCTTTCCCTTCTTGTGCTCCTTGGTTCAAGGCCTCCATGGTCCCGCCTTTGTTTCGCACGCACACGCATAAATTCACGACATAATTTGTTGAACCCGACTTGAAACAGGCGGCAAAGGAGTATGAAGATGAGGGGAACTGAACTCGCCCAAGCCATGGCGGTAGCTATAGACCGATTGGTGAATGCTAGTGAAGGTACGGGTACCCTCGACTAGGCCTTCGAAACGATCGTCAGCACAATAGGCTGGTTTGAAGGTAAGAACGCAATGAGCTATCTCGTGGCCTACCGGGCTGAAATGATAATGAGGGACATTCCAGAGGACAGACGATTGTCCAGATTCCCGCAGGTGGTGACGCCAAGCATCCACGTGGAGGTGCTCAAAATGCAGGCCAGTGTCATGAAGATTTTCGGCAACGGTGTGAAAATTGCGAGGAATGTACAAAATCGAGTGTGGTTCTTCACACATAATATAAAACAATAATAGTGAAGATTCTATATTATACTAGTTTAATATCTTGGTACAAAAAGATGAAGGTCTTCAAGAGCTTTCGAATACACTTTACCACATAAGAATCAGACAACTAAGTGACAAGTTCTGTGGGTATGAAGTTTGCGAAGAAGAAGAGAAAAAGAAAAACTACGAGATATCCCACATAGAAAGGACAAATAAGGATCCCAGAGTATATAAGTAGGGACAAAATCTATTATTTTGTGTCTATGAGTGGATCATAGAGAGTTTAAGGTGACTTGAACTAAGTTAATCAAATGAATGGTTGTGGCTTGGCTACTTGCAAAGGTTTTGGCCAACCAAAACCGGACCAGTGATCAGCCGGTGACGGAACCGGCTAGGGATGCGGACCAAACAGGTGCAAATCAGACGAATCAGTTGATCGCGGTGCATGGTGTCTTAAAGATATTTTGTGTAATTATAAGACCAAAAGCCTAATAGTATTTTGTGCTTTAAAAAGGGATGTATGCAAGACTTGAACATTGCACCTCCAAGATAGGAAGCAATAGACTTACCACTAGGCTATGTCATTTCCTTAGAAATATTTTTCCTATCATTATAGTTTTACATTCCGCCGCCGGCAACCGGCGACTGGCCAATGACGAAACCGGCTAGGGATGCAGACCAAACGGGTACAAATCAGACGGATCGGTTGATCGCGGTGCATGGTGTCTTAAAGATATTTGGTGTAATTACAAGACCAAAAGCCTAATAGTATTTTGTGCTTTAAAAAGGGATGTATGTAAGACTTGAACATTACACCTCCAAGATAGGAGGCAATAGACTTACCATTAGGCTATGTCATTTCCTTAGAAATGTTTTTCCTATCATTATAGTTTTACATGTAAATTCTCATATTAGAGCTTGATTGAGTGACAGGTGATGCATGAGCGCCAAATGGCAAACATGCATCACATGCATTCCATGCATTGTATGCATGTCTTGTACCCTCACATGCATCATATGCATGGGAGCATCTATAAAAGGGTGGATGAAAAAGATCAAAAGGGAGCAATGTATTAATCAAGAAATTAAAAGTAAGAAATTCATTATCCAATTGATGTATCAATCTTGTTCTTCAAATCTAAAGTCAAGAGTTCAATCTTAATCTCTCTCAATCTAAAGGCAAGCGTTCTATCTTATCTCAATCTATATTAATTCCTTTCTCGCTAAAGCTAGTGCATACTTCGAGTCCTTCTGATCCAGAAGCCCAGCGATTCTGCCTCACGATCTGCACATAATGATGGATCTTCACGACACCGGTTGCCAGACTTGGGGGGCGTTCGAAGGGAGGCTCCTCGAGAGGTATGATTTCGATGACTCGCTTTGGTTATCAAAACGGGAATTTATAGAATGGGTCAAAGGCCTCTCCGTAGAGCGGCTAAGGAAGGAGGAAGCGGACCGTGCGGAGAAGCGGGTCCGGGAGGTCACGGGATGGGACGATCCAGTCGAAGTTCTGGTGGAAGATAAGCGAGCGGGAAAGGGCCGAGGGGCCGAACCCTATGGCCGATACGAGACGCAGAGCGCCCCGAAAAGAAATGACAACAGCGGTCCCGGCTCGCAGGAAAAGGTAAGGCAGGCAGGTTACCGACTGAGCACGGAAATAGAAAGGGCAACGGACTTGCAGAAGGTCCTCGAAGAACGGATCCTTGACAGCAAGGTGGAGCTATCGTTGAGGGAAGTGCTCGGAATCACCAAGAAGGAGTTCCACGATTCCATCGTGGACTTGGTGAAGCGTAAAAGGCTCACGACGGAGCCGGAACCGGAGAAGCGCGTGGAAGTGTGGACGACGAACTTAGAGGACGCGGCCTTGGAGGACAAATTGGCGGAGAGCCACTATTTGAAGTTGCATTGTGCAAGGGCTACTACAGATACACTTGTCCGGATCGGGGACGTTCAGGAGCCGGTGGTGGCATTGATAGACCACGGTTCCGAGATAAACCTGATGTCAATGGACTTCTACAGAAAGGGTAAATGGCCGATCAACATCAAGCACGGATGGAAGATATGCGCGGCCACACGCGCTACTAAGAAACTACATGGAGCATGCCCGAACGCGCACGTTAAAATCGGAGATGTCGAGATAGATCAACACTTCTTCGTGCAGGAGAAATCTTCACACCCGGTGATACTCGACGAACCATACATTACGAAGGCCTGCATGGAGACCAAGGTGCTGGATAACGGTTTGTAGAACAAAATAGTGTGCAGAAGCAATAGAAAACAGAAAACAGGTTTAATGGAGAGCTTAACAGTACACATGAGAGACAGAGAGAGAGCACACAGAAACTTAAATCAAAAAATACTACTCAGTCTATACATCGTATGTGTTCAGTGAACACTTTTATACAAGTCCATCCAGACTGACAGAAGTACGGTGTACTGCAATGCTCACACGAGTGTCTAACACTAACTACAAGATATTAACTCCCTAGTAGACTAGCTGTTACTTGGCTTCCGGTTATTGCTTAATCTAGCTAACCGGCTCCCCAGCTCACTGGCTCACCCTTCTGGATGTCGATCCGGATCCGGTTGAGCTTGCCACTTCAACACTCCCCCTCAAGTTCAATTTGAGGTCGGATCATAGTGTTAGTCTCTATGGCAGCCGATCCTTCCACCTGGCTCCTTCTGGCATCACTCCACCTCGCTCGTGCTCCTCGTCCGGTCCGGTCCTGTTTGCTACGACCCTTCTGTTTCTGCGCATCTCAACCTTCTTGGTCGGCTTGTCTGCTCAACAAGCCCAATTCAGTTCCCTCGCTGCCATGATTTCGGCGCTTGTCGACCTACCGATTCCTTCGTGTTGGCGTCTACTTTTGCTGCCTTCTTGTCCTCTTGGCCTTGAATTGATCCGGTTCTTCCGAATCCTTCCGTAGAACCGAATCAGTTGTCTCTGATTCGTTCCAGCTCTTGTCTGAATCGGTTGCTCCCGATTTGTCTTCTGGTTCCAAGCCCTTCATCACATCGGACCATGTCTGGGTCTTGGCCTTCTTCTTCCGGTCGGCTCTGTCCTTCTTGACTCTGCCTTTGTTGCCGCTTGTTCCGACTTGTTTGGATGTGTCAACTTCCTTTGTCGACTCGGCTCCTTTCTCCTTCCTGTCTCTCCCCTTGTCGGTTCTTCCCCCACTGGCGCAATCAACAGTCTCTTTGCCTTTGCCCGTTCAGGTGGTGTCTTTGCCCATTCTTGTCACAGATCATAAACTCAAGAGACAAGCAAGAAGATAACCAAATGGACAAGAAAGAAGATAGTATTAAAGGAAAGACTCCAAACTGGTGTTGTTCACCTTGAATCCCTTCAAGGTGAACTCCTCTATTTATACTACATGGCATGCATACTTGTTGCACGCATGTGAATCTACAATAGAGCATGTAGGTATGCATGCATGTGCCAAGTGTAAATACTACAAGGGAGCAACTATGCACATGATGCTAGCAAAATAATAAGGACCAATTACATACATAACTAGTACTAGATATCTTGGTTAACTCATAATACTAGATTATAACATGGTCGTGTCAAGAGTTCGAATCTTGACATTACTGTCACGGATCATAAACTCAAGAGACAAGCAAGAAGATAACCAAATGGACAAGAAAGAAGATAGTATTAAAGGAAAGACTCCATAACTGGTGTTGTTCACCTTGAATCCCTTCAAGGTGAACTCCTCTATTTATACTACATGGCATGCATACTTGTTGCACGCATGTGAATCTACAATAGAGCATGTCGGTATGCATGCATGTGCCAAGTGTAAATACTACAAGGGAGCAACTATGCACATGATGCTAGCAAAATAATAAGGACCAATTACATACATAACTAGTACTAGATATCTTGGTTAACTCATAATACTAGATTATAACATGGTCGTGTCAAGAGTTCGAATCTTGACATTATCCCCCCTCTTACGCCGCCTTCCCAAATCGGCCGCTGGTTTGTGGGGATATCGGTGATGAAAATCTTGGACGACCTCTGGGGCATTTTGTAAATTTGCCGATGGTTCCCATGTGGCCTCAGACATGGGGTAACCCCTCCATAGGACGAGGTATTGCAAGTGTCGACGGTGCCAACGTGAGTCAAGGATTTGGTCGACCTCGTATTCCTCCCCTGTCGTCAATTGCACAGGTGGTGGTGGTGGGGCTTGACGTCCTGGGAGTTGTGAAGCATAATGGGGTTCGAGGAGGGAGACATGAAAAACATCATGAATCCGGAAGTGGGATGGAAGGGCGAGTCGGAAGGCGACGGGATTGATGCACTCGATGATACGGAATGGTCCCAACTTCTTGTAATCAAGTTTCGCACATGGACGAGTAGTAGAGATGTGTCGGCGTAACAACCAGACCATGTCTCCAACGACAAAGTGTGGAGTGGAAGATCGATGGCGATCAGCCTGCTTCTTGTATCGTTCACTAGCAAGACTAAGCTCCAAGGATAAATCATGATGTACTTCTTCCAAAATGTGGGCGCGATCCTCCGCCGAAGGGTTCACGGAAGTGGTAGGAAGGGAAATGTTGAAGCGAGGATGTAAACCGTAGTTGGCAAAGAAGGGAGTGACGCCAGTCGATGCATGGAGAGAATTATTGTAGGCGAATTCCGCGAGCGAAAGTAAGTTGCCCCAATCATCTTGTTGGTAACTAACCGAGCACCGAAGATACTGCTCAAGGATTTGGTTGACACGCTGTCGAGGTTTTTCCTCGCGGTGTCGTGAAGAAAACCGTCCACAAGTGGAATCGGTGTACTGGAGCGTAGAAACCGACTCTTCATGCACGTGCGCCTTAAGGAAATCCTAGGTAGGTTCGGTAGGTAGGGAGTAAAGGGGAAACGGCTCCTTCCTTGTCTATAAAAGGAGGGAGACGAGGAGAGTAAAGGGATCGCGGAGAGTCGAGGACGAAGTGCTGTCGGATTGGGCGCGAAGGCTTCTCTCTCTCTCTCTCTCTCTCTGGTTCACAGACTCCATAGCTTCCTTCTGTGCAGGTTTCGGGAGGCTCGCGCTGCTCCGAGGAATGCCCGAGTGCTTCCGGCAGCACCTCCAACCTGTTCCTGTCTTTCTGTGCGTTTACGAACAGGTATCGGCATCTGTCCGCCGGCCTGTTCGGTTGTAACCGACTTCGTGTTTTGTTGTCTTAGTGTTCTTGTTGTTTGTCTTGTCAATACATACATACTTTCGTGTCTTTTGTGTCGCTGTCCCATTCGCGTCCTTGCGTCGAAGGGTCGTGTCCCTATGAATCTACTCTCGCACGTAGTGGGTCTCTCTCTCTCTTACTCTTCGGTACAGGACTCCCGAGGTCCCGCCTCACTCCACGCATCCGCGAGGAATACCTCGACATATTTGGTGAACCCGACGTGAAAGAGGCGGCAGAAGAGCAGAGGATGAGGGGGTCGGATCTTGCAGAGGCCATGGCTTCGGCCGTGGATCGGATATTGAGCACACACGAGGGCACCAGTGCCCTCGACAGAGCCATTGAGGCGGTCGTCGGTACGATCGGCCGTTTCAGCGGAAAGGATGCTATGAGGTATTTGGCGTCCTACGGGGCGGAAATGCTGATGCGGGACATTCCGGAAGAGAGGCGTCTTGCCGGGTTCCCTCGAGTGGCGATGCCGAGCATCCATGCGGAGGTGCTCGAGGTACGGGCGGAGAGCCGTACTTGGGAGGAGTTCGAAGGCCGACTCCTAGAGAAATATGGGCTGGACGATGCGCTCCGGCTTTCGAAACGGGACTTCATGGAATGGGTGGAGTCCCCCGGCAAAGGAAGAAACGCGTCGGCACTCCTCCGGGAGTTCGAAGAACGCTTTGCGCGCCTTTCGGCGCTTGACCGAACCATTCTGGATATGAGCCAGGTCCTACTGTTCGTCAAGTCGGTGGACGAGCAGGACCGGGATCAAGTCGGCTCCTTGCTGGAAACTGAAGACGGGCTGACAACCGACTGGGCTGCGGTTAAGAGAGTCTGTGGCCGTTTTGACAAACGGCGAGAATGGGCTGACAACGGGGCGGCAGGTGCGGGCTCTGTTACAGCAAGGAGGCTTGAACCGGCACCGCAAGTGCGAAGGGAAGAAACCCGGGAATGGCTCGAGACCGGTCCAGCTTCGACCAGCATGGTCAATGGCTCGTCCGGAGGAGCCGCGCTAGAGGAGTTGACGCGGGCGATAAAGGATCTCCAGATCGCCCAGACTCGAAGGGAAGGCGGCGAACCGGCTCGTGACCGACGGCCGGCAGCAGGGAACAGGTGCATGTGGTGCGACGAGGTCGGCCACATTCGGAAGGACTGCGGCGATTTCGCAGAGGCGTTGAGAAACCGGGTGGTGTACCTGTGGGAAGGCCGGGTGCACGCTGGCGACACCAGGAGGGCCCTGAGCCGAAACGACGGGCGAGGAGGTATGAAGAGACTGATGGAAGAGGCAGTGGCCCGACACGTGGAGGCCATCCACTACTCGGCGTCAGCCGGTATTCAGGTCAGGGGCAGCGAGGCCCGAAAGGAAAGTAAAGACGGTTTCTGGTCGGCAATGCTGGAAGGCCTCGCCGGTGCGCAGCTGAGGAAAGATGAAACGGACCACGCTGAGAGGCGGGTCCGGGAAATAACCGGGTGGAACGATACGGTCGAGGAGAAGACGGGCTTCGTAGAAGCCGCTTGCCGGAACTACGAGGCTCTGGTAGAAGAAAAACGAGTGGGGAAAGCCGGAGCGGCCGGGCCCTCACAACGGTACGAGACCCGATTCGGGCAACGACGGAACGATGCCAGTGGGTCCAGCTCGCAAGATAACCCCAGGAAGGGCGGATACCGACTAGGGACGGAAATTGAAAGGACTACGGACCTACGGAAGGTCCTAGAGGAACGGATCCTCGACAGCAAGGTGGAGCTGTCATTATGGGAGGTGCTAGGGATCGCCAAGAAGGAGTTCCACGACTCCATTGTAGACTTGGTGAAACGGAAGAGACTATCGACGGAGACGGAACCGGAAAAACCGGTGGAGGTGCGGACGACGCACATCGACGACTCGGCGCTGGAAGATGAGTGGGCGGAGAGCCACTATTCGAGGCCACACTGGGTCCGAGCGACCACGGAGACCCCGGTAAAAATCGGAGATGTTCGGGAACCGGTGGTGGCGTTGGTGGACCACAGTTTGGAAATAAACTTAATGTCCATGGACTTCTATAAGAAGGGGAAGTGGCCGATCAACACCAAGCACGGGTGGAAGATACGGGCGGCGACGCGCGCCACAGAGGAACTGCATGGGGCCTGCCCGAACGAGCGAGTCAAGATCGGCGACGTCGAGATTGACCAGCACTTCTTCGTACAGGAAACGTCTTCGCACCCGGTCATATTAGGGGACGGCGCGAATGGAGACCAAGGTGCTAGACAACGGTTCGGCCTACGCGAGGGTCAAAAGCCAGGACAGGCGCCATTCGGTGCAATTTTTGACGGTGCGGCCGAACCATGAGAGAAACCGCGAGTCCCTCGGTGGCGAGAACCGGGAGGATTTTTAGAGAGGGCTGCCAAGGCGTGGGGCCGAGACAGCCCGGACACTCGGAAAAGACCCCACGACTGTACGATAGGTAGGGGATTTTGCTTCTCCGACAACGGAGGGTGTATGATGGTCGACATCGTTGGCCGAGAAAAGACAAGGGCGGAAGAGCGACTTCGAGCGTGCGGAGTTCTCGGCCCGGACGAGGAAATCAACGGAGCCGTGGAGGCGGTCTCCTTCGACGACACCTTAGGGATGCTGAGGAAGGTTGCCGGAGAAGACCTTAACGAAGACCGGACGATACCGGTATGTTCCGAAGAGATGTACGAAGTCATCGCGGACTTCAGTCGGGGGCTCGGGACGGATCAGACGGCCCGAGTTAGCACAAAGTACAAGACTGTGGACCGGAAGGTAAGGCCAGTCTCGGCACCCTTACCGGAGGGCAGCGAGTCCAGGATCAGAGGGGTTGCGTCGGACCCCAGTTTACGAGATCCGGCCTGCATAGGGCACACCTTCACCGACGGGACGCTCCGGGAGCTCAAAATCGGTGGGGGCGGGTTCCTACTGCCGGCGGAGGAAAACCGGTTTCGGAGGATGCTCGGAAGGCACGGGAAAGCCTTCGCATTCTCACCGGAAGAGATCGGGTGCGTAGACCCGACGATCGTGGAGCCGATGGTGATATTCACGGTACCGCATGTGCCGTGGAATCTCAAGCCGATTCCGGTACCGAGAGCTCACATCCCGAAGTTGATGGAGCTATTGAGGCAGAAAGTAGATATGGGCATTCTTGAACCGTCGAGTGCCCCATACTCGAACCGATGGTTTACCGTACCGAAGAAAAACGGAACGTTGCGCTTCATTCAAGACCTGCAGCCGGTCAACAGAGTGACCATTCGAAACGCAGGAATCGGACCCACCATAGACGAGTTCGCGGAGGCCTTTGCCGGGAGGTCGATTTACTCGATCGGTGATCTGTACTCAGGGTACGACCAGTTCCAGCTAGCCGTGGAAAGCAGAGACATTACGACGATGCGAACTCCCCTCAGCCTAGTGCGAATGTGTACCCTGCCACAGGGAGGGACCAACTCGGTGGCCCACATGGTGAATGCAATGAACAAGGTACTGAGGGATTGCATCCCGGACATCACCATGCCGTTTCTAGACGACATCCCTATCAAAGGGTGCCCGGTGGAAGAGAAGGACGAGACACTCGGGCCTGACGGATGCCGGCGATTCGTTGCAACACACATCAACGACTGCGAGAAGGTGCTACAAAGGCTAGAGGAGGCGAGGCTCACCTTCTCCGGGGAGAAGTCGGCCTTCGGGCAATCAGAAATCCTGGTGGTCGGGCATCTATGCGGACCATATGGCCGGAAGCCGTCTCCGGCAAAGGTAGAAGCCATCTCCGCGATGAAGACCGACTGTAGCTCGGTTACGGAAGTTCGGAGGTTCCTAGGGGCATGCGCGTTCTACCACATATGGATCCCGCATTACGCCCACGTTGCGGAGCCGCTATACGGGTTGCTGAAGAAAGGGCAAAAATTCGAATGGCGAGACGAGCATACGGAGTCGGTCCGGAAGCTGAAGGAAGCTCTTGCGGCAGCACCGGCGCTCCGGAAGGCTGTCTACGGGAAGGGTACCCCGGTATACATAACGGTGGATACGAGTCCGACCGGGATCGGATGGGTCGTCAACCAAGAAGACGAGGACGGCGTTCGGTTCCCGATCCGATTCGGCGCGAAGATCCTCAGTGAGCGACAACGAGGGTACGCCCAGGTTAAACGTGAACTCTGGGGTATCGTTTCGGCAGTAAAGGCCGACAAAGACTACCTGATCGGGGCAGAAGTGATTATCGAGACGGATTGCCTGCCAATTCTCGGCATGGTTTCCGGATGCGCCACACCGGACCTGGCGATGCTCAGGTGGATAGCCTACGTCAAGTCCCTGGACCCGGAAATACGGCACATTTCCGGAAAGGATAACGCCATGGCCGACATGCTTTCGAGGGCAAGGTTTGATGACGAGGGCGGCATGGTTTCGGAGGACGAAGAAGTCGGCGTGGACTTCTTCGAGTCAGCGTACGTGACAACCAATGGGACGAGCACTCCGGCACTTAACGACTTCGACGAGAACAAGTACGACGGCGAGTGGCTCCAGATCGGTGGATTCTTGAGGAAAATGACGCCGGATGCATCATGGACGAAGGACGAGTCCAACCGGATCCGGAAGAAAGCTTACCGATTCTTTCTCCGGGACGGATACCTATGGAAGCACCCGAAGAAGAGGGACGGCGCTCCGCTCCAGGTGGTGGCGATGAAGGAAGAACAGGAGGAGCTACTGACGGCCTACCACGACAGCCCTTGGGCCGGACACCGTGGAACCTGGGCCACGTTCGAGAAGATAAAGGGGAAGTACTTGTGGCCGGGACTGTACCGGGACGTGCATCGATTCGTGACAACTTGCGAGAGCTGTCAGATGCACTCCATAGTCCGACACCGGGACGAACTTCACCCTACGTACCCTCCGACCATCCACTTCAAATGGATGGTAGACCTGGTAACGATGCCGATAGGAGTAGGACAGATGCGGTATCTGGTCCTAGCTCGGGAAGATCTAACGAACCAGGTGGAAGGCCGGGCCCTTCAGAACAAAACGACTGCGGCCGTATGTCGGTTCCTGCTCGAGGACGTAATATGCCGGTACGGGTGCGTCGGAAAGATCGTGGCTGATCGTGGGGAGTTGGACGCCGAAGAGGCCGAGGAGCTGTTCGACCGGCTAGGAGTCAAGCTCTCACTTACCACTGCGTACAACCCGGAGGCAAATGGAAAGGTGGAGCGCGGACACGGACCGATCGTCAAGGCGTTAGTTCGAGCATGCGGAGGTCAAGTCGGGAACTGGCCGCGGCTACTGCCTTACGCGTTGTGAGCTGATCGGACTACGCATAGTTCGGTAACCGGATTCATGCCGGCAGAGCTCATGTTTGGGCAGAAGCTGATCATGCCGATCGAACGTACGGTCTCCTCATGGGCAACCGTGGACTGGAGAGACGAGATGAGCCGGGAGGAACTGTTGATGGCGCGCATACGACAGCTCGAGCGGAGACCGGAGGACGTGGAGTAGGCTGTGGAAAAGCTTCGGGAAGCAAGGATGAGGAACAAAGCCCGGTTCGACCGAACACACCGGCTCCGACCGAAGAAGATCGAGGAAGGCGACTGGGTGCTGGTCTACGACAGCAGCCTCGACAACCAGCACCGAGCAACGCGGAAGTTCGCAAGGAGGTGGTTCGGGCCTTACGTGGTACAAAGCGCCAACGACAACGGGACGTACCATCTGGCGGAACTCGACGGTACAAGAATGATGATACCGGTAGCTGGGAAGCGGATCAAGACGTTCAAGAAGCGTCACGACGACGAGCCGGATCAGGTTGACTTGGACCGCGATGACGAGCGATCCGAAACCGAGGAAGAACCAACGGGCGGGGAATGAAGGCTGGGCCGGTTTTCTCCGTCCCAACACAATTTGGCGCATGCCGGTGGATGCGCGGTTAGGTGGGGGCGGATGTCGTGAAGAAAACCGTCCACAAGTGGAATCGGTGTACTGGAGCGTAGAAACCGACTCTTCATGCACGTGCGCCTTAAGGAAATCCTAGGTAGGTTCGGTAGGTAGGGAGTAAAGGGGAAACGGCTCCTTCCTTGTCTATAAAAGGAGGGAGACGAGGAGAGTAAAGGGATCGCGGAGAGTCGAGGACGAAGTGCTGTCGGATTGGGCGCGAAGGCTTCTCTCTCTCTCTCTCTCTCTCTCTCTGGTTCACAGACTCCATAGCTTCCTTCTGTGCAGGTTTCGGGAGGCTCGCGCTGCTCCGAGGAATGCCCGAGTGCTTCCGGCAGCACCTCCAACCTGTTCCTGTCTTTTTGTGCGTTTACGAACAGGTATCGGCATCTGTCCGCCGGCCTGTTCGGTTGTAACCGACTTCGTGTTTTGTTGTCTTAGTGTTCTTGTTGTTTGTCTTGTCAATACATACATACTTTCGTGTCTTTTGTGTCGCTGTCCCATTCGCGTCCTTGCGTCGAAGGGCCGTGTCCCTGTGAATCTACGCTCGCACGTAGTGGGTCTCTCTCTCTCTTACTCTTCGGTACAGGACTCCCGAGGTCCCGCCTCACTCCACACATCCGCGAGGAATACCTCGACAGCGGATGCGTGGAATGAGGCGGGACCTCTGGGGTCCTGTACCGAAGAGCAAGAGAGAAAGGAGAAGAGACCCACTACGTGCGAGAGTAGATTCACAGGGACACGGCCCTTCGACACAAAGGCGCGAGTGGGACAGCGACACAGAGAGACACGAATGTATGTATGTATTAACAAAGACAGACAACAAAACACGAAGTCGGTTACAACCGAACAGACCGGCGAACAGATGCCGATACCTGTTCGTAAACGCACAGAAAGGAAGGAGTAGGTTTGAGGTGCTGCCGGAAGCACTCGGGCATTCCTCAGAGCAGCGCGAGCCTCCCGAAACCTGCACAGAAGGAACCTATGGAGTTTGCGAACCAGAGAGAGAGAGAAGCCTTCGCCCACGAACCGACAACACTTCGTCCTCCACTCTCTGCGATCCTTCGCCCCTCCTCGTCTCCCTCCTTTTATAGGTAAGGAAGGAGCCGTTTCCCTACCTACCGAATCTACCTGCCTAGGATCTTCTATGTACAACATAAGGCGCATGTGCACGAAGAGTCGGTTCCTACGCTCCCGTGCACCGATTCCGCTTGTGGACGGTTTTCTTCACGACATCTGCCCCCACCTAACCGCGCATCCACCGGCATGCGCCAAATTGTGTTGGGACGGAGAAAACCGGTCCAGCCTTCATTCTCCGCCCGTCGGTTCTTCTTGGGTTTCGGATCGTTCGTCGTCGCGGTCCAGGTTAACCGGATCCGGCTCGTCGTCGTGACGCTTCTTGAACGCTTTGATCCGCTTCCCAGTTACCGGTATAGCCATCCTCGTTCCGTCGAGTTCCGCCTGATGGTACGTCCCGTTGTCGTTGGCGCTTTGTACCACGTAAGGCCCGAACAACCTTCTTGCGAACTTCCGTGTCGCTCGGTGCTGGTTGTCGAGGCTGCTGTCGTAGACTAGCACCCAGTCGCCTTCCTCGATCTTCTTCGGTCGGAGCCAGTGCGTCCGGTCGAACCGGGCTTTGTTCCTCGTACTGGCCCCCCGAAGCTTTTCCGCAGCCTGCTCCACGTCCTCCGGTCTTCGCTCGAGCTGTCATATGCGCGCCGTCAACAGTTCCTCTCGGCTCATCTCGTCTCTCCAGTCCACGGTTGCCCATGAGGAGATCGTACGTTCCATCGGCATGATCGGCTTCTGCCCAAACATGAGCTCTGCCGGCATGAATCTGGTTACCGAACTGTGCGTAGTTCGGTCAACCCACAACGCGTAAGGCAGCAGTCGCGGCCAGTTCCCAACTTGACCTCCGCATGCCCGAACTAACGCCTTGACGATCGGTCCGTGTCCGCGCTCCACCTTCCCATTCGCCTCCGGATTGTACGCAGTGGTAAGCGAGAGCTTGACTCCTAGCTGGTCGAACAGCTCTTTGGCCTCTTCGGCGTCCAACTCCCCGCGATCAGCCACGATCTTCCCGACGCACCCGTACCGGCATATCATGTCCTCGATCAGGAACCGACATACGGCTACGGTCGTTTTGTTCTGAAGGGCTCGGCCTTCTACCTGGTTCGTGAGATCTTCCCGAGCCAGGACCAGATACCGCATTTGTCCTACTCCCATCGGCATCGTCACCAGATCTACCATCCATTTGAAGTGGATGGTCAGAGGGTACGTAGGGTGAAGCTCGTCCCGATGTCGGACTATGGAGTGCATCTGACAGCTCTCGCAAGTTGTCACGAACCGATGCACGTCCCAGTACAATCCTGGCCACCAGTACTTCCCCTTTATCTTCTCGAACGTGGCCCACGTTCCACGGTGTCCAGCCCAAGGGCTGTCGTGGTAAGCCGTCAGCAGCTCCTCCTGTTCTTCCTTCATCGCCACCACCCGGAGCGGGACGCCGTTCCTCTTCTTCGGGTGTTTCCATAAGTATCCGTCCCGGAGAAAGAATCGGTATGCTCTCTTCCGGATCTGTAGCCACTCGTCGTCGTACTTGCTCTCGTCAAAACCGTTAAGCGCCGGAGAGCTCGTCCCATCAGTCGTCACGTACGCTACCTCGAAGAAGTCCACGCTGACTTCTTCATCCTCCGAAACCATGCCGCCCTCGTTATCAAACCTCGCCCTCGAAAGCATGTCGGCCATGGCGTTGTCCTTTCTGGAAATGTGTCGTATTTCCGGGTCCAGGGACTTGATGTACGCTATCCACCTGAGCATCGCCAGGTCCGGTGTCGCGCATCCGGAAACCATGCCGAGAATTGGCAGGCAATCCGTCTCGATAACTACTTCTGTCCCGATCAGGTAGTCTTTGTCGGCCTTTACTGCCGAAACGATACCCCAGAGTTCGCGCTAAACCTGGGCGTACCCTCGCTGTCGCTCACTGAGGACCTTCGCGCCGAATCGGAACGGGAACCGAATGTCGTCCTTGTCTTCTTGGTTGACGACCCATCCGATAACGGTCGGGCTCGTATCCACCGTTATGTATACCGGGGTACCCTTCTCATAGACAGCCTTTCGGAGCGCCGGTGCTGCCGCAAGAGCTTCCTTCAGCTTCCGGACCGACTCCGTGTGCTCGTCTCGCCATTCGAATTTTCGCCCTTTCTTCAGCGACCCATATAGCGCCTCCGCAACGTGGGCATAATGTGGGATCCATATGTGGTAGAACGCGCATGCCCCAGGAACCTTAGAACTTCCGTAACCGAGTTACAGTCGGTCTTCATCGCAGAGATGGCTTCTACCTTTGCCGGAGATGGCTTCCGGCCATATGGTCCACATAGGTGTCCGACCACCAGGATTTCTGATTGCCCGAAGGCCGATTTCTCCCATCGGTTCGAGTATGGGGCACTCGACGGTTCGAGAATGCCCATATCTACTTTCTGCCTCAATAGCTCCATCAACTTCGGGATGTGAGCTCTCGGTACCGGAATCGGCTTGAGATTCCACGGCACATGCGGTACCGTGAATATCACCATCGGCTCCACGATCGTCGGGTCTACGCACCCGATCTCTTCCGGTGAGAATGCGAAGGCCTTTCCGTGCCTTCCGAGCATTCTCCGAAACCGGTCTTCCTCCGCCGGCAGTAGGAACCCGCCCCCACCGATCTTGAGCTCCCAGAGCGTCCCGTCGGTGAAGGTGTGTCCTATGCAGGCCGGATCTCGTAAAGTGGGGTCCAACGCCACCCCTCTGATTCGGGACTCGCTGCCCTCCGGCAAGGGTGCCGCGACTGGCCTTACCTTCTGGTCCACAGTCTTGAACTTCGTGCTAACTCGGGCCGTCCGATCCGACCCGAGCCCCCGACTGAAGTTCGCAATAACTTCATACATCTCTTCGGAACATACCGGTATCGTCCAGTCTTCGTTAAGGTCTTCTCCGGCTACCTTCCTCAGCATTCCCAAGGTGTCGTCGAAGGAGACCGCCTCCACGGCTCCGCTGATTTCCTTGTCCGGGCCGAGAACTCCGCACGCTCGAAATCGCTCTTCCGCCCTTGTCTTTTCTCAGCCAACGATGCCGACTATCATACACCCTCCGTTGTTGGAGAAGCAAAATTTCCTACCTATCGTACAGTCGTGGGGTCTTTTCCGAGTGTCCGGGCTGTCTCGGCCCCACGCCTTGGCAGCCCTCTCTAAAAATCCTCCCGGTTCTCGCCACCGAGGGACTCGCGCTTTCTCTCGTGGTTCGGCCGCACCGTTAGAAATTGCACCGAATGGCGCCCGTCCTGGCTTTTGACCCTCGCGTAGGCTGAACCGTTGTCCAGCACCTTGGTCTCCATTCGCGCCGCCGTGATGTATGGTTCCCCTAATATGACCGGGTGCGAGGACATCTCCTGTACGAAGAAGTGCTGGTCAATCTCGACGTCGCCGATCTTGACTCGCACGTTCGGGCAGGCCCCATGCAGTTCCTCGGTGGCACGCGTCGTTGCCCGTATCTTCCACCCGTGCTTGGTGTTGATCGGCCACTTCCCCTTCTTATAGAAGTCCATGGACATCAGGTTTATTTCCGAACCGTGGTCCACCAATGCCACCACCGGTTCCTGAACATCTCCGATCTTTACCGGGGTCTCTGTGGTCGCTCGGGCCCAGTGTGGCCTCGAATAGTGGCTCTCCGCCCACTCGTCTTCCATCGCCATGTCGTCGATGTGCGTCGTCCGCACCTCCACCGGTCTTTCTGGTTCCGTCTCCGTCGACAGCCTCTTCCGTTTCACCAGGTCCACAATGGAGTCGTGGAACTCCTTCTTGGCGATCCCTAGCACCTCTCGCAATGACAGCTCCACTTTGCTGTCGAGGATCCGTTCTTCTAGGACCTTTCTATTTCCGTCCCCAGTCGGTATCCGCCCTTCCTGGGGTTATCTTGCGGGCTGGACCCACCAGCATCGTTCCGTCGTTGCCCGAATCGGGTCTCGTACCGTTGTGAGGGCCCGGCCGCTCCGGCTTTCCCCACCCCTTTGTCTTCAACCAGAGCCTCGTAGTTCCGGCAGGCGGCTTCTACAAAGCCCGTCTTCTCCTCGACCGGATCGCTCCACCCGGTTATTTCCCGGACCCGTCTCTCAATGCGGTCCGTTTCATCTTTCCTTAGCCGTGCGCCGGCAAGACCTTCTAGCATTGCCGACCAGAATCCGTCTTTGCCCTCCTTTCGGGCCTCCCTGCCCCCGACCCGAATGCCGGCCGACGCCGAGTAGTGGATGGCCTCCACGTGTCGGGCCGCTGCCTCTTCCATCAGTCTCTTCATTCCTCCTCGCCCGTCGTTTCGGTTCAGGGCCCTCCTGGTGTCGCCGGCGTGCACCCGGCCTTCCCACAGGTACACCACCCATTTCCTCAACACCTCTGCGAAATCACCGCAGTCCTTCCGAATGTGGCCGACCTCGTCGCACCACATGCACGTGTTCCCCGCTGCCGGCCGTCGGTCACGAGCCGGTTCGCCGCCTTCCCTTCGAGTCTGGGCGATCTGGAGATCCTTTATCGCCCGCGTCAACTCCTCCAGCGCTACTCCTCCGGACGAGCCATTGACCATGCCGGTCGAAGCCGGACCGGTTTCGAGCCATTCCCGGGTTTCTCCCCTTCGCACTTGCGGTGCCGGTTCAAGCCTCCTTGCTGTGACAGAGCCCGCACCGGCAGCCCCGTTGTCAGCCCATTCTCGCCGTTTATCGAAACGGCCACAGACTCTCTTAACCTCAGCCCAGTCAGTTGTCAGCCCGTCCTCGGTTTCCAACAAGGAGCCGACTTGGTCCCGGTCCCGCTCGTCCACCGACTTGACGAACAGTAGGACCCGGCTTGTATCCAGAACGGTTCGGTCAAGCGCCGAAAGGCGCGCGAAGCGTTCTTCAAACTCCCGGAGGAGTGCCGTCGCGTTTCTTCCCTTGCCGGGGGACTCCACCCATTCCATGAAGTCCCGTTTCGAAAGCCGGAGCGCGTCGTCCAGCCCGTATTTTTCTAGGAGTAGGCCTTCGAACTCCTCCCAGGTACGGCTCTCCGCCCGCACCTCGAGCACCTCCGCATGGATGCTCGGCATCGCCACTCGAGGAAACCCGGCAACACGCCTCTCTTCCGGAATGTCCCGCATCAGCATTTCTGCCCCGTAGGACGCCAAATACTTCGTGGCATCCTTTCCGCTGAACCGGCCAATCGTACCGACGACCGCCTCAATGGCTCTGTCGAGGGCGTCGGTGCCCTCGCGTGCACTCAATATCCGATCCACGGCCGAAGCCATGGCCTCTGCAAGATCCGACCCTTTCATCTTCTGCTCTTTTGCCGCCTCTTTCACGTCGGGTTCACCAAAGATGTCGAGGTTTTTCCTCACGGATGCGTGGAATGAGGCGGGACCTCGGGGGTCCTGTACCGAAGAGCAAGAGAGAAAGGAGAAGAGACCCACTACGTGCGAGAGTAGATTCACAGGGACACGGCCCTTCGACACAAAGGCGCGAGTGGGACAGCGACACAGAGAGACACGAATGTATGTATGTATTAACAAAGACAGACAACAAAACACGAAGTCGGTTACAACCGAACAGACCGGCGAACAGATGCCGATACCTGTTCGTAAACGCACAGAAAGGAAGGAGTAGGTTTGAGGTGCTGCCAGAAGCACTCGGGCATTCCTCAGAGCAGCGCGAGCCTCCCGAAACCTGCACAGAAGGAACCTATGGAGTTTGCGAACCAGAGAGAGAGAGAAGCCTTCGCCCACGAACCGACAACACTTCGTCCTCCACTCTCTGCGATCCTTCGCCCCTCCTCGTCTCCCTCCTTTTATAGGTAAGGAAGGAGCCGTTTCCCTACCTACCGAATCTACCTGCCTAGGATCTTCTATGTACAACATAAGGCGCATGTGCACGAAGAGCCGGTTCCTACGCTCCGGTGCACCGATTCCGCTTGTGGACGGTTTTCTTCACGACAACGATCCGTTTGCCCATCAGTTTGGGGGTGATAAGCGGAGGACAACTTGACAGAGATGCCTAAAGTTTGTAGCAGGCGCTGCCAGAAGTGAGAGACAAACTGGGGTCCGCGATCCGAGATGACATCATCGGGGAGTCCATGCAAGCGTACTACATTGTTGAGTAGGAGTTGCACCATTCCTTCTCCGGAAATGGTTTTGGAGCATGGAGTGAAGTGAGCCATCTTTGTAAACCGATCGACAACGACCAACACCGAGTCATAGCTATTGACCAAGGGTAGATCAATTATCAGGTCCATAGAGATAGAGGCCCAAGGACGACGAGGACATGGAAGCGGCTGTAGTAAGCCGTATGGCCGATGATGAATGGCTTTGGAGCGAGCACAAACCTCACAACTCTTTATGTATTCTTTGACCAGCTTCCATGGTTGTGGCCACCAATATCCCCGAGAGATTAGCTCGAGGGTTTTCGCGACCCCGAAATGACCTGCAAGTGGGTCATCGTGGCATTCCCGCAACACCTGGGTGCAACATGGGCCCTCTGGGACGTACAAGAGATGATCTTGGAACAACAAACCCTCTTGTATGGTGAAGGTGTCAAGATCCTTCCTTTTGGTCGCCTTGGAGGGGTTTTGCAGACTATCTCGAATCTCGTTGGCGAACGCATCGGTCTTGGATGCATCAGTGATTTGTTGGAGTAAAGAATCATCCTACAACATACAAGTGGCAAACAGATGCAATTGGTCGGGTTTCAACAAACATCTAGATTGTTGAGCATAAGTAGCATCCCCAAGGCGGAGTGCAAGGTCAGCTCGGCGAGAAAGGGCATCAGCCTTCCCATGTTGGCCACCAAGTCGAAATACGATCTCAAAATCGTAGTCGGCGAGAAATGTCGACCAACGGGCCTGCCTTCGATTCAAAGTACGAGTGGTGAAAAAATAAACTAAATTTTTATGATCAGTCACTACCTGGACACGATGTTGTGCGCCGGCCAAGTAGGGTCACCATTCTTCAAAGGCAGCAATGATAGCAGCAAGCTCCTTGTCGTAAATGGGATAATTGATTTCAGATGCCGTAAATTTTCGGGAATAGTAAGCCACTGGGTGCATTTGGTTGTTGTCGTCTGCTTGGGATAAGATGGCGCCAATGGCAAAGTCAGAGGCATCGGTTTCGACTTGGAAGGGTTTTGTGGGGTCGGCATGTAGCAACACCGGGGCAGTGATGAATGTGTGTTTGAGTGAGTCGAATGCATTTTGTGCCTCCGAGGTCCATAAAAATGGAGTGCCTTTATGGGTGAGAGCGATAAGAGGTTGTGCTAGGGTGGAAAACCCCTTGATGAAGCGACGGTAAAAATTCGCGAAGCCGAGGAAGGATTGCACATCTTTAAGTCGCCTAGGAGTCGCCCACGCCTGAATGACAGAGACCTTCTTCATATCCATGGTGATGCCAGTGGGCGAGATGATGTAGCCCAGAAATTCGATCGAGGTACGGTCGAACTCGCATTTCTCGCCTTTGGCATAAAGGCCATGCTCGCGAAGTTTGGCAAGAACTAATCGGACTTGGCGAGTGTGCTCCTCCATGTTTGGCGAGAAAATGAGAATATCATCGAGGTAAATGACAACAAAAAGATCAAGATATTCCCAGAAAATATCGTTCATCATATGTTGAAAAACTGCGGGAGCGTTGGTAAGACCAAAAGGCATTACCTTGTATTCGAAATGCCCATACCGTGTTCGAAATGCGGTTTTCCATTCATCCCCCGGCTTGATGCGTACTAGATTGTACGCTCCACGCAGATCAACTTTGGAGAAGACACGCGCAACTCAGAGCCGATCAAGGAGTTCAAGGATCAGAGGTAGCAGATAGCGATTGCGCATAGTGAGTTTGTTGAGACCTCGGTAGTCGACGCATAAGCGTAGAGAGCCGTCCTTCTTCTTCACAAATAAAATGGGGGCCCCGTCTGGTGACTTAGAAGGTTGAATAAAGCCCTTCTCGAGGTTCTCATCGAGATACACACGAAGGGCCTTCAACTCTGGTGCAGACAACGCATATAGAGGACCAAAGGGTGGACACGCACCTTCTCAAAGATCAATCGGACAGTCGTAGAGCCGGTCTTCAGGCAACCGATCAGCATTACATTTTTCAAATATGTCGGAGAAGTGTTGGTATTTTTCGGGAATAACATGGAGTGTGTTAGAAATGGCGCCACAAACAAACCCATCCTGGACGGATGATGGGGTAGTTAATTCGAAGTCGACCGTCTCCGAAGGATAGGAAACTGAATTTACCTTCATACTTTTGCACGAGCATCTTGGCTTGCTAAATGTGATCGAGTGGTTGCACCAATTCACTATTGGATTGTGCGCCTCCAACCACGTTAGTCCTAAGACGATCGGATGTCGAGGAGATGCGATGAGGTAAAAGGTGAGCTCCTCTTGGTGTGAGCCCACCCGAAGCCCTAATGGGATTGTAACTTGAGTAATTGTACCTGACGAGAGGACGCACCCGTTGATGGCTTCAACTGGAATGGGTTTTGAGAGGCCAACGACAGGTACGCCATGTGCTTGGGCAAACACGACGTCGATGAAGCAAGAAGATGCCCCAGAATCAAGTAAAGCAACAGACTGAATGGAACTAGAGTTAAATGAAAGCCATACCTCCAATGTGAAATTGCCTGATGGTCCAGCAATGGAACCAAGAGAATGTGGGCGACGGGAGATGTCCAGTTGCATGGCTCCTACTGCAACCGAACGATGTCGTTTTCCGGATGTTGGGGTCTGTTAGCTCGATGGAATTGTGGGCGAGTACTCCTAGGACAATGGTGAACGACATGACCGGAGGCGCCACAATACATGCACAAGCCATTAGCCCGCTGAAATTGTCGTTCAGCATCAGTCAATGGCTGAAATCAGGCTTGATCAATTTCCATGGGGACAGGAGCATCTGCCGAAGTAGGTGAGTGTGAGGATGCTTGGGGTTGTATGACCGGGGTGTGGCGTGGAAGTGAATGAGGTGGAACCCAAGTCCGGCGCTCTTCTTGGCGAAATTCGAAAAGACTATTGTCACAATGGACTGCTTGTGAAATCGCTTGGGATAACGAGGTGGGCTCCGGAAAGTTTAAGAGAAGATTCTTGACATTGCTTCGAAGACCGCGCCGAAAGTGATCAGCTAAAGCTTGATCATCCCAATTGACGTCGCATGCTAGTTGTTGAAATTCGGAAGCGTAGACCGAAGCTGCACGTGAACCTTGTTCGAGTGCATAAATCTTGTTAAGAGTTGTACGTCGTCGGTCCGTCTCTCCAAATGTGGCCTCTAACTCGGCGAGGAAGGCGGGAAAGTCCTCCAATAAAGGTGATGAGGTTTCTCCCAATGGTGCAAACCAAGCTTGGGCCGGACCAGAGAGAAGGGTGCCCACAAGGCCGACTTGTCGAAGACCATCTCCATAACGTTGAGGTTGTAGCCGAATGATAAGTCGAACTTGGTTGATGAACCCTCGGAAACGCGACCTCGTTCCATCAAATTTTTCTGGGAGGCTAACCTTAGGCTCAAGAAACTGTGACGAAGCTAGGCTAGATGTTGGTAGAAGATCGGGCTCTAGGCTAGGTTGTTGTGTGAGACTAGGGTTCGGGGGTTGTGAGGATAGGGAGGTACCGACTTGAAGTTCTTGTAAAGAATTTCGAAGAGCTTCATTTTCAAGTTGTAGTTGTCGTAAGGCTACCATTATTTGGCCTAACTCACTAGTTGAGTCGGACATAGCTATGGCTTATGAGAGGGGGAGCTATGAGGATGGGAAGGTGAACAAACTGTCACGGATCATAAACTCAAGAGACAAGCAAGAAGATAACCAAATGGACAAGAAAGAAGATAGTATTAAAGGAAAGACTCCATAACTGGTGTTGTTCACCTTGAATCCCTTCAAGGTGAACTCCTCTATTTATACTACATGGCATGCATACTTGTTGCACGCATGTGAATCTACAATAGAGCATGTAGGTATGCATGCATGTGCCAAGTGTAAATACTACAAGGGAGCAACTATGCACATGATGCTAGCAAAATAATAAGGACCAATTACATACATAACTAGTACTAGATATCTTGGTTAACTCATAATACTAGATTATAACATGGTCGTGTCAAGAGTTCGAATCTTGACAATTCTCCCCCTCAAGTGTGGCACGTCGAGATGCTAAACACCAAGCATTTCGGTGAAGTACTGCAACTTGTCCGATCCGAGCAGTTTCGTGAAGATGTTGGCAACTTGCCGACCGTATGAAAATACCGAAGTTCGACTTCACCGCTCAGGACACGCTCACGCACGAAGTGGTAGTGCACTTCGATGTGCTTTGTGCAAGCATGGAATACGGGGTTCTTGGCAAGCTGCATGTTGCTTATGTTGTCGTAGTAGATCAGGATCGGGGTCGACACCTCAATCCGCAGGTCTTGCAGCAGTCACCAAAGCCAAATGGCTTCAGAGGTGGCAACGGTAGCGCCCCGGTATTCAGCCTCAGTGCTCGACAGAGCCATTGTTGGTTGCTTTTTGCTGCTCCATGCAACAACCGCGCTACCAAGGGAAAACATATAGCCGGAAGTGGAACGGCGATCTGATGCATTGTCGGCCCAGTCGGCATCCATGTAGCCGACTAGCTCTTCAGTCATACCTCGCCGGTATAACAGTCCCCGATCCTTCATGCCGCTCACATACCGCAGTATTCGGTGCGTGCACTGAAGATGCTCGACGGTCGGCTTCTGCATGAATTGACTAATCACACCGACCGGATAGCTGATGTCGGGTCGGGTGATGGTCAAATATATAAGGCTTCCGACAATTTGTCGGAACCGTTTCTCATCGCAGGCCGGTCCAAAGTTGGGATAGAACTTCAGTTTCTGGTCCAAGGGTGGCTTGCTTCAGGCCATAAAGTGACTTCTTCAGCCAGCATACAGCCGACGTATTCATCTCCGACTGAAAACCGGGAGGTTGGGTTATAAAGACCTCTTCTTCTAGATCGCCTTGAAGAAATGCATTCTTCACGTCCATCTGGTGAAGATGCCACTCCCTTGCTGCAGCAACCGCCAGCACCACACGAACCGTTGTCATCTTCGCTACTGGAGAGAAGGTCTCGTCGTAGTCGATTCCGTGGGTCTGCGCGTATCCCTTTGCCACTAACCGGGCCTTGTACTGGTTAATTGAACCGTCGGCGTTGTACTTTACCTTCTACACCCACTTGCATCCGATCGGTTTACTGTGACGGGGAGGGACAACTAGCTCCCATGTATCGTTGGCATCAAGTGCCCGCATCTCTTCTTCCATAGCGGCACGCCAATGTGCGTCCTTTGCCGCTTCTGCGTAGCTCTCTGGCTCACACACTTCCGCCACCTTGGTCATGTACGCATAGTGATGCGCCATGTACTCATTGTACCCGTACCGTTGAACAGGTTCCTTCGGGCGGGTTGACCGGCGTAACCCATCGTTACCCAATTTGAGGCCCTTCTTGGCCGGTTCGGTCTTCGGTGCCGAAGAACCGTCATTTTCCTTTCCGGAGTCGGATCCGCTCTAATCCAACTCATCAATACTGATTACATAATCTGGCATCTTCTTCTTCCCCTTCTCTTTGCGCGTGAACCGTCTCCTCGGTTCCTTGCGCGGGGAGAGCACGGTAGAGTCTTCAGTACTCATTGATTCCTCTTCTGACTGGTCGGATTGACCCAATCTCTCGTTCGGCCCACTCAACCGAAATGATTCCGGACTCTTTTCTTGAGTCCCGGATTAATCATCTTCTATCTGGACCGGTTCAGGCTCACTAGCCTCATCCTCTGATATCGGGTCAGGGTCAGAAGTCGAAGCCGATAAGGCATACCATGATGTCGTCTCATCAAACTCAACATCGTGGCTAACTCGGACCTGCTTCGTCTGGGGGTTATAACACTTATACCCCTTTTGCTCATGTGAGTAGCCGACGAGGATGCACTTCTCTGATTTTGCATCCAGCTTCCTCCGCTTCTCATACGGCACATGCACATATGCTATGCTGCCGAAAATCCGAAGGTGTCTCAAATTCGGCTTGTGCCCAAAATACAGCTCATGCGCGAACACCTTGTCATCAATCTGGTTTTGGATGTAGACGGCCGTCCAAACCACCTCCGCCCAGTAGAAATGGGGCATGCTCTTCTCTTCCAGCATTGCCCTTGCCGCGTCGACAAGCGACCGGTTCTTCCTTTCGGCCACACCGTTTCACTCCGGTGTGTATCTGTAGTTGAACTCTCTCTGAATTCCTGTTTGTTGCAGATAACTATTGAATTGGCCGGAAAAATATTCTTTTCCGCCATCTAACCGTGGGCACTTGATCTTCCTCTCTGATTCCCATTCCACCATGCTTTGGAGGTTCCGGAAACAGTCGAAGACTTCGCTCTTCCTCTCAATGAGGTAGATCCAGGTGTGCCGGCTATAGTCGTCGATGAAGGAGACGAAGTATCGACTCCCGCCAAGACTCACGTTCTGTGTCGGTCCCCATACATCCGAATAAATAAGGTCGAGCTTGTTATGGCTACGGTTTCGTTTGGTGGGGAATGGAAGCCGATGTTGCTTCCCGAGTTGGCAGGCTTCACATACTTGGGCCTTCCGGCCACTGAACTTTGGCAAACCGAAAACAACTTGTTTCGTTTGCAGGTCTTGAAGCCTCCGGTAATTGACGTGGTCAATCCGCTTGTGCCAGAGATCGATGTCTGATTCAATCTTCTGTCCTTTGGCGAACAAAGCGGTGCCGACGTCATTGGTGTCGAGGATGAACATCCTCCCGTCTCTATGCCCTTGCGCAATAATCTTGCCCTCCTCCTCGATGAAGCACCCGAGGTGCGTAAACCGCACCTGCATTCCCTGGTCGACTATCTATCCGACCGACACCAGGTTCTTCGTGATAGTCGGAACGTGTAATACGTTCATCAGCTTCCCCCTATGTCTGACGTGGCTCAAAGGGACTTCACTGATATGCACAATTGGGTGAGTGTCATCTCCGATTTCGACAACTCCCAGTTGTTCCGGTTTCTCCAGGAAGGAGAACCACTCTTTGTGGTTCATCATGTGATTTGATGCACCGGAATCAACGTACCACACTTCCTCCGATTTGGAAGTGGTCTTCTTCATCGAATTTGCCTCATGCTTCATCACCAAGGCTGGCCCCTTACCAGTCTTCCCGGTTCCGGATCCTCTCAATCATTGCACGTAGAGCGAGCTTTGTCGGTTCTCCCAACCAATTTTGCTGGATCCAAATCTGTCCGAATCGGCGCGCTTCTTCTAGCACTCGCTTTCTCTATGGCCCTTTTTGCCACAATACCAGCATGCCGTGGCGCATTTGTCTTGCCGGCCTCCGGCGCCACCTTGACTCCCCCTGGTTGTGGAGGTCCCGAAACTGCTGTCGGCACGGTCTCTGTGTCGTCGGTCTTGCCCTTGTCGGCCGCCTCCATTGCGTGCCGACCCCCCTCATCCACCACACCCATGGGGCCAATCCGCCTCCGTGTACAGCATCCGGTTGTCGGTGGGTGCACTTGTTGATGCACCAGCGTGGTTCTCCTCTACAAGGAGCATCAACTGTAAGTCGAAAAATGACGGCGTATTCTCCCTCGTACATATTGTTGTCCGGAAAGCTCGGAACTTAGACACTAGGCCCCCCAGACAGACTTGTACCATCTCGTCTTCCTCTACAGTGACGTTGATAGAGGCAAGCAAGTCACAGATCTCTTTGATTCGGGCCGTGTAATCAGCCGCCGACATTTCCTTCTGTTGGACATTGCTCAACTCATGTCGGAGTTGCAACTTCCGGGTTGTAGTGCTTGCGGTGAACACCTTCTTCAGGTTTCCCCAAGCCTCTTTCGGCGTCTTGGCATCTCGGATGTGGTTCAGCAGCTGGTCTCTGACACTGGACGCAAAGCAGTACATCACTCTACTTGTCGATTGTTCCCACATCACGAAGTCCTTGTGTGCCGCATCAAGTGCTATGTCGTTAGCTCCGTCGACATAGCTCCAGTAACCATGCCCAAGCAGGTACTAGTGCACCTTGTATGACCAAGATGCGTAGTTGGATCTGTCAAGCTTCTCCACCGGGAGCGAGCTAGCCATTCCTCTATCCATTTGTTTTTTTTCTGTTCTTTACAAAGGTTAGGTTTTCTTCTTGCGAAAGCAAGTGTCGACTGTAGAGGTTCTCAACCCTCGTGCTCTGATACCATGTAGAAATAAAATAGTGTGCGGAAGCAATAGAAAACAGAAAACAGAAAATAGGTTTAATGGAGAGCTTAACAATACGCGGGAGAGACAGAGAGAGAGCACACAGAAACTTAATTCAAAAAATACTACTCAATCTGTACATCGTATGTGTTCAGTGAACACTTTTATACAAGTCCATCCGGACTAACAGAAGTACGGTGTAGGCGGTCTCATTCGACGACACCCTTGGAGAGATCGGGAAGGTTGTCAAAGAAGGCCTAGAAGTGAAGATCGAGTGATTATGTTCAGTTTCGTGGAAATGTACGAAGTCATTGCGGACTTCAGGGAGAAGGTCGAGTCGGATCGGACGGCCCGCGTGGACACGAGGTACAAGATTGTGGACCGGAAGGTGAGGCCAGTCGTGGCATCCTTACCGGAGGGTAGCGAGGAGCGGATGAAGGGGGTCATGTCAGACCCAAGTTTACGGAATTCGGCTAGCATAGGGCACTGGTTCACCGACAATATGCTACGGGAGCTCAAGATCAGTGGGGGTGGCCTTCTACTACCAGCGGAGGAGGACCGATTTCAGAGGATGCTCGGGAGGCACAGGAAGGCCTTCGCATTGTCACCGGAGGAGATCAGGTGCGTGGAGCCGATGGTTATCTTCACAATGTCGCATGTGCCGTGGAACCTCGGGAAACGGAGTAATTACAACCAGCTCAATCGGGGCTGAGCTACGAGCTCATCGCACAACGCACACACCCATACACCAAGATACTATAGGGAGCACGCGGGCTTTCTACACGAGTAGAGGTGTCTGTGCTAACAAGATGAAGTAGAAGGCAGAGAGCGAGTGCTCGGTTCCCAGTCCGAGAGAACTTTATTCTCCCTAATCGCGTGATTCCCAACTCAATCCTCTCTCCCTCCTTTTATGGACCAAGGAGAGAGAGGGTTGTTACATCAAGTAGTTAATCTCTGCCGTTTCAGACAGAGATTCGCCTAGATTTATTCATGTATTTAATTCGTCCCATTACAGTTTCCTACATCACGCCGACCTAGCCTAGTCCTAGGTTCTTTACAAGCATAGTTTATAATTTGCGTGCATCCGTACACGTTGCGGTTCACACACCTTTGGTCTCTGTTTCTTCTTGTAGCCGGTTTTCCCCACGACACTGTTAAACCGAACCATTAAAAAAAAATTCAAACCATTAAGCCATTAAACCGGTAAAACCGTGGTTTCAGTTTTTAGCTTAGGTCAAATTTAAAATTTAAAATATTTCATTATTTAAATTTTTAAAATTTTAAAGATTTTCCTAAAATGTAAGAATAAGGCATGAAAATGAAAAGATTGTTTAAAAATTTAAAATAAGAAATAAAATAATAAAAATCCGTTAAATTGTTTAAGCCACAGTTTCTAACTGTCGAAACCAAACTAAACCATTTAAACCGACAAGTTCTAAAGCCGCAATTTCGCGGTTCGGTTCGGTTCAAACCGAACCGTTGCCAATTGTTACTATTGAGAATCAAGCTCAACTTGGTCTAGTGTGTGAACTCACCTTGAGAGTGAATAGACACTCCAACGGTCAAGAGTCACCATTAAGTCACCACTTTGTATTCTAGCATTTAGTATGAGTTATAGAATCCATAACTTATGAGCTTTCACATTCCCCACGATCCATGAGTCTTGTAGTTAATGAAGAGAGAGGGTGACTACATAAAGCACCCTCCTCCCACCTTGTATAATGTTGTGTCTCTCTCTATCTATCTATCTATCTCATACACACACACACACACAGTTCACACCTATTCCACTTCACAAGAATCCATCTCTTGATTCTTTACATGGTATCAGAGCGATTTGGTAGCTCAATCTAGCCCATTCGCCTCATCGTGATCATGTGTTGTGCTCCACGCCGACGACCAAGAACCGGCTCATCGCTATCGTAGCTTCGCCACATAGCACGCATTCGAAGAGAGAAGAAGAAGAAGAAGAATTGACATAATGAATACTCAAATGGGGAGCGCTCTCCCTACCGAGAAGTTGGATCGAAACAACTTTGCATCTTGGGAGTACAAGATGCACCAATACCTTGTCGGACAAGGCTATTGGAGCTACATCAAAGGAGCGCATGAAGACCGACCCGCCGAAGCGGCTCCCGGATACGCAACATGGGAGCAAGCCACAAGCCGCGTGATGTATTGTTTGGCGACATGTGTTCACGACCACATGCTCGGTTACAGTCGAGAAGCCTAGACGCCGAAGGAAGCGTGGGAAAATCTACGAAAGATTTTCGCCGCCAACACGACCGCGAGGAAGCTTCAACTCCACCAAGAGTTGAACAACATTCAACAAAGGGACATGTCCATCACGACATACACCTCAAAGATCAAGGAGCTTTGCGATTCGCTCGGCTCAATAAGCGTAAATATCGATGATGATGAGATGGTTCAAATATGCCTCAGCGGCCTCGCACCACGGCTCGGCGCGATGCGAATCGCCGTTCTAGCACGGAAGAAATCTCCCTCCTTCTTCGAGCTCCAATCAATGCTATTGGTCGAAGAAAACCACATGTGTACAATGAGAAATGAGTCGGAAGGCCACATGCTCTACACGCAATCGAACGGAGGGAGAGGACGTGGACGAGCAAGAGGCCGATTCGGCCAAGGACAAGGCGGACGAGGTCCGACCTACGACAACAACTCCCAATTTCGGCCGCAAAACGGAAGCCAACGAGGAACCTTCACAAGAAGGGGGAGCTTCCACTCCGACCCGAGCCGTCAAAACGCAACCGAATGCGGATATTGCGGAAAGCTCGGCCACCACGAAGAAGAGTGCCGAAAGAAGAGTGCCGAAAGAAGATGCGTGAATGGTCTTCCACAAGCCGACAACTCACGAATTACGCGCACAATTCCGACTACGAAGAGTATAGCAGAATGTACGGGCACAACTCCGACTATGAAGATCGTGGCGGAATGTATGCACACAACTCTGACCGTGGTGGAATGTACGGGCACAACTCCGACTACGAAGATCGTAGCGAAATGTATGCACACAACTTCGACTGTGGCGGATTGTTCATGACGAAACATAGAGCAAACTCTAAGTCGGACGCTACCTCAACTAGTGCCTCCGGTCCGGAAGACGTATGGTTCATCAATTCCGGTGTCTCGAACCATATGACATCGCATCAAGAATGGTTCCGGGAACTTCGAGAGCCGGACCAACCTGGCTATGTCGAAACCGGAGACGACTCTACGCACCCGATTCGGCACATCGACAATGTTCCGTTCGGAAAAGAAGGTAAGCAAAATTACATTAAAAATGTCTTGCATGTATCGACCATTACGAAGAATTTGGTCTCCGTCAGCCAAATTGTAGAGCAAGGGATGCAAGTTCGATTTAATCAAGGCGGTTGCTTCATCGAAAAAGAAGGTCGACTCATCGCACCTGGACGAAGAGAGGGCCGAATGTTCATTCTCGACTCACATGAGATGAAATCGGCCATGTTCGCAAAGAGCACGAAAGCCGACTCCGACATAGAGCTATGGCACAAGCGAATCGGCCACATCAATCTCAACTAACTCAAATCAATGAAATCGAAAGGAGTCGTCATCGGACTCCCGACATTCAAAGAGAAGGAGATTGAAGGTGTATGCGAAGCGTGCCAATTCGGCAAGCAACACTGACACCCATTCCCGAAAGTATGGGGACTGGCGCAGACGGCTACATTCGGCGGATGCCGATATTACCTGCTCTTCATCAACGACTTCTCTAGGCACACTTGGATCTACCCGATGTGGCAAAAGACCGAAGTGTTCAGACACTTCCAAGCTTTCAAGAATGAAGTCGAGAAAGCCACGGGCCGACATGTATGTTGTCTTCGATCGGATGGCGGCAAGGAGTACTTCTCGGACGACTTCACGGCGTATCTCCGAAAGGAAGGAATTCGGCGAGAATTCACTTGCCGACACACTCCACAACAAAACGGGGTAGCCGAGCGCAAAAATCGGCACATCCTCGAAGTAGCGCGGGCCATGATGAACGAGAAGCATATGCCCAAGTCATATTGGGCCGAAGTTGCAAATACGGCCGTCTACCTAATGAACCAGTGCACAACATCCGGCGTGCACGAGGTCACTCCGCACGAAAAATACTTCGGAAAGAAGCCGGACTTATGGCACATCCACATATTCAGAGCGATAGCGTACGTGCACATCCACGACGAGAAGCGTCAAAAGCTTGACCCGAAGTCGGAGAAATGTATCCTCGTAGGATACTCATTGGAGCAAAAGGGGTACAAGTGCTACAACCCCTCAACTCGAAAATCTCGAGTAAGTCGAGACGTCGTTTTCGACGAGTCCGCATCCTGGTACGCATCAGAGACAACTCCAACTCTGACTCCAACCAGAGGCAAGGCGAAAATGGCGGAATACGAAGACGATCGCTTCGACGACGATGAGTCGACTCACTCACTCAATAGTGAGTTCGGCGGTTTCAAGGTACCAATCGGAGCTAAGAAAGCCCTCATCTCTACAAATGAAAAGCTTCGCCGATCCACCCGTGACAAGAACCCCGTAAGCCGATTTGGCTACAACAATTATATGACGTACCATTACGCATTTATGATGAAGGTAGCGATAGTACAGGAGCCGGAAACCTTTTCGAAAGCCACGAAGGACCCGCGATGGATCGAAGCAATGAACGAGGAGATTCAGGCACTACGGAAGAACAAGACGTGGGATCTTGTTCCCACCTCACCACACAAAAAGGCGATCGGATGCAGATGGATCTACAAGGTGAAGTATAACGTTGATGGCTCCATAAACCGCTACAAATCTTGACTCGTAGCGAAAGGATACGCTCAGACACATGGCGTCGACTACGAAGAGACCTTTGCCCTGGTGGCAAAGATGACGACGGTGCGGACCATAATTGTGATTGCCGCAGGGAAAGGGTGGCACCTCCATCAAATGGACGTCAAGAACGCCTTTCTACAAGGCGAATTAGAAGAGGTGTACATGATCCAACCACCCGGCTTCAACTCGAGCACCCATCCGAAAGTTGATTGCCAACTCAAGAAGCCACTCTACGGCCTCAAGCAAGCACCGCGTGCTTGGCAATCGAAGATAACGCAATATCTTCATCAAATCGGCTTCCATATGTCAAAATCGGACAACTCCCTCTACATATGAAGCGATTCCGCAAGTCCGATCGTCATCTTTTTATATGTGGATGACCTAGTCATTGGAGGTGAGCATCTCGTCGAAATCAATAAAGTCAAATCCCTCCTTTCCGACAAGTTCGAGATGACGGACATGAAGGAGCTCCACTACTTCCTCGGCATCAAGGTAATTCGGACTCCGACCAGAATCATGATCTCTCAACGGCACTACATCCTCAACTTGTTATACAAGTTCGGGATGGCTGAGTGCAAATCTGTGGCAACCCCGCTCGATCGTAATCTCAAACTAGATGCGCACTCTGGCACCAAAGCATGTGAGCCGACTTAGTATCGGCAACTCATCGGGAGTCTCATCTACCTCACGATCACACGACCCAATCTCAGTTATCCGGTCGGTCTCCTTAGCCAATTCATGCAAACACCGCGTAATACTCACTTGGATTGCACTAAGCGAGTTCTACAATACGTGAGTGGCACAATGGATTGCGGCATCCTCTACAAGACCGCGATGCCAATACGACTCGAGGGGTACACAGACGCCGATTGGGCCGGCTACAAAGCCGATAGAAGATCAACCTCCGGATTTGTTTTCTCCCTCGGCAGCGGAGCAATATCCTGGAGTAGCAAGAAGCAGCCTACCGTCGCTCTTTCGAGTATGGAGGCGGAATACAGGGGCGCAGTCGTAGCTGTGTGTGAAGCCGTATGGCTCAAGAGGATTTTGAAGGATCTGGGCGTACCCATCAAGGATCTGACTTCTCTTTACTGCGACAACATGAGTAGTATCTATCTAGCTCGGAACCCGGTGTTCCACGCGCAGACAAAGCACATCGAAGTGCACTATCACTTCATCCGAGAGCGCATTCTAGCTGGCGATGTCGACCTACAACACATTAGCACAAATCTTCAAACGGTCGACATCTTCACTAAGGCTTTAGGAGTCGACAAGCTATGGCAATTCATGACCGATCTCGGATTAACGATCCCTGACCTGCCAAGCTTTAGGGGGAGTATGCAAGACACTACGCAATAACGCGTAGATTCCGCAACCGCGCATTACGCAATAACGTGTGGATTCTGAAACCACGCAAAGAAGTTGTGAAGAGCCGATCTACCACTCAAAGCCGCGAAGAAAGACGCAAGCCGAAGCACAGACTTCACAACTACGCACAACGCAAGATGGAGCACGGATTCCGCAACTCTACATAAAGCGAGTCAACGCGAGTCAACGTGGACACCGGAACGCGAGTCGAAGCGGATTTCGAATACCGTCTAAAACTGACCCGACTTGAGCTTGAGGGTGCGTGTTGAGAATCAAGCTCAACCTGGTCTAGTGTGTGAACTCACCTTGAGAGTGAATAGACACTCCAACGGTCAAGAGTCACCATTAAGTCGCCACTTTGTATTCTAGCATTTAGTATGAGTCATAGAATCATATTCTATGACACATAACTTATGAGCTTTCACATTCCCCGTGTTCCATGAGTCTTCATGAGTCTTATAGTTAATGAAGAGAGAGGGTGACTACATAAAGCACCCTCCTCCCACCTTGTATAATGTTGTGTCTTTCTCCTTTGTTAATATACTTAACATTGTGTATACTCTGTGTGTGTGTGTGTGTGTGTGTGTGTGTGTGTGTGTCTATCTCTATCTCATACACACACACACACAGTGTTCACAAGAATCCATCTCTTGATTCTTTACAGTTACTTATGAAAATGCATGGCTATATATCGATGAATTCACTCATAGACTTCGCACTAGCATTATCGTGTTTTTAATATGATGTTGCTCATGGATCATTTATCTAGATTGTTGTATTCCTTTGCTTTGGGGGAGATCATGTGGCTCATTGACATCGAAGCTTTAGATTTAAAGCTTGGACACTTGATGTTTGGATAACTTCAAATGTTTCGATTTCCAAATTTGATAGTTTTTCAACTTTTTATGCTTATCCAATTAGGAAATGTCGCTTCCATATGATTCTCATATGCATGCAAATCTATTAGATCATATAGGTTAATTATATATTTTTTAAATATGCATTTTTGCACTCTCTTTAAACCTTTTCAGGGTGAATAATCCTTGGAATGAAATTTGGGGAATTTCATTACTCCCACAGCTATGACATTAACGATTTCTATGACTTTGAGCGTAAGTCATTGAGAACACATGTGGTTTTAAAGTACATGTAGCCAAAGGTAGAGAGCAATGCACACGAAATGACGCTTCAATGATCTCTATTTATCATCGACAATGTGAAAACCCCTCCACTCTCAAGTTGGAGTATAAAAATTAATGAGAGAAAAGGTGGGTGGGGTATGCACAGGTCTTCCCAGTAATATAACCATTCAGAATTCTCGATCAAGTTCTACAAAAATCAGTATGGAAAGTATTGTACTTACTTTGAGGTATGTACTTATTCGATTGCATCTAGCCATTTGCATTAAGCTAAACGTTCCTTCTTGCATACGAGCACCGACCACAGCTGACACACTGAAAAGAACAATGAGACAAGAGATCATGTATCAGACAAGACATAATTGGTTTCACATTGGAATACGAGCACGGACCGTGGTAGGTCGCTGAAGAACACCATGCGACGAGAGGTCATGTATTGGAACGACACATAATTGGTTTCACGCTCTCGGAGGGGTACATTTATTTTTCCTTTTTCTGGTCCTTGGGTCATTCTGTTTTTTTGGTTTTTGGAAACCATCATAACAACGGCAAACAAAAAGAAAACACAAACAAAAAAGCACAAAGAGAGTAAGCAATACACATATTACCTTATAATTCCTTCATTCTTAAACCTTTTTTCTTTTTTGTACATAAATTTTGTGTGTGGGTTTCTTTTGGGGTTTTTGGTTGTGGTGGTGACAACACACACACAAAAAAGAGAAGAAAAAAAAGGCCCACTCACTCACTCACTCACTCACTCACTCACTCACTCAATGAAGCGTTTGGCACTCCGCCTTCTTCTTTCTTTCTTTCTTGCTTGCTTGCTTGTTGCCACTTCCTCTGCCGCCGCCAAATTCCTCCTCCGCCAAATAATTCCCTCTATAAATAAGAAGCTCTCGGGCCCTAAGGGGGAACATATGCATATCAAATTAAACTGAGCCCCGGGGCTGCCGCCATCCACCCGGTCTTCGGGTTTAATCTCCCGCCATCTACATTCCCCCCTCTCCCCCGCCCGCCCGAACAGGATTGTTTACATGGCTGCCCTCACCTCCGCCGCCACCGTACTAGCTCGTCAAAACATGGCCATCGTACAAGCTGTGGTAGTACTAGTAGTAGTAGTTATGCTTCTCGAGCTCGCCGCCGGTGCCGCTTCGGCTCCTCCTACGTCCCGCCGCCCACTCCCGCCCGACGCCGCCGCCGCCGTGGCCCAATCCCTCCGCCGCGCCCCTCTCCTCCTCGATGGCGGCGGTGGCGGCGGCGCCACATTCTACACCGCCGCTCTCCTCCTTCCGTACCTCCGCCCCCTCGCCCTCACACCCACCACCCTCCTCCTCCCCAGCGACGCCGCCATCTTCGCCGCCTCCGCCGCTGCCGCCGTCCTCCGCCAGCCCCAGCCCCAGCCCCCCCAATCTGTGGCCCGCTTCCACATGCTCACCTCTAACCTCACCTTCGCCGACCTCCTCCTCCTGCCCGACGGCGCCCTCCTCCCCACCCTCCTTGGCGACGCCTTCCGCCACCGCATCTCCTCCTCCTCCTCCACTTCCTCCTCCTCCTCCACTTCCTCCTCCTCCTTCCTCCTCCTCATCGACGACGCCGCCCGCATCGTCCACCCTGACATCTGCCCGCGCTCCCTCGCCCACCTCATCACCTGCCATGGCCTCGACCGCGTCCTTCCGCTCGCTACCGCCGCCTCCACCGCCATTGCTCTGCCTGCGCCACCGCCACCGCCACCGCTCGCTAGAAGTCCCGTGGATCGGGCTGCCACATCCACCGGCTTGGTGCCACCATCGCTGTCTCCATCGCCATCGCCATCGCCATCGCCGCCTCCAGTGATGGCGACAGGCTACGGGACCAGTACGAATGCGGCTTCTTCTTCTTCGCCGCCACCCACGGAGGTGGCGGCAGGAGGAGGAGGCGCTTCGAGTGATTTCCAATCCTCCGCGAGCAGCATAGCAGTCCATGCGGTGAGCCCTGTGGCTCCGGTGGCGGCGGATGGTGTCGGCGGCGGCGCACGCCACGTCCGGCGGCGCAACTGCTTGCTGGTGGCGGCGGCGGCGGCGATCTTGTTCGTCTCCTCATGAGGGACGTCCATGGATCGAATGTAGAAACAAAATCACACTTAATAATAAATTTATAATAATAACATATATGCTCATAAATTGTTCTTCTCCCAAAAAAACAAAAAACCAATATTTATGTGTTTAGTGTGTGATGTGCCTGAGTTCGAATCCTGACGGAACAACTTTTTAATCTCCGTCTATACATACGTCACTACGAGTCTACGTGTATATATATCTATATGATATATCTATAAGACTATATCTATATATATGTATATATTTCGGTCCTTCAATTTCTTTCCATACCTTAATCACTCCCAGAACACGATTATATTCCGACACTCACTTATCTCCGTGCAATTTGTTAGGTTGATTGGCTTGGCCTTACTTTCCCTCACCTTACACTAACTCATGTACGATGATGATGTTTCGGTCGTTTCGGTAAGAATGTATAAATATATAAGCATGGCAATGCGTCGTCGATGCAATCCTCTTCTTTAGCTCTTTTGGGTACTAGGAAAACACTTAGGGAATAGCATTCGTCACGTTCGTTTTCATTTCTAAACTTTATGTCGACGACATAGGTAGTTAATAATTTTTGCACCATCTAATACAAGGTTATGCCCTTGTACATTACGATTATGCAATTTCAATCCCCCCATCCATCGACTCCAAGTTTCACAAAAAATTGGTTATAAGAACTCTCGACGTCATTGATGACCTACCTATAATAGACATGCTCAATATAAGATTTAAGTCTTGTAATAACCGATCCCATATCATAATGTTAATCGAAAACTACCAACACAAATTATCCATGGAATATGTATATGTCTGAGAAGGGTTAGGAGTTAGATTTTGTAGATGGGTTGAAAGGTCATTGTCAATTGATATTATTAAGTAGGTTAAGGTGACAGATTATCCCTAGTTATGATTTTCATTCAGCCAATTAATCAATCAAGTGTCATGTTCTATGTAGCTTTCTACATTCCAATCTAGTTTTCAATATTGAACTTCATGTTGATTAGGAACATTAACTTTGATGACCAAGAATATATCCATAGGAAACTACCTAGAGTGATCCGTCCTCTTCCATTACGTAATTGTGTTGAAAAAGGTTCTTCTAATTTCACTATAGATGCCTTGCTATCAGTTTCCATTGTGCTTGATTTCAATGACTATGGATTAATATATGGACACCATTTAGGGTTTCAAGTAATCTATTTTGTTATTACACGTTAATGCATAGACTTTTCATCCATTGATATTTGCATGTTTTGAAATCATGTAATTAGTTAACATCCACACATTCCAATACTCCTTACGGATGGGAGTGTCACATTGCAAATAAGTGGCAAAAAGAATCCTCCACAATCGAAATCTTAAAAGACCTTAATATGATATAGTATTAGGATGGCCTTTAAACCTTAGAGAATGTTCATGTGATGAGCATTAATTTATGTGTCTACTTGTTAAGGGGATCTTAAGGGAAATTTTATATGGCATTATGCTTATAAAATCCTCCGATATTGACTTATCTTGTCCCATGCTATTGAAAGTAATCGGTTAAATCCAATGCCTTTCTTCAAGATAGCGTACGGATAAGTAATCAACTAATGCATTGGTTTTAATGACTTCATGCTCTTCCGAATCCTCTTTCAAAATGTTTCATCACCAACAAAGTAACATGCAAATACGTTGTGGGTATTTACAACCTTACACATGGTTTCATGGGGTTCCGAGGGAGACCACAATTTGCATGATGCATTTGAGATGGCGTTGTAAATTTTTAATTTGAAAATCCAAGGAAAGGGATGTATATGTGGAGTTGGGATGATCCAAAGCAAAAGAATTGGGATTAAAGAGATGTGGTGAACGGATGTTAAGCAAATACAAACATTCCATCAATGGTTGCCAATCTACCATCTCCATGATGACCTTCAGAATAAATGACAACATTCTTGTCTTTTGTTCAATTGTTCTTGCATTTGTACATCAAGGTTCCCAAATAAAACAAAATGTGCTTGACCTATTGCATAAAGAGTTTCGTGTCCATATGTTGGTGGTCCCATGGGTGTGAAACGGATGGAATGAAATCATGCAAAACAAGAAAAGTGAATATACTTAACCAGGTAACCATGTTATAGGACTAGTTTTATTAGTATGATAATAATTGTTGGTCAGGCAGCCCCAACGAATAGGACATTAAACTAAAAGGATTGGATAGCAACCTACCATGTAACATATATAGCTCACCCAAATGGCGCACGTTTATATGAGAAATAAGAGAGAAGTAGTACCTACTCCTTTAATCTCTATGATTTGATGCCTCTTGTTAAACATTGCATTTACAATGCATTCCTTGATTGTTCTCCCCACATTCATTCCCAATTCATACATTTCATACACCAAAAGTGTTGAGCAAGAATGGAAGCCTTTGAGATAGAATATCCCCATTGTGTTGCGGCAATTTCCTCTCAGATGACCTACAAAGTAGGAAAGCTCTCCAATAACACAGACTAAGCTAACCCTCATGTAGATTAGTTCTTTTGCGGGGATATGAAGATTGAAATAGTTCCCAATTAGATGTATAAACACGCAACAACAATAAAGAAAACTATCAACGACTTGATGATCATAAAGGAGCCACTTGATGCATGGTAGTAGCAACTAGTGTATTTCTAAAGGTTGTAGAACCAATCTATCCTACATACTCCATTCAATCATTGTATGTAGCAATTATCAAAGAGACAAGAGAAGAGGATGGTTGCCTAATGTCTTCATTATTGAACCTACTCACAAGGAATGGTGCATCGTGTCTTACTCCAATACTTGGAGATCTTGGAAAGAGAATGTTAGTGTCACGACACAGTGACGTCAAATACGCAGTTAGTGAAGATTGAACTTGTAACCTCACATCTACAAAATGTCATGCTCAACCATTTTGATATGAGCATGCATTTGTATATAATATATTGGTTTAGGATTCTATAGTCTAGCATATAGTACATTTTAGAATCAAAATATTCTAGTCGGTAGTATATTCTAGAAATATTGTACTACATATTCTAGATGAGTATATTCTAGATATATTCAATCTCGGAACATGTATATAAATACTTGTAACCTCCTTGGTCCCTTTCAAGGGATTCAACACCAGTCATTGACACATCAATCTAGTATTCTCGTTTCGCCTCATCTTTATCTTTGTCTTCATGCCCTCATGTCGCTCACAACATCTAGAGTTCCTAGCCTCGTCACATCTAGCTCCAAGTTCATCCGTCACTCGTAGCCCCATCATCTGTGCTCCGTCCTAGTTAGCGCTTGGTGTGTCCGTGACAGTTTGAATCCCTTCCAACTGGACGCATCACCCGTTTTTGTCATCGCCTTTGCTTCTAGAGTTACCATCATCACCATCCTTGGTTCCGGAGTTACTATCATCAACATGCCTGTCTTTGACATCATCATTTTCAACACCTCTTCACCCAAGATTCATCCTCATCAACACTACTTTGCAACACCTCATCCTCATCCTCATCATCATTGTTCCACCCTCTTCATTATCATTATTATCATCTATAGGCATCACGATTGCTTTCGATCGCTCACCTTCCCAGTTCCGGTGGGGGTCACAACCGCTCACTTGCACTCCATTTTCATTTTAGTTCAAGTCTCGCTCCACTTTCCTTTGGTGAGGATGTCACGGCACAGTGATGTCAAATACGTAGTTAGTGAGGATTAAACTTGTGACCTCACATCTACAAGATGTCATGCTCAACCATTTTGATATGAGCCTACATTTGTATATAATGGTTTAGTATATTATAGTCTAGCATATAGTACATTTCAAAATCAAAATATTCTAGTCGGTAGTATATCCTAAAAATATTGTACGGCATATTCTAGATGAGTATATTCTAGAGATATTCTAGATGAGTTGACATGCTTCACACACTCGGTCAACTCGTTTGGATTCAAAGGCCAGAAGTCCGATGACGACTCCCTTTGATTACATCGCTCGAAGCCATTGGAGGTTGATGTGGTCGATTCTCTTGTGCCACAACTCGATATTCATCTCAACCTTGAGACCTTTGGCATACACGGTTGATTTCACCTCGTTCAAGTCGAGAATGAACATTCAGCCTTGAGTTAGTCATTCTTTTCTATAAAGCATCCTTCGTCATTGAAACGGACTTGCATGCCTTGCTCCACGATTTGGCCAATTGAGACCAAATTCTTCGTTATTGTAGGAACGTGCAAGACATTCTTGATGCAATTGTTTTTGTCGTCTTTCCCTAATGGAATATTGCCGATGTGTCGAATGGGATGTGTGGTGTCGTCTCTTGTCTCCACATAGTTGGGTCGGGCGGGCGTACGCAAGTCGTTGAACCACTCCTCGTGGGATGTCATGTGATAAGAGGCGCCAGAATCGATGAACCATACTTCTACTAATGTAGAGGTGTTGGCCGAACGGGATGCCGACATGGTGTTTGCTTTGTGTCTCATGACGAACATGCCTCTTCACGGTGGCCAATCTTGCCACATTAGTTGTAAGTAACAAGCCTTATTTGCCGACCTTGTTCAGCATGGAAGCTTCCCCTTCTTCCAAAGGTTCCTCGAGTGTTTCCGTTTGCTTGCCAAAGTTTTTACAACCGACTCCTCCTCCTCTGCCTTGGCCGAAATGACCTCTTCCACCTCGACCCATTTGTACTCCCAAGATGAGAAATTGTTATGGTCAAGCTTTTCACTAGGGAGCGAGCTACCCATTTGTATGTTCATGTTGATATAGTGTCTTCTCTTCCGATTTTTCCTTCTTCGATCATATACACTTACTATGTAGTGGCAATGCAGTAGCGGATAGCCGGAGTTGTCGTCGATGTCTCGAACACACACTCACTATGAATCGGGTGGGCTTAGTAGATATGCTAAACCACACGCTCTGATACCATGTAAATAATAAGGTAACTAACTAAGGGTTAATTAGTGTCTAATTATATAAGTAGTTGATCACATATGCGATTAAGCAACGAAAGTGTTAATGTAAGCATGTGGAAGCGTTAGATAGAACCGACTCAACCAGATAGCAACAGAGAATAAGATGAAGGTTTAATGGAGAAGCTTAATACACAGAGACTATACGTGGGAGAGACAAAGAAAGAGAGAGAGAACAGAACATAAACTAGATTCAAACTATCACTCTAAAACTCTTTACCTACAACGTGCTAAACATCACTATTTATACAAGTCCATAAAGGACTAACAGAAGTACTAACAGGTACTTCAATATTCCTGCATGCGATAACTACAAGATAATGATTACCTAGTAGTCTAGGCTACTACTAGGCTTCCTATTCCCGCTTGAATCTGGCTCTTTGATCCGTCTCCCCGATCCGGATCCAGTTGAGCTTGCTCGCTCAACAGAAAGGTTAACTGATATGTGTGTGTATGTGTGTGTGAGGAAAAGAGAAAGGAAGTTACACTTATGTACAATAAGACAAATGGGGGATGATTAACAAGAGTGTAGCTAGATAACCTTTCCCTATATTAATAAGCATCAAGTTACAAAAATACCCACAATGAGGTATGTATATATAGATCTCATGTGCAAGGGTGCACATGTATGAGGAAAATATAGGTACAAGGATGTAACTCCTATATTAAATGTACTTGGTAGTGGAGGATCTAGAACATATCCATACGTAAGTACAAGTATAAAATCCTATTTAAGGCTTTGAAGTCAACACTCTAATTAGATTCTATGTATGTAACTACTAAGTTACACAATTACAGAAATAACTAAATCTAGTTGAGCTTGATATCTCAACAAGTTATATATTTTTCTTGTTTCAAGTTCCATGTCATAGATATCATATTTTCAAGCATTGAAGTGAAATGAAATAGAACTCAAAGCATGATCCCATTATCTCAATTGGAATACATAGCCAATATTCCAAAACATTTTGAGATGCTACAATTCAATCCCATATCAACTCCACTTATCACCATGTGTAAGTTATCCATAGAAGATCCTCCCAAATGCCTTAGGTATCTAATTAGTTGCAAAAGGTTATATGCATGTGAGATGTAAATAAGAAACAACACTCCAAAACAATAAAAGAGGGCTAGAAGAATTATTCGTGTGGCTTCATGTTTAGATTCATGTGTTTTCTATTATTGGAAGTTGTTGCATGCAACTATTATTGTATGAGTAAACCTTGTGCACTTCGAATCACCTTCACATGATATCCACAATGTTTTAACTCTCCATGCAAAGAAATCGTCAAGAACTTTCTAACACATGATTTGGCTCTATATATTCATTTAGATGCAAACACTTTACTATTGTTGGCTCAACATTGTACGTTTAGATCTTCGATTCCTCACTTTTTTCCTTGGATCTCCATTTCCCCTCACTTTTCTTCTTCTTTGATTTTTTCCGCTTCAAATTACACTAGTCAATCAAACTCATCCTCTCCATAGAGGGTAAATGGGAAACTAACCTTATGTCATAAACTCAAACAAATACTAATAGCAACGATTAAACTGAAAGCATAATAAATGCCATCAAACCCATTGGTCATTATGTTATAGTGCCCATTTGTTATCAAGATTGATGCTTAACCTTGGATTGAAACATTGGCAACTTCTAAATACCTTAAACACATGATTAAGGTATCACCCATTCATCCACATAGGCTCATAGTTCATTCAGTGTTTCATTAAGTAGTTGAACCAAACCCTCATCCAATGATTTACAGACTAATTCCAATTGAGAGAACATGTGAATAATCATAAATATTCTTCCGGTCATATTTACATTTTTTGTAGGTGAAACAATTACCAAGAGGCAAACAACAGAAGCTACTCTAATCACCGAAGCAAGAATCTAGATGTACATAATTTACAATAAATTTACTTATCAAAGGAACCTTAATACTTGTAGAGATAGGCATAAATTTTACATTTAAAAAGTTTCCTATATATATTTATTGACAAAACATCCTAGAAAATTTAGAATGCCCCATAAGCATCTTGTAACATACCAAGTGGCAAACATGCACCCAATGTATGACACAAACAAACCAATTTACAAATTGTTGTAGGCAACTAATAATACTTCCTCGCCCTGCAAACAACAAGATGAACAAGCTATCATTAGATTAACAACTTTCCTAGACAGAATATGGTTGGCATTGCCTCATGCCCTATTGTGCCATTGTTAACACATCACAGTAGCACAATCAAAATCTATGCAATTTTTAGTAAGTTTGTTGAAGGCTATCTTATTTACAAAAATGACAGGGCACTAGTATAACAGCATCTATAAATATTGATTGATGGAAACAGTTAATAGAATCATAGAAAAGGGGTATATTCTATGTGTATATATTATATATATGCACACATACATATACAGAAAGAGGTCCAAATAAAACTTAAGATGTCCCTAAAAACCTAGAAGTCCAAAATCTATAGACGTCTCCAAAAACCTACTATTCCATGCACAATTACATAAAGAGGGAGATCATATCTTGGCTAATTAATCTGCCAACACATTTGGAGAATCTGCCTGAAGCCTTTCTTAAATTCAAAAAAGGAAAATTGATCTATTAATTTAACAAAAGAAAATGTACTGAATCATGGTAGACTCTTGTGTAACCTAAGTTTAAACACATGATATGATGATAATGCACCAAAACATCTCAAACTAAGGGTTCTAACAGGAGCACACAAACAAACACATGATAAGAAGCATTTGAGAGTTTTGCTTGTTATCTATCAGTAGCCTCATCGTCCCCACTAGCATACTCCACCACTCCTTGAAATTCCCTCTCATTCGCATGTTCCTCCGTTGGTTCTTCTCCAACAACATTTGCATCCATGTCATCGTCGGCCATGAAGTCCTCCTCAGCCTCTTCCTCCTCATTTGTAACTTCCTCATTTGTAACTTCTTCTCGACGATGGGAAACTTTTTCATTCTCTACTTTTTGCTCATTCTCCTCTTTGGCAGATCCAACATTTCCAGCATTTCTTCGGTTGACCCATCTCTCGATCTCAGCTTCGACATTAGAAAGATGTCGATCTGTCATCTCCTTTTGGTACTTAGTAAGCTCTTCCCTTCGCCGGTTCTTCCACTCTAGAAACTCCTGTTAACCCAGTGAAAACAAGCATTATTCTGAAGTTTGAACTACAGGGATACTATTCCCAAAACAATCAAAACAATAAGAATGTTCCTGAAGTTTCCTGGCTCAAATTTTGAGTTGAGTATATGGTATTCCATTCAATCTTACATCATATGACACAAGTCAAAAACACTGTACTTAAAGCAATAAACTCAGCATCACTTTCTCTCCTTTGAGTAGTTAGGTTGCAAAGGTTCTTCTTGAAGTTTAGGATCATGGCTAAAACCTATACCGATCTCCTTGAAGTCTACGGTATTATATTAGCATTCTAATCTCAAGTTATATATTCTAATCTCCTTGAATTCGTGAAGGAGAAACTTCAAACGAGGAGAGGTAACATGCAAATCAGAGGAAAGTTTACTTACATAATAGCCTAGCAAAATATAGACCTACCTTCTGTTGATTTTCTAATGCTTTGTCAAATTCTTCAGTTGGTATTGCTGGTATATAATAGATATGAGGCTCTGCTTTTGTCCTGTAAAGGAAACGGCAATAGACACAATTAGGCTCAAATGGTAGTTCAGCTCTTCTATGTGAAGACAGCAACAGATAGAAGAGAATCTATCTGATCTATGCTTTGCCAAAACTTATCTTTGCTGCTTATGAAATCTGTGAATTTATGGGTGAAGCACTGGAGCCAAAAATATTAACCTGAAGATACACACGGAAACTAATTATGTGCCCTTGGTTTCCTTGAAACCTGCTTCACTGATTCAGAGAGACTAAGTAAATTTACATCATTAGTCATCTATTCCATCCCATATCTATTATGCTGTATTATAGAGAAATAGATGATGACTAAGCAAAATAAAGGGTGACAAAAGTTCTACAGCTATGTGTCACAGAATTCCAAACACGTTACAGCTTGTTTTATCTAACCTCAAAAATTTGTTTAATAAATTACAAGAATAGGAATAGAACCTTAAAATTTTGGAGAGCTTGTTATTATGTTCCGTCCATTGAATGAATAGCAGTTCAAGTTGTTTCTCCTCAGTCTTAGCAGCCAACCTGGCCCGCAGGGACTGAAACACAGAATCGAACAGATTTCTCATTAAACCCTTAGGAGTGCAAGGATAGCATAATAAAGGCAATTAGAAAGAATAATTACCAAATCTCTCCGACGTTTCTCCGCCATTTGCTCTCGTTCTTGTTGACGCAGTCTTTGGCTTTCTTCTTGAGCTCTTTGCTCTGCCTATGAAAAATAAAAACATGAATAGGGAAATGGATTAATACCATGCCTGCTAAATGCAACAAGTGATCACCTCCATTTGAACACTTCCCGCATTAGTAACCATAATCGTGTGAACACCAAATGGAACAGAATCAATTCAGTGCCAAGGCTAATCTTACGTATCCCAGAAGAACAAACCAATTCTACTAACCATGATAATAACTATTAACTGGCATTCAAATTCAAGTTTCAAATTATTCATAGCAATGCTACAAAAAGTTCACTCCAGATAAGAAAAGATTATCATGGGTCTTCACATCTGATCTTGAAAATGGTCATGTCCTAAAGACAACAAAACGTTTAGTGCTGATAATTGGGTAAAGTTATACAATATTATTGGCTTGTCTATGAAATCATTGATGGAAACATAAACCATACCTTAAATAGCTCACATGATAACAAGGAAATGTAAACAGAGTTGTTGTGTATCCTGTACAATCTAAATTCTAGCACAACCAAACTGACAGACATAGAGATTATAAGAACCTTGACTATAGGGGCATCTTCAAAACATGAAATAATAGAAGTTCCATGGATGAGAAGTGGGGAAATCAAGGACATCAAAGTGTGTGAGGAAACTTGTTCGCACATGCACACGCAATATTTATAGGATTGTGCTAAATCCGATTAGCTGGTGAAAAAATTTCCATCATTCTACCTCCAGATAACCTCAACCTTTCTAAGGTCACAAACTGTGTTATGCACATATTAAATTAAATTGAGTCCCTTACAAATCAAAAGACACTAAAAAAGCATACCCTCTTCAACATATCAGAATAAATTGAATGAAGCCCTTGCAAATAATCCAACGAGACTAAAAAAGCATACCCTCTTCCACATGATTTTTTATCACTTAAATTAAATTAAACCCCTTGCAAATAATCCAAAGAGACTACAGCAGCATACCCTCTTCAACATCTCAGATCGCCGGGTAAAAGCATCTGATGATGAGCGTTGCACATCCTCAGCTGCAAATCTCTGCCATATATTAAAAAAATGGTCAAATCCTAGGGTTACGGAAATCTTCATCCTAGAAATGAAACCATGATGTCATGGACACATACAAACATCAGACACTCAAACATGGTAGGAATCTGTACACGTTCAACTATTCCCAAATATTAGACCCAACTAGATGTACAAGGAAAAACCGTATGCAATAAAGACATCAATTCAGAACAGGCAATGCTATATGAAATAAGGGTTACCTGAAGAGTTCCTAATAGTGCACCAAACATCCTCCGATTGCGCTTAGCCAAGCTTGGATTTTCCTCCTTTGTTAATACTCTAGGGGCAGGCTCAACCAAGTTCATATCAGCTTCCTGAAATAACAGAATCAGGCAAGTTATTCAGAGTCTTAAAACATAAAACCTGTTCTTGCTGCTGTATGCCAAAATTAACTGATAGATGGATGACATTCACGGCCATTCTATTACAGAACATGCTTAATTATATTCAAATATTCAAAACACACAAACCAGCCAGTACAATTTTTTTTCCCTCTTCTGAAATAATGGAACAGAGAACACAAGCAGTCAATCTCTGAAATGCAAGAAATCCAACATCAAAAGCTAGGATATAGTGCTCACTAAGACTTATTACAGGCAATGCAACAACCAAGTAAAAAACACAGAAGAGAGGAAACCCCATTTTCAAAACATGTGCAACACATGAGCGTTTGTTATTCAAGAGGAAGTTCCAATCAACTAGTGAAACTATAATCCAGTAAAGTTCACGTAATTTAACGAGGATTCCATACCTTATTGCCTCTTCTGTTGTCTCTCCTAGCCAGAAAAGGAGCTCTTCTGCTACCATTTATTTCACCCTCTTCCATCTCAGTTTCTTTTCCTACGTGTTCATTCTCAGTGGGAACTTTCTCTGAAAGATTGTTGGGTTTCTCAGTGTCAGCTTTCTCAGGCGGATCATCATTTACCTGGATGAATACTAACCCATAAGGTCTTTAAACATTACGACATATCTCTATCATCTACTCATTGAATGCATACCTTCACAACAGCCGAGGAAATCCTCTTCTTTACTGGTGGGTGATCTTCAAAAGCAATTTCATCAGGCTGAATTTATGTTCAACGCAGAGTGCATACATAACAAGGTTTCATAAGAAATTCAGAGATAATAACGCCAAAAAACAGACTACCCAGTTCACAAAAAAAATGCTTACTGGAAGAAGAAAAATGCTTACCCGGCGCACCACACCTCGCTGCAGTCCTATTTGTCTTGTACCACCAGTGATTGCATTCTGTGAATTATTGCCAAATGAAGCATTTTTTCTCAATCCTCTTGGATCCCTCAACCTGGCAGAGATCTTACAAATACAATTACACCAGAATGTTAGAATCGAACAAAAAAATAGGAGGAAAAAGAAAGAAATTCATGAGAAAGTAACTTTCTGAAGAAAGTTCTAGGATGATACAGAGACAGAAGGCGGAAAAACAAGGACAAAGAAACTCAGGAAAAAACAAATCTCATCAAAAGCTTTATCCTATTCGCAAGATTCTTCTGAAATCTTACCTAGGGAAACATCAACCTTTCAGTGATCTCAGAAAGGCAAAACTCGAATCATACAAAAGCATAAGGAATGCAATGTCAAGAACCTAAAATAAAGAAAACTTGCCCTAAAGAAAGAAAATCGAAATCTTTGTTCTAATTGTGACACATTTGGGTATATAAATCCTAATCCTTACCCTAACAATTGCACTAGCTCATCCTGATCCCAAGAACTTAAAACAAAGAGAACAAAACTAATCAAAGACCATAAAGACTCCAAAATAATGACAACTCATACGAAACCTATATTATTAATTGTACAAATGTCTGTTATTAAGCCCTAGAACTAAAGCCCTAAGCCCTAAATTGCCAGCTACTACTATCACTCGCTCTAACCGCAAAAGAGCCAATTCCTAAATCCCTAAACCCTGAACAGTGCGAATCACGAGTTCGGCCACGCTTCTCTCGTGAGAGAAGGCATCGATTAAACACCTCAGATCGGGCGGAAAGAGAGAGAAGGAGGGGAGGGATGGAATCTAACCTCACGCTGGCGGCGGAAGAGCTCATCGATCTCGCGCTGGAGCTCTTCGGCACTCTTCTGCGTAGTGGTGGCTGTAGTAGCTGTAGCTGTAGCTGGGGCCACCGGCGGAGCTTCCATGGCGCGCACACAGAGCTGCACCTGCACCTGCAGCAGACCTTTTGATTTGACTCCTTTCTTTCTTTCTGAGTTATTTTTGTTCTGTTTTTTTAGGTTTCTTTTTTTACATATACTCCCCCTGAGGCTGGCGCCATAGTATGAACCATACGTGCCATTTTTTGTTCGCGAATGTTACAATCATTCGAGTATGTTAAACACCCTCGAAGTATGATAAATACCATACTTTTGTGTTTTCATTATTTATTGTAAGGTAAAACAAAATGTTAAGGTGTGAAAGTTAAGGTAAAAAAGTGTTTTAAAAAAAAAAACATAAGACTGTTTTGATAACATACTCATTCGTTTTCATTCGTATGAAAAAAGAATGTTTGCCCATGATTCGAGTATACTGTATATTACGTACTATGCTAGTGTCCCTTCCATAGATTGATCCATGCGTAATATTCGTGGTATTCTACATCCTCAATATTCTCTATATTCGAGAATATAAAACGGCCCCAAGAATATTATAAAACCATTCGTTTAGATGTATACATACATACATACATATATGATATATACATATATGTGTATACACACATATCACTCATATATGTATATACACAAATACATCAATAATTAATTAACTCACTAATATAATAATTAATTAGTTCACTAATACATTAATTGATACATTAATTAATTTACTAATACATATCTTAATTCATTCAAAAATATTAGTTATTAAGTTAATTAATTAATAATCAATTAATTAGGGCTTCTACTAAACTTAGGGTTTCAGTGAGAGCGTGAGTTGAGGACGTAGGGTTTCAGTGAGAACAGGATGTAGGATTAGAATAGAGCATGAGAGGGAGTTGAGGACGCGGGCTCAAAAGAAAGTACTACTGTCTAAATTAGGTTTATGACAGAAATTAGGGTTTTCAGCCGAAACCCTAATTTTCTAGCCGAGAACAAGATGCAGAGGGAAGCGAGGGTAGATAGGGAGTAGGGTGAGGCTTCCTCGCTCGCTGCTTGCTATTCGTTCACTCGCTCAAATGAAGAAAAACTGTTTTTTATTTTTTATTTAAAAAATTCAAAAAAAAAAAGAAAACGAATATATTTATATGTATTCGTATGGATTCGTGGGGTAGGCCACACGAATGTGAATATTTCAATCTATGGTCCCTTCTTTGAAAAACAATTTGTTATGTGGGTTTTGGCTTCACCCTGGTGGCCAGATGGGCCGGCCACACGAACTCTTCTCCATCTAAAGGAGACGCATAGACAATACTCCACATACAAAAAAAACATTGGCACTAACTACATAACATATATACATTGTCTCCATCCATAGCCGAACCATTGCCGACTGCTAGTGTTGCCCAATGACACACGATGTAAAACCACCTCCAACGCGAGAGAAAAGTCGCTATTTTTTAAGCTTTATTTTTGCTCTTCTATCTCCAAGCAATCGTGTGTGCTATTCAAGCACTTATATGATGTCGATTTGCCCCTTGTTTTCTTTACTTACATATGTGTGTGATTCTATGTCATTAATCCTAGAGCTGCTTCAGGCATTCAAAGACATAATTACAAATTTTTCAGGGCATTTTATGAGATAAAGAAATAAAATCCCAAAATTTTCACATGTCCTCCTAATGCCACTCTTTTTGTGAATGCGTAGGAAAATCACACACCTGTAATTAAGTTGTGCATATCGATAGTTGATTTCCAAATGCTCTGTGTATTGTTTCTATTTTGGAAAACATTTCAAGATGATGCACTTGTGTTTTATATTATACTAGAATGTCATGATATTTGCTTGATAAATATGAGAACGCCATAATCAAATCACCACTATTAATAAAGAGATACATGTTCATCAAGATTTGTGTAATGTGGTAATAATTAATAGTCGTTGCGTAAGTCTCACATGTCAATAACCATACACTTTATTTGAAAAACATTTCAAGATGACACACTTGTGTTTTATATTCAGCTAGAATGCGATGATATTTGCTTGATTAATATGACAACACCATAATCGAATCACCACTATTAATAAAGAGATACATGTTCATCAAGATTTGTGTAATGTGGTAATAATTAATAGTCGTTGCCTAAATCTCGTATGCTCTATGTAAGGCATCTTAAAAACTAACATATTTATTAAAAACCTTTTTGCATGTGAGAGATTATAATGTCCCCATTTCGTCTTTACAACTAGATAGTGTGGGAAAATCGAGAGAAGTTCTTACAAATACATTCATTGATCAACAAGAATCACCTTCTAGGGCTTTTAATTGTCTAAAACGGGCCGAGATACATGCATTAAATGATCTAGTTAACTATAGTCAAGATGAATTGATTAAACTAAAAGAATATAATCGATATGGTTAAAGCATAATTGCTTGAAGTCTTAGCAAAAATGGGGTTTTCTTCCCCTATCGCCCGAATCGTGCGTGAATTACAGGCAAGTTCATCCCTACAACCCCCCCCCCCCCCCCCACCTCAGTCATGATCAAAATTCTTCGGACTTGGCTATTTCGTCTTTACAACTAGATAGTGTGGGAAAATCGAGAGAAGTTCTTACAAATACATTCATTGATCAATAAGAATCACCTTATAGGGCTTTTAATTGTCTTAAACGGGCCGAGATACATGCATTAAATGATCTAGTTAACTATAGTCAAGATGAATTGATTAAACTAAAAGAATATACTTGATATGGTTAAAGCATAATTGCTTGAAGTCTTAGCAAAAATGGGGTTTTCTTCCCCCATTGCCCAAATCACGCGTGAATGACGGGCAAGTTCATCCCTACGATACCCCCCCCCCACACACACACACACAAATATAAAAAAATTACCCTTGACATGAATCAATGTAAGAACAATGATAGTTACTAATTACGTAGTTTGAATGACTTTTTATAAATGAAGGAAAAAGTGTGGCGTTTTGGAATTTTTATTGTAATACAATTATTGGTTGGATAACACATGCTATGTGTAATTAAGTTTGAGTTGTCACTTATTTGGGATTCACAAAGCCTCCATGATTTAGTGTGTTTTGTCAATCAAGTGGTCGATGAGTGTCAATTGTATTTGCTTGTTGTTTCAACATTCCCCACTTAAGTTCGGTGGATCAATAGGTCATTGACCAACAATCATCGAAAACTGCCCAAGCTTGTTGGCACCAAGTACGTTAATGGTAAAGATATTTGTCATTTGTTTATTGGTTCGAATATGTTGGAGATTGATGTACTTGGCTACAACCCACTCTTGGATACAACGAATAAGTGCACCTCAATGTGTTTCATTGATTGCACATGGAACACCATGTTCCTAGCCATTTGTATACTACTAAGGTTCTCACAATATACTCAAATTGGGTTGTCAATGCAAATGTGGAAATATTTCACCATTCACTTGAGCCATATAAATTCACAAGCAATTGCTAATAGCGACCTCGCCCCTATATTCTACCTACACATATCAAATTGGAACCCTATCCACGATCAATGTGTAGGCTAAAATACTTCTCAACATAATCATGCAAGATCCAAGAGCAATCCAAAGATAACGGAGTGCTTCCATAATATTGGATTATGTAGGTCAAAATGCAATAATTCCTTGTATGTGTGAAGAGACTCCAATGGTGCAATTATTATTTATTTGTACGTGGATGATTTGATCATCAAAGGTGAACATATAGGCTTGCAAGTAAGAGATGAAGGGTTTAGAGGAGCTTCACTACTTTCTCAATGAGAAATCATCAACGCTTTGCGAGAAATCTTACTTGCACAACATCATTACATCTTGGACTTATTGTTCAAGTTTGGAATAATATGGTGCAAACCAATTGCCACTTTGCTTATTTACGAAATAAAAATTGCTAAATTTAGGATCCATCATCTCAATTCAATACAATATCGCCAAATGATTGGAAACCTTACCTATCTCCCCATCACACAACTTGACTCAAGGTATCATGTTAGTGTATTTAGTCAATTCATATAGGCGCCATAAGACACATAGATGCAATGTGTTTGGAGTGTGTTTTGATATGTGAGTGGAACAATGGATAGATGAAACCTCTAAATATTGGAATAACAATTCAGTTGGATGTGGATTAGCCTAGGAGCAGTCCATATTATTGATCTGCATCGTGGTTCATGGATTGGGCCATCTCTTAGAGTAACGAGAATGCAAAGCAACATGACTAAAGGACTTTAGCATCCTCATTGAAGGAACATTTTGAATACTTTGTGACAACATGAACAATATCCAACTAGCAGAAAGCTCGAACTTTCACGCATGCACAAAATACATTGAAGTGTGCTAACACTACATTCAAGAGAGGATTGTAGCTAGAGATGTTGATGTCAAAAATGTTCACAGTAACCTACAAATGAATGACACTTCACCAAGGCGATTGCTGAGCAATTCTCACACTTAGTCTTTGTCCTCTTGATTTATCGAGCTTGAGAGGGAGTAGTGAGGAGACCGAAGATGAAAGAACAATCTTGTGCGATCTTATGGTCAAAATAGGACGGAGTAAATTCTTTAACATTAAACTCTTAGTTGAGTTTGAGGGAGGGTGTTAAGAAACAAGTTCAATATCTATAGTGTATGAACACATGCTTTGTTGTTCATGAACATTAAAGCCCCACTACTAGTCATTCTTGAAAAGAAACTATCATGGCTAACATGTCATATTTATATATGCCTCGGCCATTTTGGAGAGAATGTAGGGAGAGAACGACTTTATATATATCATTCTCCTCCCCTTTCATTATTTTTTGTTGCCCAAGTCTCACTTTATTGTTGTGCCCTCTTGTTAATATAGTCTCTTTGCATATATCGTTCTCATGTTGCTCCTACTAAGCTCTCATTCAAGCTATTCAAATTTTGTAATCACTTAGAATATAATCCTTGTCTGTTGTAAAACTTGCTATTTGAACACTTTTCTCCCTTCACACATGCCATATCACAACATTGAAAGAAAATTTAGAAGCATAAGACTAACCACTGGAACTAAAAGGTCCTATATACACTAAAGGTGACGAAAGCAAATAGATGAGCTACAAACAAAACATAGGTAATGAAATAGAAGCATGAGGTAAATGTAAATACATCAACATACCTTTTGCCAAAACCATGATCACAAGAAAGGATACAAACAAATGCATGCTCAAATTTAAAAGCATTGATAAATGCTAAAACAAGATAATATTAATTTTATATGATAAGAGATCTCCAAAATGTTACATAACAAGAAAAATAACTCATCATCAACTTCATTGGTTTTGGGGTTCAAATGGCCAACCTTTCACGACAAACCAAGAATCACAAAATAGTGAATCATGAGCGAGTGTAGAAGGCCTTTGATGACCAAGGGGAAGTGATCGTCGATTGAGACTTGACTTCTTCTTTACGAATGTGCACAAAAGCCTCACAGCCAAACACTCTCAAGTGAGCATATGAAGATGGCTTACCCGACCACGTTTCTTGGGGTATTCCCCCTCCTAAAGACCTGTTAGGTGACCGATTAATCAAGTGAACAACTGTCATAATAGCCTTTGCCCAAAAACCATGGGGTAACGTAATTAGAGACAACATAGTACAAACCATATCTTGAATAGTCCGATTCATACGCTTTGCAACTCCATTTTGGGGTGGATTATAAGGGGTAGTGAGTTCCCTCTTTATCCCTTTGTTGTCACAAAATGCTTGAAAAGCCTTGGACACATATTCCCCACCATTGTCAGAGCGAAGACACTTACGTGTCTTATCAATTTGATTCTCAACTAATGTCAAAAATGTTCGAAACTTGTCGAGCACTTCATCCTTGCTACGAATAGGGTAAACCCATACCTTCCGTGTAGCATCATCGACACAAGTGACTAAGTATTTCTTTCCCCCTAATGATAGCACGGGGTTCTGACATACATCTGAATGTACTAACTCAAGTGCGGACGACTTCAACGAAAGAGACTTTTTATGACATGTTTGTACATGTTTACCATAAATGCAATGATCACAATGTTCAAAATCAACATAACGAAGACATGGCAAGTAACCCAAATGACACAATACTTTCATACCAGTTTCACTCATGTGTCCCAACCGGCCATGCCATAGAGAAACACTAGGCTGCTCGATTATGGCAACAACATGGTCACTCACACTAGATACATGGAGAGGATACAAAGTATCACTTTTACTACCCTTGGCAATAACTCTAGATCCCTTACAAATCTTCCATTTCCCATCACCAAAGGTTGTGTGAAATCCATCATCATCTAGCTGTCATGTGCTAATCAAGCTCTTCTTGAGCTGAGGTACATGTCGTACATGCTGAAGTGTGAAAGCAAAACCATGTTGAAACTGTAATTGCACAGTGCCAATACCTACAATTTCACATGCATAGTTGTCCCCAAGATGGACAACACCATGTCGACCCTCTATGTAATCTGAAAACCACTCACGATGAGGAGTGACGTGAAAAGAAGCACCGGAATCGAGTATCCAAGTGTGCATGTCACCATCCATATATGCAAGTAAAGCATGTTCTCTATGGCATGATGAAACAAAGAGTACATCATTTCCACTATCACTATCATGAGTGACTACATTCACCTCTTCAATTTTAGTATTGCCTTTCCTGGGTTGAATGTCTCTCTTTTCTTCTATGAAATCATCTATCTTCTTGCCCTTTCCTTTCTCTTTCTTCCATTTGAAACAATCACGTTTAAAGTGACCCTTTTTGCCACAATGATGGCATTCTACATCTTTACCATGTGATTTACTACGGCCATAACTATAAGATTTGCCTCTCTGTTGTGACCTACCCCTCATATGCAACGCACTAGAGGACTTATTGGATGCATTGTTTTGCTGATTCATCTCTTCCATGAGTAGAGAATTCTCTACATCGGCATAAAGAAGCATCGCATTTGAATTGCTCATAACAGTCCTGAAAGTATCCCAACTTTCTGGCAAGGTGTAAAGTAAAAACGTGGCCTTAAAGTCATCATCAATGATGAATTTCGAGGGAACCAGTTGGGTGAAAATGGAATTGAACTCACTCAGGTGAGTTGACATGGGTGTGCCCTCTGTCATACACAAATCCATAAGTTTCTTAAGCCAATAAACTTTGCTAGCTACCGTCTTTTGGGCATACAATTCCTCTAGTCTAGTCCATATAGAATAGGCGGAGTCCAACCCGTCGATATTAAAAAGCAAGGCATAAGATATTGACAACTCAATAGTCGAGCGTGCAAGCTCGTTCAACTCTTGCCAATCATCTTGGTTCATATATGTAGGCTTTACCCCTTTGAATTTTATAGGCTTTGCATGCTTCTTTTGCAACAAGATGTTGTAGCACTGCTTTTTCCATACCGTAAAGTTATGTGCACCCTCAAGCTTTTTGATGTGCATAAGGTGGCTACTATCATTGTTGCTAGTCATGATTTCTTAGCCCAAACGGAGGACCAAACCTGCTCTCTAGAAAAAAAAGAGGCTTACTTTGCAAAAAGACATGACTTGCCTACAGAAAACGTGACCTACGCTGCAAAAAAAGACTTGCTTTGTAGAAAACCCTAAACTCTGCTCTGATACCAGTTTGAAGGCAACACGAAGATTAGGGTTTAGGTCAAAAACAGAGAGGGAGAGAGTCTGAGTGAGAGACAAAGGGAGAGAGAGAGATGCACGTTGTCTTGGGTACAAAGAGTGTACCTCTTTTTTGTTTTTTAGATATTATGTATATACAACTCAAAAGTGTGCTACGAGTGCATTCACACTCGTGCACTAATAAAAGGCACGATGGCCCTTTATTCCCAACATGTAAAAGGGCTCACTCTAGGCTATTTTGTTTCATTTTATCTTTGTAATTTTGTATAACTTATAAGCTATAACCACAAGTCTCCTTGTAATATTTTAAAAACTACTACCATGAAGCACTGGTCTGAGAATAATGTGCAGGAATTACAAGTTGCAAAATTTTGGAAATGGTTATGGAGCATGCAGTTGCCGAAAAAAGTCATTTGCTTTCGTTGGTTGTTGATTCATTATACTCTTCTTGTTGGTGATTGGTGAGACAACATCAACAATATGCTTGTGGATTGCATTGTGGCGCACCTATTGAATCGATTTTGCATGTGTTTTGGTTATGTCCCAAGATCAAGAAATTTTGGAGTAAGTTGTTTTTATTGTTGAGACAACACTACTCTCATTCAATATTCTCTTGGGGTGTAGTATTGTGGGTGTCCTTCATGGAGAGGTTATGAGGTATGAAAGTATGCATGCTTCTCATGTTTTCTGTTTTTCTTATGGACACCTCTCTCTCACCTCGTTTCCTTATTCTATTCCACGGTTCATAATTAAAAATCTGGTCATTTGGTGTACTATTACGTCATTGGCTCTTTTGATAATATGGAAAGTGAGATGTGATTTTGTTTTTAACAATGTCCACATACAACTCAACACCATGCTTATTGAATTCTGGACGTTGTTTGTTCACACACTACATAGTCAATATGATGATTTGAAGGGTTCAGATGACGTTTTGTGGCAACAACAAGTGGCCTTTAAGAACCAATGGCAAATACTTCAATTATTTTCAGATACAATTGTTGGTCCGAAGTGGAATTATGCCATATCTTCTTTTATGTTGGATAGTGGATAGTAATGTTCTACTTGTTCATATATGAAATCATTTGTTTGATCAGATGTACTAGATTTTGTATATTACAATAAGAAGTGAGATGAAATGGTTCCTTCTGTTTTTTCTATGTAGACTTTTCAAGTAATATACTAAGGTGCATCTTCCTTTATATATCTATATCTATATCTATATATATATATATATATATATATATATTAAAGACTGCTCATTGATTTACAACCAAATTTATTTGTATATACATATCTACGAGTTTTTATTCACAAGAAATCAATGCCAAAAGACTCTTCATGGTTGAAATCACATGTTTTCTTGTGGAATCTATGGAGTCATTCTTTTGCATAGGGCAAACAAGCCAGCTGTAGTCAGCAATGGATGAATACGAAAAAAGCATTTGGTAAGGTTGTCCTAAAAAGAACATGTTTGTTTCCTCACAAAACCTGCAAGCATCCCCTTCATGTCATCACTCAAATTTGCAACTCACAAAAGTTGCTACTATGTAAAAAATCGAACTACTTTCACAATTCTTCACAACTTGGCTCACAAACCTCAACAAAAACAAGAACTTGGGGTTTTCAAAATTCAGCAATTGTTAAGATTCAAACCCACATCTTTGGACCCCCCGGATTCAGTGTCCTTCAATTGGGTGACACTCGTGTTGAAGCTCAAGCTCAATGTTGACCTCTCACAATGAGCTCCGATGATGAGCTCGAGCTCGACATGAGAGAAAATTTTGCCCATTGTGGAAACTATCACCATAATAGAACTCCATGTGTACCTATGCGACAATAAAAATGGAAGGGAAAGGTCATGACATGCATTCAATTATAGGAAATCAGAAGTTAACGTTAATGGAATTAGAAAGTTATCAATGGGTTTTTAATAACTTCTCAAACGAGAACTCTAAAAACAATATATTCCCTATCTTTAGAAGAATGTTGCTAATATGTAATAATTGTATATGTCCAAATTCTTGAATAACCAATTGGGTTCATATAACAGAACCATACATCTTAATTGATTCTTCTAAATAGCTAGAGCTCACAAATAATAATGTCACATGGGTTTGTTTAATTATACATGGAAGTCAAATTATTGGATTCTTGATATATATATTGTAACATATATTTCATAACTTCTTCGATTGAGTGAACACACTTAAAATGTATAGATAATATCCAAAGGATTGAATGTGTCACATTACTCTATCCTCTACAAATGTCTATAGCACCAGTTATATAACTCTTAATCAAGAAATATGATTGTCTCTTGTCATCTATCTAATTATTTATGGATGATTTGTAGTTTACATGCCTAAATGTTTCTCAAATGATAAATATGATGAGCAGATAAATGATATTCAACCTACATGTCTATGTTATCTTTAGAATCGTGATCCATCATATGATCATCTATGGTGGGATGTCCTTTAATGCATGGTTCACATTTCATGAAGTGTAGTTGTGATATATAAACTCGATCTAGGAATAACATTGTTATTAGCTTGCTTATTATGAGAGAGAAAGAAAGAAAGAAAGAAATATTAATGTCTTCTTAAGGCCAAAATTGGCCTATGAGACAGTTGGTTTACAACAAAATGGGTATTTATCCAATCGTCAAAACTAAAATAAAATAAAGTAAAAAAAGAACTTAAACTAAAAGAGTTCTAGTAGTGTACAAAACATGGTATACTCGATAAAAGGAAGTGACTTTGCACTAAGCCTAATTTCATTTCCACCCAAGCCTCTCGAATGGGAGGTCAAAGGGTTTTGGTGTGGGTGAGACCCATGGTCTCAATGTATATAGTGCCCCAGCCATGGCTTCTAGGCGATGTAGCTCACGTTCCCTTATTTTCTTTATTGCTTCTACACCACATCGAGTTGCTTTGAAACCCATCATCCGAGGGCGTCTCGTTCTTCTTTGGTTTTCTGCTTCATCAAGGAAAAGGCCGAGTGGTGCAGGTGAGTCGACATTCGTTGTCTCCCCTTGTTCCTGAAAAACTTCATTTCTTACATGTTAGGGAACATTAGCAACATTATTGTCAGCATTTTGTAGCCTATTCTCTCTGTGTTGTTTTAGCTCTAGGATGTATCTACCTAATTTCTTTATATCTAGAGTATCTAATAGTTTGGGGAGGGTAGGAGAGGAACCAAGTATGTCTTGGTATTTTGCCCTTATCTCGGCATAGGTGGGACACTTGCATGTAAAGTGGTACTCATCCTCTATCTCTATGTGGCATAACCTACATATCCTTTCCTCTGTAGGAACTCTATTAGTACAACCATTCTCAATCTCAAGTTGGTGAGATGATATTCTAAGTTGTCCAATGACAACCCTTAGTGCATGTGGTAAGAATACATCTAGATATTTTGGCCGCGTAATAAAAACTAGCTTAGAGAAGTGTATGAAGTGTTCCTTATAGTACAATATTTTAGATGGGAGTGGCTCTAGTGGGGTGATCCATTTATACCGAGTGTAAATTTGCCATATTTCTTGGCGTATTACTTTATTGCGGTCCTCATAAGAGATGAAAGTGTTATCAATCGTGTGGTTGTACCTAAGGGGAGGGAGGTTATTAATGTCTAGACCGTTCACAAGAAGCCAACTCACCATCATGCCACAACATGAGCTAGTATAGCCGGACTCATACAATGATTGAGAGGCCTTAAAGGCTTGATGAGATATTCTATCCTGTGGTTGGCTATGTATCCACTGGATAAAGACTACACGTTGAAAAAGTGTCTCTACTAACATCGGGGGTAAAGTGAACTCAGCCCTAATAATGTCATGTGGTACTGTCGATTTGCTTCGGAGTTGGCGTGATAACATTATCACCAATGGTCTCTCTAATTGCGTCCACATGAAAGATGGTAGTTTTGGAGCCCAAACCATTGATGTATACATGAGGGAGGGAGTCACTAATGAGTCAGAGAGCCACCCTTTAGTCCGTGGCTCTTGAAAGTATGCTTGATGGCATTGTCTCTCGAGGAGTGAGAGGGGTGCATGTCCTCTCGTAAGTCTATCCTTCCCTGCTTGTGTCATCGAAAATTTACCTGAGTGGGCACTGAAAGTGACTCCGAGATAGACATATGATCCAACCACCTCAACTGGGCTATGGGAGATAGTTAGGTGACACTTAGCTCTAACTTGGGTCGATGTGTGGAAGATAAGGACTTTAGTTTTCCCTAGATTCATTACCAATCCTCGTTGTGCTCAAAAGTCATCTAAGGCGTTAAGGTGCCTTTGTAGGTCGTGTTCGGATTCAGAAAGCAAAACAATGTCGTCTGCATAGAGCAAGATACAAACCTGTGTATCCCCAAGGACTACTCTGTTGCCTCCTTTACGAGCAATAAAATCTATGATCTCATCAATGTAGATCCCAAAAAGAGTCGAAGATAGGGGGCAACCTTATTTTACACCAATAGTACTAGTGAAACAATTGGATAGGACACCTGAGCATCGAACACACCCGAACACTTGTTCATATAGAGCATAGATGGCCCAAACCATGTCATCTAGTATCCTCAAGCTTTTAAGCCTATCAAAGAAACGCTTTCTAGGAACCGTGTCAAAGGCTTTGCGGAAGTCCACAAAACAACAATATAATTTCTTCTTTCAAGCCTTAGTTTGGTCAATTATGCATTTAAGTGTGAAGATATGATCAATGGTGGAGAAGGCTCGTCTAAAGCCAGCATGTTCAGGTGCACGAAGATTTAGGGTCTCCATATAATCGCTAAGCTCTGCCTCCATTACTGCACCATATAATTTAGCAAGGGTATGACCTATCATTATGGTCCTATATGTATTTGGGTCCATGGGGTCCCCCCCTTTTATGTATGGGGGCCACTGTGTTCATGGTCCATTGTGGTGGAAAACCCTCCGCGAGGGCACGATTGAAGATTAGAGTTAGCAAGGGATCTAGGAACTCTCTCACATATATGATGTGTTCTGCTCGCAATCCTGTGTGGTCCATGGACTTCCTATGTTGTAATTTCTTTATGACCTTCGCGACCCTAGAGGTCGTGAAAAGTGTCCCCACGGTAGGTCGGGGTGTAGAAGGCACTAGAATGGGTGGTTGGTTTGGGATTTGGTAAAGTCTCTCTGTATATGTGTGCTAGGTTTCGAAATCTTCGATGGGTGTTTGTGGTCTTGGTTCCCGTAATCTCTTCCATGAAGTGGTGTAATAGCTACTCATGAGCATATAGTAGAGTTCCCAATATTGGGATGCCTCCCATGCTCGTCTCTTATGAAGTGTCATCTTGCGCATTTCTTTGCGAGCTTGTACTGAGGTAATACTAACACTAAGTTGCGATATTGTAAGTTGTCTATGTAAGTTCCTACAATCCTCATCATACCATCTATTTTGTGGTATATATCCTAATCTACCTTGATTGGAGTGTTTTGTATATGAGAAATTGCTAACTATTGCGGAGTGAAGGATGTGTGTGAGTTTCGTACTAAGGCTCTCTAAAGGTAGGGAGGGATCAAGGAAGCAGAGATGGGCTTGAACATGTCAAGAGTATATGTCAGAGAGCTCACGTGTGAAATGTATTGTGGTGTGATGGTGTGGTTGACTAGATTTGGTGATGTTAGAGATATCGCATTTTAGCTCGAAGTATAAGAAACTATGATTCGCACCAATAGGGCATGGGGCCACCCGGAAGGAGTTAATCATGTGGGTAGCTTCAGGGTGTCCTTTTAGATAATCAACTTTGCTTTCCCCTCCTCCATGTGGGAAACATATGAGCTCTTTCGAGCCTAGCCACTTGGCTAAACCATTATATATGACCATCCGGTGCTAACTACCAAGTTGGAGCAAATGATGGCCAAAGCTCATGGCGTCTGAGCCTTCATCCTTTGATCTACGTGTGGTGCCTATGTCTAAAGGATCAACATTTACCATTTCTAGGTTTCTATTCATTTGAAATATTGTGCATTGTCGGGATTGTGTTCTCTCATTGAAGTCTCCTACAAGGAATACTTCTCCTTGGGAAGAATATCGGATTATGCAATCCGATAGAGGTTCATATGGAGAAGGCCCATGTGGCACTCCTTCATAAACTAATCTCGCCTCGCCAGCCAGATTATAACGAGATCCTTTCGGGGGAAAGTAACAAATGGCGAAAAATACTGCCTTGTCCTTGCTTGTGGAGATTTTCACCCACATAAAACTAGCTTCTGGGTCTATCCTCGATATTTCTATCCTATGTAGCTCTCTCCAAAACAATATTGCGACACCTCCAGATCCCCTGGTAGAGCATCGACGTGAGGTTTGTCTAAAAGCGGACTCCCAACGAAATCCTTCGACTCGCGGGAGTCCTCTATTTGGGCTTTGGTGTGTTTCTACCAAGAAAAGTATATATGATACCTTTAATATCTCCTCTAGGCGGTCGGGGTGTGTCCAAAGTGCATTGTTACAATTCCATAAGGTCGTCCTAAGTGTATTTTTTGTCACATGGGCCACACGCCGTCAATGAGTAGTGCGATCATTTATGATCACTCGCCCGTTTTGATAAAAGGCGTGATACCCTTCTTTACGAGCTTGCATAACTCATGGCATACAACTCTTGCGATGCTCAATTTGCATCTTAGTGAGGTCTTCATCGAGATAGATGGGGTTCCCACCCAATCCTCGAAGATTTGGTCTCTTCTTAAAGAAAGTGATTCTAGAGTCTAAGTCTTTCAATTGAAGGACTAAGGCTCTCTTCCTACTTGTGTCACGTCCGACCCTCCAAGCTTTGGTGATAGGTAGGGCCATAATTTGTGTATCCTAACATTTTCCCAAGTGTTTGTGCATCCTCGTATGGGGATGCACCTTCCTTGAGCCCAGTGACACGTACATTTAAGCGTTGGGCTTGATGCATCTTCTCTTCTTCAAGGGTGGAATTAACAATATTTTCATCTTTTATTTATTTTCTAATGTTTCTTTTAACCACATCGACCCAACCCGTTTTAGCTAACTCTATGTTATTTTTAACTTCCTCTTTAACTTTTTTAATCTCGTCTTTTATATCCTCTATGGAAAATATTTCATCATCCTCTCAAGATACTTCGATGTCATTAAGTTGTTTTTTAAGGTTGTTGTTTTCCACTTTAAGTTTCTCTATTTCAGCCTTGAGGGTAACAATCGGCAACGGTTCGGTTTGAGTGGGCCCAAACCGAACCATTTAAATTTTTTGAAACCTGAACCAAACCAAACCGAATCGTTAAACATTTTTGAAACCGTTAAAACGTAAAAACCGCGGTTTCGGTTTTCAACATAGGTTTATTTTTTAATTTTTAATTTTTTAATTTTTTTAATTTTTATTTTTAAAATTTATAATATTTCATTATTTAGAATTTTTAGAATTTTTAAGATGTTCCTAAAATGTGAGAATAGGGTGTAAAAATGAAAAAATTGCTTTAAAACATTTTTTAAATTTTAAAAAAATAAATTAAAAACCATTAAACCGTTTAAACCGCGGTTTTTCACTATTGAAACCGAACCGAAACTGAACCGAACCGTTGTCAATTGTTACTTGAGGGCGTCTTTTTCCTCTTTATCTTTTTTCTTGTGGGTTTCGGCGTCTTTCACCCATTTTCTCATATCCATCTCTATTTTTGTTGAACGATTACACATGTCTAAAAAGTCCTCTTTACTTATAGCCTCGTCTTATACATCCTTATGTTCCTTAGCTCATTTAGACGTCATTGTGGTATCAATAAGAAAAAGATAAAATAAATGGGTGCGAGACTTAACCGAGTTTGTGTGTATTTCGCAGTCACATCGACATTTCGTAGCACACGACGAGCATGGCGAAAGAACCCACTAACGGAGGCAAGAAACTCGAGGTGAAACCCACACACCTCAATGGTCTAAGGTTGCGCACTTTACAACAATCACAATGCAAACCATGCACGTACACCAAGAGGCACCAGGCAACGTCAAGAAAAGAACAAGGCAGCACGATAGTACGGCCGAAGACGGCAACGGACGACGACAACGCAACAGTAGACCGTGCAGCACGCAGATGACATCAGACGGCAATAGACGACCGCAGCCAACAACGGGACAACAGAAAACACAACAGACAACACCGCACGGTAGCAGACGACAACGCGACAACAGACTGTGTCATCGTTATCACAAACGGCTAGAAAACGAGAGAGAGAGAGAGAGAGAGAGAGAGAGAGAGAGAGAGAACCTTTGCCAAGATTGATGTAGCTCAATTGGTAAGGTTTCTCAATGGAGATCAAGAGGTCATGGGTTGAACCCCTACATTCCACTAAGAAAATTAGCATCTTGTGAATTACGAAATATGTATGGAGTAATAGAGTGGTACGAAAATTGGGTTTCAAACCCAAGATGTTGTTTAACAACTTACCATTAGGATAAGCTAATTAGAAGAAAAAAAATTGAACGTGACAAAGCAAAGAGCCAACTAATAACCATCCAATTATGATTAGACTCTTGAATCTTCTTATACATCACTCGAGATGTATGCAAATGTTGTGGTAACTTCATACATACATACATTAGCGTTGTGCTATGTTCATGTTGTGAAACCTCGAAGAGATGAAAACCCACAAAGAATATTTACAATAAGATTAAAGACATTAAAAAGACATGGTATAAAAATGTCCAACAATGAAGGTGCTTGTTCTCATGGGGAGCAACAGTGTGGGGAATATTACACTCCAGCCTGATGTGGTATGAGGCAGATGATATACAAGAGGCCATGACGGCATATAACAGAAGATTGATATTAGTTAGTCCGTTTCAGCAACCTCGAAAGCAGATGTGATTTGTCTAGATCTGGAAAACTGTGACTACAATAACATTATGGGTATTATGGAAATGTAGATGCAATCGACTTTACGATGCCGCAAAGCTTGGCATTCCAGAGGTATTGCTTGAGATATGGGAAACATTGTTGACAATAGTTCGTGGGCAGTATGATAACATGTCTGGTTCTCCAGAAAATATTCATAAAAGAAGGATGAAGCTTCTTCACTTATGGAGGAAGGTGCCTCTTTTTGTAATCACAAACCAAAGACCTCAATGGAATTATCATCTTCCATGGACCTTTTCTTGATATAAAACCAACATGTTAATGTATCGTTTAAGGCTCAACAACCCTATATAAGTTGTTTTTGTATGTACAAGTTTAGGTGTACATACATTACGTTGTAAGCCTACGGGCAAATAACTTTTACTTGTACTTTCTTGATGTTTTAATACTATTGAAGAAAATCTTTCAAGGAAAAAAAAAACGTCCAACAATGCCATGAGAGACAAGACAAACATAAATGGAACATTAAGGAAAATACCTAAATAACTCATATACATGAGAAGTTGTGCCAAAAAACATTTTTATTATGGATGGCTCATAGTATCTAGAGAGCCCAATATCACACCCAAGCAAAAAGTTGAATGTCCCGTTGTAAAAATCCACATAATTAGCCAAATTTTCATAATCGTTAAGTACGAAAAACTTTGTTTGGGGAATAATTCAAATATACATGCATAAGGGTTTCATTTGCTTATCTACATTTATTAAAGAAAGTTTCCTTGATTGAACGCACAAACATAAATATAGCCCATGTAGACATTGTTAAAGAAATAAAACTTGCAACTAATTCTTTTGAACCTCTTTGACTTGTTGTTTCCACCAAACCAACGATCATTGCATACACCACACATCATTACAAAATTATTTAGTCATGGTCTAGATGCGATATTGTTTTACTACATCACCATTACTTTAATGTTGTGTCATTGAAGTCATCCTTGAGGAACTAGCTCATACACATTGGCTTGATTGTCCTTGCTATGGTAGAGCTCCACCACTTTCTATGCCATGAAGAAGGAAGTTGACAAAGAGAACAAGAAGAAAACACCACAAAGATGCATATGCAAACAAGAAGCTCTCTTCATAACAACAAACCTGATAGAGCCAACTTCTCAAGTTGGAAGTGCAAGTTTCATCAAAATCCTTGTTAGAGAATGGTATATTTGGGATACATTGATGACAATTTGCTAGATGTGATGGGCTCAAGAAGTTTATTTACGTTGTCAAAAAGCTAGGTTGGGCTAGTCATGTCAGGTATCATTTACTAGCATGTTCATGGAATCACGTGCTTGGCTATGTATAAGATGTAAAAATACTAAAGGAGGCATTGGCAAATCCAAGCAATATGTTTGTTGCCAAGACACAACCTTGCAAGCTTCAACAACAGAAGGCTATTTCCAAGAATGACTACACCCTAACAAGATAAAGACTTTATGGATCTTTTTTGCGGTGATTGACTTGTTAAAGTACTCGGTGTACGTTTTATATCCCATACATTTTCCAACCATGTCAATACCAAAGGGACAAGTTTAAATGCAGAGATAAAAAGGAAAAGACATTTTGGCCACTCCATTGTGAATGGGCCTAGTAATGCAAAATACGATAAAGCTTATCTTTCTTGCTCTATTAAGTTTCTTCTTCACTTTTGCCTTTTTACTTTGTCCCCTTAGATTTATTCCCTCACTCACTCACTCTCTCTCTCTCTCTCTCACACACACACACACACACACACTCTCTCTCTCTCTCTCTCTCTCTCTCTCTGGTAAACCATACAACTAAGTTAATTGTGTAAAAACCACCATTAAAATATTATTGTCCTTGTTCCCTACATAGGTATAGGGACATTCCCCAATGCTATAAAAAAATTGAATACCCACATGATGAAACAATCCCCACCTGCTCTAGCATCCCCAGTTGCTATAAAGCCGGCATTTCAATTTTCTAATGTATACATTTACACCACCATGTCTACCATCAAACATGAAAGCACTACACATATTACAATCATGTTGCAAACCTTGATACCTAAAAAATTGGAACATAAATTCCATCTCCTCGCCTGCACATATTGGCTAAAGATACATTTTTTAGGCATCATATAACACGACGATGAAACTTTTCTTATTTCTGATAATTATTTCCAAATTTCCAGTGCAATAAGGCATTGAACGTATCAATGTATTTTGTCTTCCATTTGAGCAATACAAAAGAACCATGTGCTTGGTGTCAATCCTCTCCTCTTAAGGGCCAAGCTTAAAGCCCTAAACTATCGCTCTCGAAATGAACAACTTGTAGTGAAACGACAATTGAGAAAGCCAACTATGTTGTACATTTATCCACCACTTTGCACAATATTTGTCTACATTCCACTCATTTGTGCTTTAGATGCGAGCCACGAAAGTGGCGATACAGAATGATCATACAACATATTTGTACTTACAATTAGCAATGTTATCCACCCATCAAACACCAATTCGCCTGAGGTTGATGTTAGTATTCACGTGCAAACATCCTTGTAACAATGCTTACTTTGCAAGTTTTGCCAAATAAACCATAATTTGATGAAATACATAATCATCTTTTAACGTCATCAAACTACATTGCCCACTTCAACATTTGCTAACCACAACAAACGAATGAAGTGAGATCTCAATTTTTTCCTTAATGCAATTCTTCTTCTTCTTGAGTTCTAAAGCTTTATCTTAAGTGTTTGAGCTCTAACTTTTATAAACGATCACAATTAGTTATTTCCAATAAGCAATTAAAGTGTGTTGTTGGTCGATGATTTAAGGTGTTGTCCTAATTTTAACACAAAGTGATAAAGCACTTTAATTAATATATTTTTCATTGTTTATTTTAGAGTAAGAGTGAGATTTGAAAGATGGTTCCCTTAATTTGCTACTTTGTTCTATTGACACACCCAATAGTAATTGGCATCCTCTCTTGCTTGTGTCACAAACTCTATGGTGTTTCCCACTTGAACTTCATGCCAATGAACCGACAAGGCATATATTATGTCATATGTGAAGTAGGTAGGACAAACCTTTTAGTCAATAGGAACTTCATGGGTGCCAATGCTCCAATATAGCTTCACTGATCTTGAAGCATAAAATGACACGACAAAACACATGGACACCCTAGAAGTAGTACTCTTAAAAGTTGACGGTACTTGCTTCACTTGACCATCGAATAATGCAATCACCAGTGTATGTTTATTAGCGGGATTGTTCATAATAGTCAACCATCTTGTCACCAAATTTGGAATCAATGTCCTTCACATTTGCAAGGACATTAAACCTATCGCTATTAAAGGATTTTACATCCTTCATAACAAAAACAACACTCGAAAATGTCGTTGTCCAATTCCCAATTGTTGTTGTCTTAAGCTCATTGGATAAGCATTTCTACCCAAGGTTGCTTTCTAGCTCCTCCTCCCCCCCCCCCCCCCCCCCCTCCAAAAAAAAAAAAAAGTCTACATACATATTTGGATGACTTTACCATACAATATGACTTTATTGTCATTCATGTGCCTGAAGAATAGGCTTCCGTTTCCCCCTTGGTAATTAAATGCAACATTATTTCAAATGAGTATAATTGTTAACTTCATTCATGGAGCAAAGCGGGAAGAAATGATTTCAAGCGTCATTTCCATTACCTAGTCTACAATATATACTCCATGTCACAACTTAACATGCATAATCAATGATTCATAATTCAACAATTATCTCGTGATTTGCCAATAACATCTAATTGACATGATCGTCATATTTAACCTTTAACGATGCACTCAACCTATTTAGCTTTCTACCAACAAGGGGAGGATAAAATTGTTCACCATTCACCATAGGATCTTTTATGCCGTTCGCTTTTATTTCATTTCTAAAGAGACTCCCAACTATTTGTCCGAGAACGTCTCGCATTCGTGAAGTTTACTTTAACCAAGACGGAAAACTATTCACGTTATTTATCGAGCTTGTCAAGCTACATAGCATCGTTTCATTACAATGGATTCATGGTTCTACTATTATTTTATCTTTGCGAATCTTGTAGTCATCTCATAATGATTCACGAGCCAGATTACATTGCTACGGAGGCCCGGGGGAGAACCTTCGAGCCCCCACTCTCCTCTCTTCCAAGCACCCACAAAGCAAACCCCACCTCCCCCCTTAACATACACGCATCTATCCATCCATCTATCTATTTACATCACGATTCACAATACAATACACAATACGATACAAACACACAGTAGTACTCAATGACACCAAAACAACATGTGAAGCACCTTGTTGCAGGAGGCCATGTCAGGTGGCGTTATCTAGCAGGATTCTCATCTGACGTGACAGACAATGGTATCGATCAGGAGATGGCTCTCAACTATTCGCAAGCTACGTACGAATGGAGAGAAATCCATTCCTAACTAGACACAGTATATACACACACACATACATACGTAATCCGGCCGGGGTTCGGTTTCCTTTCTTTCGGAAGCTCGACTGGCCCCGAGCAATATGCCCCCCCCCCCCCCCGCCTTCACCCATTAAACGTTAACCCGCCCAAGTGTGAAACCGTCCGCCCAAAAAAAGGCGGGAAATTTCTCTTCTGGTCTGTCTGTCTGTCTGTCTGTCTGTGTATCTCTGTGTGTTATGCTTTTCTCAATCTCTGCTTTCATGGCGGGTCTCTGTGTGTGTGTGTGTGGCTATGGATGAGGCGAGCTCCTTCCCTTCTCTCTCAGAATGGTAAAAGTAAAATGAAAAAAAAACAGAAAAGAAAGGATAACAGAATGTAAACAACAATGAATTGCCCCATCTTTTCCATTTTCTCTTTAATTTTTGGGGGTAATTTTTGTTTGTTTGTGTTTTTTGCTTTTTTGGGTGCGTGTTTTACTTCTCTGTCTCTCTGTGTTCTGGATTCTGTACACGCGACTATCCGTTCCATCTTAAAATACAGAAAACATAAGCCTAGATTTCCGTTTTCTGTGTGTATGTATATGTATAACACAGTAAGAAAACAAAACAAAAAACTGTAGAAAACAATTCTGACAATGTCTTCCCAACCCTTCTTTCATTCAATTTTTAATTAAATCCGGAAAAGACGAAGGCCTTACTAAATCGAGGGAATCATCAATATTAAAAAAACCGACTCGCTCTCAGTAACAAATTCGAAAAGGAAAGCCTAATCTTTAAATCAATGAAGTAATTAAAATTTCATTTCCCTCTGTCTATCTATGGTAAAAACATAAAACCCAAAAAAAATGGAGAAAAGGAAAGCATAGAAGAAGAATATAAATGCTCACTTTTTTTTTTCTACTGTTGTGAATGTAGGAAATGGCTATGGTGAAAAATATAATATCTAATAAATAAATTTAATATATACACACTTATATGTATATATAATTTTGGGTTCTGAATTTTCAAGTCGGTTATCTAAAAACATATCTAATTCTTTTTCTTCCATCCTTTGTTTTACTTTTATTTTCTTTATTTCCTCTGCTTTTTTGTTCGTATTTATCTCTGTTTTCTTTTTCTTATAAACATTTTCATCTCCGCCTATTTGTTTATTTATTAGCTCTCTTTGTTTTATTTTTACTATAATTTCTCTGTGTGTATGTGTGTGTTTTCCTGCAAGCCTTAAACAGAGCATTACTCCATGCTTCCACTCTCTTCATTAATCTCTGTTTAATGCTCTGCCTTTTTCTTCTTCCTTTCTTCACCATTAAAATCACCAGCAAAAGCTTTAGGGTTTTCTTCATAACCTCTCTCTCATTTCACCATTTCCATATCTCTCCTGTTTTTTTCCTTCTCCTTCATTTCTTATACATTCAATCACATCTATAGCCATAGCCATATGCATTAAGGTAGCCTACTCTTTGCATATATTTATTCAATCCACAAGGAAGAAAAGAAACCATATCCTAAACCCTAGCTTTTCAATGGCTTCTTTGACAAGAGGAACTTCCTTCAGAAGGCAAGGATCATCAGGAAGCACGTGGACCTACAATGAAGATGGAGTCCTTGTGAGGCTAAAGAGAGATCAAGTTTCCATTAATCATTTCACAGGAGGAGGATCACTCTCCAAGGTCCACCATGATCCAATCATTAATGCAGGAAAAACAGCAATAGAACCTCCATCTCAACAACCAAAACCATCATCATCATCACAACAAGCAGATGAAGAAGATTCAACTATGATCTTGAATATGAAGAAACAGGGGCAATTAGAAACTATAGAGGTTATGTTAGAACGTAGCAAGAGTGTGGGAAGTGTCCCTAGTAAGAGCATAGGAACCGCCTCTATCAAAGTATTGCCCCACACTCATAGATCAAAATCGAAGGTCATGAAATGGTTGAAGAAAACATTGATCAAGCTCAAGAATTAGATATATATATATATATTCATACATATATATCTAATATATCATATAGATATGTCTAAATATGTAGACATATAGATAGGCATATCATATGCTATGATATGGAATTGAGCCTCATACTTTTCATTGAGTTCTTAGAGATTGATAAAATTTTCTAGCCTTATCATTTTGGTGGAGTTCCTAGAGATTGATAGAAAGAAAGGTGAGCATTATCTTATCTTAGTATATGCAAGTTATGCAACAGGGTTGAAGAAACAGAAAAGGCTGCAAGGGGAAAAAACAATGATTTGTGTTGTGAAAAAAAAGACTTCAAGATGGATAAGATCAGATGGTATTTTGTTATATAGTTTGATGTATTTCAGTAGATTGTAATAATCAAGAATGACAGAAATGATGAGTTCTTTTTTCGTTCTAAAATTTGTGGTGAAGTCAATCCATTCCTTTCTGTACAAGATAATGTTATGTTATAATGATTGTTATCATCATCATCACAGTGTTTATACAAGTCGTTTGAGACTTTTTGTGATCTGATCTAAGATTGGAGCATCTTTTATTGGGCCAGCTATTTGGTATTTCAGTGCTGGAAATATTATCGTGATCAAAGATTTGGAAATTTTCTGTTCTGTACAAGCATTTTTCAATAAAAGTCTCTTTTGATTACTCTTTTCTGTTTTTGATCAAAGATTATGGACACATAATATTTTACTCTATTTACATGACCATCAACTGTGGCGAAACCCATCCAATGATGAATAGTAAGAATTATTGATCATTATCATGGTGTTGCAATGATGAATGTAAAAATGCATTATTCATCATTATCCGTAAATGCAATAATGATGAACGTTGAAACTATGTGATAAATTGTAATGATTTGTTTATATTTTACACATGATCATCTTATTATGTACATACTATTATATAGCATTTAATTATCATGTAGGAATCATTGATTTTACTCAAAACATCTATCATCTTAATCTGGGTACAATATAGGAACCCTAATCATTCTTTTGTTATATCTCTACCTTATGCGAATCAATGTAATTCAGTCAAATAAAAACCAAGAACACTGGCACCTTGCCTTTAAATAGAAACATCTAAAACGATTGAACACAAATACTCAAAGTAATTTAGTCAAATAAAAACCAAGAACAATGGCACCTTGCCTTTCATTGGCAACATCTAAAACGATTCAACACAAATACAAAATGTTTTCGCTTGCAATAAGATTCAACACCTTCATAACCCATTGGATCTGTCATTGCAGTTTTTAGACATTAAGTTGGATTTTGGTATGGTTTGGAAGGATCAAGCTCTCTAGCATTTGGAATTTTTGGAAAGGGAATTGTGCCATCTTAAATAGATCTTCATTTCGTTTTATTTCAAGAGTTCCCAGGAGTACTAACCAACTCTTTCGCATGTGATGATGCCAACTCTTTTTCATGAATAGCATGATGAAAACTACAAAAACAGAAGTAGGTTTACATTACATAGGAAACAATAGGCACATCATGTCACATGCAAGAAATGTCAAGTTGCTACTTGTCACACACATTTCTATACAATGCATTTAATATATACAAAAAGTAAGAAGAGGTATATCTGATGCCTCCTTCCATAACAAGAAACATGAAGATGATACTGCTAACGGATAAGTGAGCGCTCCCCCCAAATGAAGAGGTAATGCCAACGACTGAGTTCTTAACTAGGGGTGGGACTCAATCCACCCACTTGTGTCTTACAAGGCAAGAGCTGAAATCTTCTTTATCTGAAACTAGTTCAGTGGCAATCTTCTTCAATTGATGATTGCATTATAACATCATTTACAATCTCAAAAGCTTCGGAAACAACTTGACGTGTGATCTGTTGTACGGTGTACCCACACAAGCTATAGCTTGGATTTGCTTCACTGAGCACTTTTTTGAGTCATTTAATTTTTTCAAAGGGCAGTATTTTGAGCCCACACTTTTTTATCACTCTGAAACCTGTGCAAATTGTATAGAAAGCCGACAAACTGGGCAGCTCGCTCTTCGAAGTAACCACTTGTCCACACAGTCCGCATGAAAAAGATGGCGACAATATGGAAGTCTTCGTAACTCTTCCTTATCATGGTAATCACCGAGGCATATCGAGCATCTGAAAATAATATGAGGTGAAGGTTTTGAATACAGATACCTTTATTCCACTTATAACAATGTGAAAAGCATTTGCATTTACAATTTATTGCCAAATCGATATGTGATACATAGACCTGCAAACAGATAGATAACATACATATTGGACATGCAATTTGCGGAAATGCATACACAACTGCATACAGTAGTAGAGTTTTGCAAAATCACTAGGTAATGGAAGAATAGATAATTCATGACCTAATGACCTTAGATTAACTGGGGATTAACAAGGTTTATAGCATCCAGGTCAGGGGTTCAAACCTGACGAGTCCATTATTGAAAAAGAGGTATATTTCACCTGTTTACACAAGTTCTTCACAGTTTTATCGTATCTAAGAGCATGCGAACTAATAGTTTCTCCACAATACATCAGTTCAGAACATAATGTTGCCCTTATCAATTCTTTGAAGGAAATCATTGTCCCTCATTGCTTGCATGTCTAAAATAATATATATGCATGATGACCTTCCTTAACAGTTCTTAGAAGAAGGAAGTTATTGTGTGCCGTTACTTGCATGTTTACAATATACATTGACATGATTGCCTCCTGATATCGTGTTAGTCCGCTGTATCTTTTAGATCGAAATCATGCACATTAACAAATTCCTCCAAAAAAATGGCTTTACAACACAATCCAATGGTTGAAAACAATAGCATACAAAAAGAGAGAGAATCTTACTGTGTTTCATTGATTGCAAGATTGCCCGCTGTGAATAGCACTTTAGGAAAGTTCTCGATAATCCCTTTGTCAAGTCCATCATCACGAGAAACCTGACAATTCAATCACCAAATGTAAAAAGAATGTAACTTTCAAAAGTAATTTTCCTGAAAATTCAAAGTGCAACAGGCTATACATTCTCATCCCCTCTATCGCCACGATCACCCACGTTTTGTGGATTGGTCTGATGAAAGACTCTCTCAACAATGGCTATGGCAAAGAACATAATGAAACAGGAGCAAATGGCAGCTAGTATTAGCATTCTTGTGCTGAGTCCCTTCCAATCTAAGCAAATCCACACACCCTTGTATTAATTTCCAAACAGCTAATGTTTCTTGACAATGTGGGTATTAAAAAATACATTAAAAATCACATACCAGGGAGATTCAGAATGATATCATAGAATGATGTCTGATGAATGATATAATCTAGATTGAAGACTCCAAATATAAGCTCTCTCTCTAAGAGAGTTTTTGTATTAAGATGGTAGTCCAAATCACCAGAGGCATTACCGATGTAAGCTAATGAGTGGTTAATCAATGTAGGAAAGGTTCCACCACTTGCCAACAAGATCAAGTTATTTTTGGGATGAGAAAATTTCATTAACAAGCTACTATTGGGCTCAACCTTAAAATATGCTACTTGTCCGGGAAGAAGCCAGCCCGATAAATTCTGTTGTGACTTTGGTGTTTTTAGGGCTGCATAATTTCAAACAAGACAGAAAAGGTGTGTCAGTGTCAACCCTTGAGCTATCTTTATACGAAAGCAACAAAGTGCTTCATGCCATTACTTCAATCACACTGCATGAACATTTTTTGTAACCAAGCAAAAGCATGATATAACAACAAAAATTATGTAGAAAAAGCATCCATACATCCTTCACAAAACTTGCCCCCATAGTTGGCTGCACATTCACACAAAAGATCTGATACACATCTTCCATTTGGATAAGAGCAATTCCTTGGACACAAGTAGGAAGAACTTTTTGGAGATGCACTCAAGATAGTCAGGTTGACCTTCGATGGTTCTTTGACACACGCATCATTGTTGTAAATTCCAATGAAATACAATCCGGTTCCGATCAGATAGTAATGGTGATGGTTTTGTCTGTTTTGGTATCCCACCTTATCAGCATAATTGTCAACGTCAAACTCTGATGGTAATGCTTCTTGTTTGGAGCCCTTATTTTCTCCAGGTTTCAGAATTAGCATAACATCACCATGTGATCGAGATATTTCGACTAGTATCCGGGAGAGAGGTCTGGAAACCTGCATACCAGCAGCCAATGTGAATCAGATATAGCGATGTAGTGTAAAGCATCATCATCATCATTGTTATCGAGCAGTGAGATACAACAAAACAAAAGAGAAAAGCTTGTCTGTACATTAAATGTGAAGTATCGCCATGCTCCGGAGTTCAAAGTGATATCTCGAACCTCCACGGCAGTTTCATCTGAAGGCAAATAAAGCTGATCTGCAGAATAAACAATATCATTGCAATACAAAAAAAAACTAGTTTATTTGGAGATATTTCTTAGATTATTTAACATAAGTTTACCTGGTATGCAACCAAAATCCTCTCTTATGTTAAGACAACCTGATGTTCCAACACTGACACAAGGCTTGTATAGCTGAGAATGCACGCTACCACCTGTATTTTCTCCACATTAGAACCAAGCAGATATTTTGGCCAGAAGAAAAGTGGTATGTCTGCAATCCCAAAACATTAAAAAGCATTAAAATCCTCACCCGTTGTACACCATGCCTTCAAGGAGTAGTCAAATGAAACTCCTACAGATGAAACACCAACATACCAAGGTATAGTTGTGTCATGTTTAGACAGTCGAACCTTGATGAAGGCATATGATTGGCGACATGTGTCTTCTGTGAGCATTAGGATCCATGTGTGAGAAAAAAACAAGAACCTCTGAGGTCAATAACCGCACATGTTGAAGGCACTCACTCAATTATGCATAAATACCACTACAAATCCAAACTCCAAAGTGCACAAAAGGAGAACACAGCCCTATGTAGTCTGAGCTTGTTATTAATTATGCATAAATTCAAAGTTCAAAATGCACGAAAGAAAACACAACCCTATAAAGTTTGAGATTATAATTTGAGAAAAAAGGAAGGAAGAAAGGATTAAAGAATACACATTATAAAGAAAATAGAATAAAAACATGTGAAAAAACACAAAATCCAAGACCAAGAATTGCAATGTCATCACGTTCACTAGGCATAATCAAGGTATCATTTTGTCATCTCTACGGGTAATCAATGCCCCAAGAGCATTTATTGTCTAGTAAAATAACCAATGAACTGATTTCCCATCAGATTATGTGACGAGATGTGCAAACTCAGCCATGCCAAAAAGCATTAAAAAAACCAATCACTTCCCTAAGCTTCGAACGTAAGACTATAGATATAGATTTATAAGACATGAATAATTTGGTATTAAAATTCTGTGTATGTACTGTGTACTATATAACCTATATAACATAGGAAACTGCACAGCTCTTTCAAAGAAGCAACAATACATGGTCAAGGTTATGTAAATGATCTTCTGTTCGAACTTCTTATTTGAAACAATTAGAGCAAAGAAGTGAGTATATTTCTCATTGTCATAGTTGCATTAGCAATTGTTGAATATTTGATCACATTCACCTTGGGGATAAGCAGCAAACCAGATCCAGATAAGATTATAGAGTCCAGACACATTGGGTCTCATGATTGTTTTGGTATGGAGTTTTGTAGATCATTTTAGACATACGTTGTCTTCACTTTGGAATTGCATAGTATAACTGCAGAGTGATAAGCTACATCAATATAGATTACTGCAGAGTCTAGACACAATGACCTTGTTATTGGTTTTGCCTAGATGTTCAAAGATCATTTGAGATTCACATCTTAATTTTGCCTAAGGGTTCATGGATCATTTGATACATATGGGCCTCACCTTAGTCTTGCATAATAGTACCAACATTCATAGATCATTATAGAAATAGAAACTTGATCTTGACTTTTGCTGCAGTAACCTAGATCTGTACATTTATCTCTTGATCTTGGCCATCCATAGGCTACTGTTGATTCTATGTAACTTTGCAAAAAAAAGGAAACATATAGAACGTAAATGTCACAAGAACTCAAAATCACCTAAATAGAAGACAATTCCAAGGATTAATGGCATCCATTTCTGCTTCACAAACTACAACTTCGTATGAATGAGAAATCATTAAAAGCGCACAAGTTGTCTTCGCCGAAATAGCACAAGGGAAATTTGACACTAGAGAAAAAAATACTCCAAGTCTCAAGAAAACCTTGATGATCAGAATGTATGAATTTAGAAAACTAAATGTAAGTAAAGATGGGATCCTGGATGATAAATTAAGGTCAATACAAGCTCAAGTACCATATAAGAGATGGCAACAAATCCAAGAGAGAAATGAAATCTTATAGAGAAAGAGTAACTATGAGCAAATTGACTATTATATGAATAATGATCAAACTTGCATAGTAACAGAGGACAGGTGTGTCATAGCATTTGGACGTATTCAATGGCCTTGGGGACATCCCACATCATAACTACATTTCCCTATGGCATCCCCCATAGGAGGATCCATATCCTGGTGACATGTGACCACCGGGACAGTTTTTTAATGTATTTACATGGCACAGAAGGTTTTGTACATTTTCTTAGGTGGCATCCTTGTGGCTTTCTCATTTCCATCCATTAAACAACCACTTTGCATTTTGAATGGATTGTGTACATTTTATTTCGAACATATACCTACCTGTCACGATTGCCATGTTGCCGATCTGTGTGATTATGGATCAAAGGCTAGACCACAATGGTGAAGTAAAGCATGAAGCTGAGAAGTAACTATCAGTGCAACTACCTTTTACTCTTATTGAGAGCTTATTACTTTGCATTTGGTTCAGAAATTCATGAGTTTGAGAATGGTCGATTTGACACACCATATCCTTACTAATGCAAGCAAAAGAAGGTACCACCACACCTATGTAAACGATGATACATCAGAAAAAAAAGATGCCACGAAGAAAAAGAAAATGAACTTACTTTGTTCAAGTTGTGTGAATGGCTTACAATTGTCTAAAAATGGGCTTCGGCTACCTGCATTAGTGTAACTAGTTATATACAAATATGTCAAAATGAAGATTAAAACATACATACACACAAACACTATTACATTCTTGTACTAATGATAAGAAATTAATAAAAATAAATAAAGGGTGGTCAACCAGAACAACAACCCCCCAACAAAGGACAAGAAACGGCATTGGCATCCCATACCACCGAATATGGCCTTATATTATGCCTTGGAAGTCAACCAACTGATGGATCAGATAAGAGAGCTTTGCCTCATTGATAGACTCTCGACAGCATCTTTAGAAGCCATGCCAAAGAGTGTAGTTAGTTCTCTTTATACAGTTGACTCATTCAGCTCCCACACACTTATCTATTCCCGCTAGTTCCATGCCCTTATGAATTTGTCCCAAGTTCTAGGATAACACTTTCCTATTTATCCTACCTTTAAAACCATTAGAATTAGCCTTCAGAAATGGTTTTAAAAGCTATGCCCACAACATAGTCTCAACAAAGTGTTTAGATGCCGTGTCAAAAGGGGGTAGCTAGTTCATTTTGTAGCATTGACTCCTTTGGCGCCTTAACTACCATGTGTTAACACATGTTCTACACATCCCACTTATCCTACCCTTAAAACCATAGAATTAGCCTTTAGAATTGGTTACTGAGGCTATGCCTGTAACATATAGAGTGGCCATGGCTATAATTATATCATTTCCAACATAAACAAATGTATTAGGAACCTCCACATTTTAATGACAAAGAATATATCTTACATTTATTGAATTTACTTATAGTATGCAGAGGAATGTTATTAAACACTCACCTGTAGTAGCTATGATAGTATCATTATTGACATCAGAAAATGGGACACTGTCGTTACTGCCCTCCATATTCAGCCAAAGAATGTAATGGCTGTTATCGGAGTTGGATGATGACGAAATCTTTGTGGGGTTTGACATGAGGGCGATGACTAAATCCATGTTTTCTGTAGCACACGCTTGAGCTTCCAAGGTGTAGATGGTAAGTAGAGATGGATTTATACCTCCCATGTCACTAGTTGATTTGTGAGGAGATAATGGTATGTTTCGAGAGGTAGAATTAATCACGCATTTACCAATATCTGCAACATATGCAACTGATAAAAAAATAAAAATAAAAAACCCAAGAATTAGCATCTCATCTTAAACCTAATTAAACCCAAAGATGGTGAAGAAAGCCAAAAAAAAAAGATAAGGAGAAAATTAGCTTCACTTACAGTATAAAAGGAAAATGCTGGAATTCCAGCTTGGGAAAGGTTTTAATAATATCGAGTGAAGAATAACCCACGTCATAACAACCAAAATTTCCACAGTACAACAGACCAAAAAGGCAAAAGTATAATATATATATAGATATATGACTACAAAGGCATGAAATTTTGGCTTGAATTTGCAGGTGTTACAAGATTTTCTCTTGAGAGAAGGAAAAGGGGAAATGGGGGCTTCAATAATCAACACGATTTACATAAACTCTGTTGTAAGAGCATGTGTGTATGGAAAGCTCTTTTGGGAATGTTTCTTTCTTGGAGGTGAGAGGAGAAGTAGAAACAGAGAGTTAGAATGGAGAGAATGTGTTGGGGAATAGCAAAGAATACTACTATACTCTGGAGTCTGTTTCTCCTACAATTAAAGCAAAATCAAAACCTACACTACATATGAACACTTGAATGATATACATACATATATGTACTCTGTTTACCTCCTACTTGTAGTTACTCTACATTTATCATCACACTGACACACACATTCTTCATGACAATGCCTGAAAAGGACAACCATGTTGTACATATATGTACATATACATATACATACATACATACACTGTTACACATATGTGCATTCATAGTATGAAGTTTGAACCATACGTGCATCCCGCATTCGGGAATGTTTCAATCATTCGAGGGTAAGTATGGTAAATACCATACTTTTGTATTCATTATTTATTATAAGGTAAAAAGTGTTAAAAAAAATCATGACAATGTTTTGATAACATACGCATTCGTTTTCATTCGTATGAAACGAATGTTTTCCAATGCATTCAAGTATATTACGTATTATGCATACATACATACATACATACATACATACATACATACACACACACACACACACATACATACATACATACATACATACACACACACACATACATACATATGCATACATACGTACGCATGTATGTTGTATACATAATACACGTATGCACATACACACCTTTGTGCCTACATACATACATACATACATACATACATACGTACATTGCACATGTATGTTGTATGCACGTATCCACATACAGACCTTTGTGCTGACATGCATACAATGGATGATGTCGTGTGTCCTTGTAGCCACATGGTTTGCCAATTTTTGTGAAAAAAGGTGGCGATCACAACCTTTTCATGAGCATGGCATATGCATGGGATGGAAAGAGTCTCTTTCTTGCTCCTGTTTTGGCTCAACATAACCACTCTCCACCAAAGGCTATTGTAGCTTGCCTTGATTTCATCATCTATTAGAATGCTTCACTAAGCACAATAAATTTTCATACCTTCTTCGATATACATCATACCCATATGTGTGCATATTGGAGATCTCATGTACACAAATAGTAAAAGTTGTAAATGCATCCATCGGGTTTTGTAATCATGTGGCTAATGATATAGGAATGCAACTTACCTTGACGAGCAAAAAGTAATGAATGTTTTTGAAATATGGGCTAAATTGCTTGGGGACAACAATTTTCATAGTGTTTTCAAAGAAAATGTAATATTGTGGTGTTTTAGCACACCACAATATTGTTGGGGGATTTAAAACAATATTTATGAGTTTTTTGCCAACTTTATAAGGTTAGCAGCCTTCTCTATCAACAACCAAAACAATGGATTTTTTTATCAAGGCGGAAAATTAACACAAGTGCACCACAACAAAAAACTATTTAAAGTAAAAATTAGAACATGCACATGAAAACAAAGTTGACAACTTTTACAAACCATAGAGAGTCAAAAGATGATTCTACCTTTGTTTCTCTCTCATAAATCAAGTGGCTCAAAACTAGCAACTCAAAATGGTACAATATTCCTTTATGGATGATGATTTGTAAAAGAAAAATCTCTTAGTAAATTTACTTTTCAAATGACCCCCTTCAACTTGCACATGTTTCGCTATTAAAAGAAAATGCATACATAATGATGCAATTTGATGATCTCAATATCTTCAATGCACCGAGGGCAACTCAAAATCCTCAACACATTTTTGTAATAGGGTTCAAGAAATTGTGGCCCAACATTGACTTCAAACAAGATATGTATATCCATATGACAAGATTGGAATGTTATAGTTTCATATCCAGCAATTCATTCACAATAACATTGGAAGATAAGGTGATTCATTTATGATTTGATATACACATATCAAATCCAAGATTAGAACAAATTTATCAACATGAATATTTACATTCCGTCTTCTATAACATGTTATTGTGATCTTATACAACTTCATATACAAACTCTTCAAACCACAAAAACAAACAAGTCTATATACATATGTCAATATACAACATACCAAACCAACATCAAAACAAATTTACAAAATAACTTCTTCATTACAAGCTTATCGATTACAACAGGTGAAATTACATGCTGGAAATTAGAGACCGGAAATTTACAATACATGTAAGGCATTTAGAAGCCTAAAATGGCACGAAGATTGGAACCCTCTTCAAAACAAGAAGGTTAGACCTTGAATGCACAGGAATAATAAACTTTACACATAGAATTATAATTATTGGTAATATAATTTTTGTTTCAAATAATGAAATATTGAATGTTCTTGTAGGTATATTGAAAGAAAAAACAGAAAGATTATTATAACTATGTTGGTTCTTGTGGGTATATTGAACCAATTTTGCTAGTCCCACCTAGGTTGGATGTGCATCACTAAAGAAGCATACTTGTATGGTCACTACGTTAAGCATTAATACCACTATGAAGCAACACCCTTTGATTTTGTCTACTTCTTCAGTATGTTTTGCAAACTTCCACGCCTTTTTCTATTTTCCTTGGTATTTGGTGATGTGTTTATGGGTCAAAATCCGATGGCCACTTATGTTGCCCTAGGCCACCCATGAATATGATTCAAACCGACAATAAAAGCAAAATAGAGACACACTACGATATTTTACGTGGAAACCCCTAAAATGGGAAAAACCACGGTACTCGTAGGGTGCTAAACTTCACTACGATAGAGTGTACATTTGTTTACAACCTCCCTAGACCACTAGGGGAATATCCAAAATATTTCAAGGCCCTAACCTTGGAAATTAGTCTTCATCTCTCTTAGTGGACGGAACAGGAACAATAAGAACCATAGACACAGAGGAATAAATCATAGAACAATAGAACTTGATCTGCTACAAGCCGTCGATCCGAATTTATAGGTCTCGGGTGCAACTACACTTGCGAGGTCTTCTTGCACAACATTGTTCTCTAAAGTAGCATTTTCTTTTGCCTTCGCTCTCACTCACACCACGGAGTGTTCCTGCCCGTGTGCATACACACACATGTTTATGTATAAATATATAATTTACACTTTTGGCCCTTAGTTTATCTTTAAACAACTCTCGACTAGCTTTCGGCTCTTAGCAAATCCTTAGCCGGCTTCCGACCCTTCCTTCTCCCATGAGGAGGGAAACCAACATAACATCTAGCATATTCAACTTGTGATTGTAACCTCTTTTCCTTGTAGAATCTCTCCCTTCTTATACATACATGCTTCTAGCAATTCCTTCTCCCATTGATGGAGTCATCGTTGTTGCAGCAAACAACATTCATTATTACCGCAGTCAGGTTTTCCCTGGTTTTCAATTGTGCTTAAAGCAAGTGTTGGGAATATGGATCCAAATCGAGATGATTTAAACTTCAAACATAATTAACACTTGATGAAACCACAAGACGAAAAATGAGAGTACACCAAATTTTTTATGTGGAAAACCCAAAATAGGGAAAAAACCACGGGAACTATAGGTTCCAAATAACTTCACTATAATTTGGAGTACAATGAAATACGACCTCACTAGAGGGGTATATCTACCTCAAGGAAAATGGCCTTGGTTACAACCTTCACCCAATCGGGTAGATAGAATAACAAGGATTACAAACTGCGTACGACCTCTCTAGCTTTTGATTAGAGGAACGTACAAACCTTAAGGCAACAACCTTGGCTACAATCTTCACCCGATTGGGTGGATACAACAACAATAAGCACAAGGAATGTGCTAGCCTTAAGGCAAAATAGCCTTGGCTACAATCGTCACCCGATCGGGTGGATAAACCAATAACAATAAGCACAATGAATGTGCTAGTCTCTCTAGGTTTTTGTCTAGAGGAAATATATTAGCTTCAAGGCAACAACCTTGGCTACGATCTGATGAGAAATGCGCGGAATATCACTCGGCCACAACCGAGTAGTTAGAAACGCTTCTATAAGAAGTAAACACATAAATGGGAAGTGGAGAGTACACAAAGAAAAAACAAAGAATGACACAAGATGTTTATGTGGAAAACCCTAATAGGGAAAAACCATGGGAGCCACACACTCCAACTATCACTATAAAGAGGAAGAGTTACAATCAGAGACTCGGAGGCAGTGACCTCGAGCTCTGTTTCTTCACACAGTGGCGGTTACGACAGAGTATCACTCTGTATCTCTCTTGTTACCCGTTCCTTTGGGTGAACACCTTCAATAGATATGCGTCTATCGGTCTTCAAGGGTGTGGTACGTGAAGGCTCGTAACAGAGGCGTCGAGAGAGATACAGGGCTCAAAGAGAAAACACTAGCGAGGTCTTGATAGACGTGGCGGCGTGAAACTCATAGGTATGGATCAAAGCACAGACTCATGCAGCAAAAATAGGCACAAATCAGATATATTACTATGACAGAAAAGATTACAGAACACGGCCTATGGCCGGTGACCTTACGAGTTTGTCTAATTACGAAGGACTAAGCTAGTGCTTCCGCATATAGTTTTTCTTCTCCCCCCCTTTGAGGTATTGGTCCTCGTTTAAATAACTTTTCCCCTAATACACAACTGAGCCGTCGGTGGCCCGAGATACTCGGACTCGGCGTTTGCTAATTTCCTAATTTTACATTTCTGTCCTCTGGACAACACCTGGCATGCTCGTGGGACAGGACCTTGTTCGTCAGACCCACGACTTACAAAATACTAACAATATTACAAAAATTGCCTTTTAGGCGTGATCCTCGTTTCATTCCTCCTTTAAGATGTCGAGGATGCTTTCGGGGTCCGGGGTGGTGGCAGGGTGGTCTAGTTGATTACATTTAAAACATGTCACGTTGGCCGAGCTACTGGTGTCCGCTCGGTCTGTGTGTGGAAGTTGTTGTTGTTGATTCTCGGTCTCGTTTGGTGGTGGGTTGTTCCGAGGTGCGTTGGAGTTGCGCTGGTCATTTGGAGGAGTGTCCCGTCGGCGGTTGTCATTAGGTCTTCTATTGTTGCGTGTGTTGCAGTTGCCGTTTCGCCGATCAATGCGTGAGTTCCATCGATCATACCGGTCATCGCGATCGTCATCATATCGGCCATAATCATCGTGCCGGTCATCGCGATAATAATCACAACGGTTATTACGTCGGTAATCGTCGTCTCGGCGCCGTCGATCCGGGGATCGCGGTTGGTCGTTATCCTGGTCTCGGTAGATATATCGCTCGTCCTGCCGAGAGTATGTATTTCGTGGCTCGATCTGGCGGACCGCTGCCGCCGTTGTGCGGTTCAGCATATTATATTCGCACTGCTCGACTGTGTGAGCTCGAGACTGACAGATCAGACACTGTGGTCGATGGGGACATTCAAGGGCCAGGTGCCCTGATCCTAAACACGCAGTGCATTGGAGGGCTTGGCGAAAGCGATTGTCCTCTTGGGGAAGAGCGTTTTGCAAGGATGTCATCGAGAAGGCCGTGCCGTGCTGGTTCCGATCGAGGGCGAGAACGCGCGCTATGACTTGTTCGATCGTATGGTTGGCGAAATTTGTAAGTGCGAGAGTCGTTCGTAGAGGCTCTCGTAAACTGGATAGGAAAGTGTCTAGTATATGTTGTGTCGAGACATCATCGCCCACTTGTCTGTAGAGATCCTGGAACCGGATCGTGAACTACGCGACCGTTTCGTGCGGTTCCTGGCATATAGAGAAGAATTGCTAGAGCAGTTCCCGTTTATGCACCTCGCGATGAAAAAGTTCAAGGAACTTTGTGCGCACAATTTGGAAAGTGGTGGCCTCTCCTATTTCGAGACGAGAGTACCATCGTGCGGTCGGTCCATCGAAGGAGAGTGTGAACTCGGCAATCTTCGAGGCATCAATTTCGGCCGGCGTGAGGCGGTGCGTGGAGTGGTTAGCCTGCCATGTGGATATGAAGGCACGGACGTGTGACTCTGCGTCTGGTCCGTCGGTAGATCGTGGGTATGGGTACGACATGATGTCGTACTGTGGGTCTTCTGGTAGCACCGGAAAAGGGTTTAGTTCCGGTTGATTGACCTCCGGAGGGCTCGACGGGGGTTCTGGTGGTGGATCAACTCGCGATCGAGTGTCCGGTGGCGAGGATTGCACTGGACAAGCCTCTGATTGATCAGGAAAGGATTGGTCAGTGACCACCGAGTCGGAAGTTCCTTCGATTGGCTCAGGGCGTCGGGCGGGTGGCTGAGACCTCGTGGTGCGAGAGGGCGCCGTAACGGCGGCTGGTGGTTACCTTCAATGAAGTTCGTTGTGCACTCACAGCTGTAACCGGGCGTGCCAAATTGTGTTACCCGTTCCTTTGGGTGAACACCTTCGATAGATCTGCGTCTATCGGTCTTCAAGGGCGTGGTACGTGAAGGCTCGTAACAGAGGCGTCGAGAGAGATACAAGACTCAGAGAGAAAACACTAGCGAGGTCTTGATAGACGTGGCGGCGTGAAACTCATAGGTATGGATCAAAGCACAGACTCATGCAGCAAAAATAGGCACAAATCAGATATATTACTATGACAGAAAAGATTACAGAACACGGCCTATGGCCGGTGACCTTACGAGTTTGTCTAATTACGAAGGACTAAGCTAGTGCTTCCGCCTATAGTTTTTCTTCAGCCTATAGGCACTTGACTTCTAATCAAGGAATTGTGGGTCTGACGGACAAGTTCCTGTCCCATGGGCGTGCCAGGTGTTGTCCAGAGTGTTGGAAGACAGGTCCCTCCGGATGGGGAGAACCCGACTGCGAAGAGTCGGATGGTGTAAGCCCGGTATGAACCGGATGAGGAGTACCCGACTGCGGAGAGTCGGATGGTGTAGGCCCGGTATGAACCGGATGAGGAGTACCCGACTGCGGAGAGCCGGATGGAGCCCATCGAGGCTACATTTGTAAATAGCCGAAAAGTCATATTAGTATAAATATGACTTAGGGCAAACTTATAGTTTTTTTTTGGAGCAGTTGTCGTTTTGTGATTATTCTTCGTTGTTGGTGCAAGAAGAAATCAGAGCGCGTAACTGTACAGAGAGAGAGAGAGAGAGAGAGAGACGAGGTCGTTGCCTCTGTTGTAACCGCCGCCTGTGGCGAAGATCTGAGAGCACGAGGTCGTTGCCTCGGTGATCTCACTGTTGTATATTTCTACATAGTGACAGTTTGCAGCTTGTGGGCTGCCGTGGTTTTTTCCCCGATCAAGGGGTTTTCCACGTATACCTCCTGTGTACCATTTCTCCTCTTTTGTGTCGCGTTTCATTACCTGTTTTTCTGTGTATGAAAAGAATCTCGGTTGTGGCCGAGCGTCGGACATAAGGAACGTCGAGTTCTCAACAAGTGGTATCAGAGCAAAATCGACACAGAAAATGGACGAATCGTTTGGCGGCATGTTCAAGCTCATCGGCTCCAACTATTCAGTGTGGAAGTCGAAGATGAGGGACATGCTCGTGGTTAAAGACCTCTGGCTGCCGGTTCAGTTCGGGGACAAGAGACCGGACAAAATCGACGCCGCGATATGGGAGGTGATGCACATGAAGACAACGGCGTACATACGGTGCTTCATCGACATGAGCCTGTACAACAACTTCAATGAAGAGAGCAAGGCTCATGAGCTCTGGGAGAAGATCGGCATGATGTTCCAGAACAAAAATGCTGTCAATCAGGCGTCGGTATTCCGGAAGCTTGTAAGACTCCGGTACCAAGATGGCTCCAGCATGGCGGAGCATATGAATGCCTTCCAGGGGCTGATTCACCAGGCAACGTCATTGGAAGTACCTCTTGCCGATGAGGTCCTAGCGCTACTCCTGCTCGGTTCCCTCCCGGATAGCTGGGAGACGTTGGTTGTTACTTTGGGCAACGCCGGGCCGGAAGGAAAACGGTTATCCCTGGCAAGAGTAAAGTCGAGCTTGCTAGATGAGGAGGCTCGTCGGAAAGACAAAGATATGAGCTCCGACTCCAAAGCGCTCCTTACCGAATCGGAACGCAGAAGACATAGAAACCGTAGTCCCCAGAACCGGGAGAAGTCGGGGACACAATCAAAGTCAAGGGGGAGGCCTACTTGCTTCTATTGCGGCAAGCCGGGACACTTCCAAAAGAACTGTCGGCATTTCTGTAAAGACAAGGAAACCGACGGTACCGATTCGAAGCAAACCCCGAACCGGAACGGTACAGACCGGAACGGTAAAGACCGGAGGGGGCCGAACCAGAAGGGAACGACGGCAATTGCGGCAAGTGAAGAGGAGTTGATGCTCATCACCGAGGAGAGTGAGATAAACCATGCCGGCGATGAGATGACCTGGGTGGTAGATTCCGGAGCGTCGTTCCACCTTACCCCGGACCGGAAATGCTTCTCATCCTACTCAGCCGGTGATCACGGCTGTGTCCGGATGGGGAATGAAGGAACATGCCGAATTGTCGGCATAGGAGACGTGTGGCTGACAACACCAACCGGATGCAAGTTGCTGTTGAAAGATGTCCGACACGTTCCGGAAGTTCGTTTGAACCTGATATCAGCCGATCGGCTAGATGATGATGGCTACACGGGTAGCATCCGGAACGGTGTCATGAAGTTTAGCAAAGGGAGCCTGATTGTGGCTCAGGCCCGGAAGGTAAACACACTGTACCTGATGAATGCCCGGTTATGTCCGGAAGAAGTGAACGTGGCTTCCGACACTGCCGGTGAGCTGTGGCACAAGAGGCTATGTCACATGAGTGAGAAGGGGATGAAGAGGCTTGCAGACGACAACCTCATCCCAGTGAAGAACGTGCATTTAGAGAAGTGCATTGATTGTCTGGCTGGTAAGCAGAACCGGACCTCCTTCCGACCAAGGCCACCGATGAGACGTAATGCACCACTGGAGTTGGTGCATATGGATGTTTGTCAAGTAGACACGAAGTCACATGCCGGAGCGCAGTACTTCGTGACGTTCATAGATGACCACAACCGGAAGCTGTGGGCCACACCGCTGAAGACGAAGGATCAGGTGTTATCCGTCTTCAAAGAGCTCCACGCGAGAGTGGAAAGAGAAACCGGCCGGAAGCTGAAGGCGGTTCGAGCAGATAACGGAGGTGAGTACCGGGGGCAGTTCAAGGAGTACTGCCGCTCGAAGGGAATCCGGCTCGAATTTACCGTGCCGAAGACGCCGGAACTAAACGGACTGGCCGAGAGGATGAACCGGACCATAATGGAGAGGGTCCGGAGTATGCTAGCGCATGCAGAACTACCCAAGAAGTTTTGGGCTGAGGCACTGTCGACGGCGACATATGTGATAAACAGATCACCCTCAGTACCCTTGGACGGAGACACGCCACAGAGAGTGTGGACCGGTAAGGAAGTGTCCTACCGGCATCTAAGGGTGTTTGGGTGTCTCGCGTACGTGCATGTAGCAATGGACCGGAGAGGAAAGCTAGATCCAAAGACCCGGCCATGCATATTCCTCGGTTACGGTGACGATGAGTTCGGCTACCGAGTGTGGGACCCGGTCGACAAGAAGATATTCCGTAGTCGAGATATTATCTTCATGGAGGACAAGACGCTCGTCGACTGGGAGTCGGAGAAGAAGATAGTGAACTCCGAGTCGACCGGTAAGGATAGACTCTACAATGAGCAGACCCAACCGGCAAGAGACCGGTTAGCACTCGAGGAACCAGTCGGTTACGGTGAGGATACCGAACCGGCAGAAGAAGAAGTAGAGGAAGCTGAGACCGGAACCGGTCAAGATCCCGAATCGGATTCGGATGAAGAGCAAATGGAGGAACTGATTACCGAAGCCCGAAGACGTAGATATCCTCTCAGAGAGAGAAGGGCGCCCCAGAGATTTCCGGATGCAGAGCATGTCCTGCTAACCGATGAGGGGGAGCCGGAAAGCTTCGAAGAAGCGAAGGAAGACACCCACAGCCGAAAATGGTTAAGTGCCATGCAGGATGAGATGGATTCCCTGCATGAGAACCATACGTACGAATTGGTGGAGCTGCCGAAAGAAAAGCGGGCACTCCGAAACAAGTGGGTGTTCAAGTTGAAACCGGGAGATGCCGGCAACCCCCCGAGATACAAAGCCAGGATCGTGGTGAAGGGGTTCCAGCAGAAGAAGGGCGTGGACTTCGACGAAATATTTGTTGGGAACTTGACGTTCCTTATGTCCGACGCTCGGTCACAACCGAGATTCTTTACATACACAGAAAAACAGGTAATGAAACGCGACACAAAAGAGGAGAAATGGTACACAGGAGGTATACGTGGAAAACCCCAAAATAGGGGAAAAACCACGACAGCCCACAAGCTGCAAACTGTCACTATGTAGTAATATATAACAGTGAGATCACTGAGGCAACGACCTCGTGCTCTCAGATCTTCGCCACAGGCGGCGGTTACAACCGAGGCAACGACCTCGTCTCTCTCTCTCTCTCTCTCTCTCTCTCTCTCTCTCTCTCTCTCTCTCTCTCTCTCTGTACAGTTACGCGCTCTGATTTCTTCTTGCACCAACAAAAAGAATAACACACACACTAAAAGTTTGCCCTAAGTCATATTTATACTAATATGACTTTTCGGCTATTTACAAATGTAGCCTCGATGGGCTCCATCCGGCTCTCCGCAGTCGGGTAACTCCCCGTCCGGCTCTTTGCTGTCGGGTACTCCTCATCCGGCTCTTCGCAGTCGGGTACTCCTCATCCGGCTTTCCGCAGTCGGGCCTACACCATCCGACTCTCCGCAGTCGGGTTCTCCCCATCCGGTTCATACCGTTTCGGCCTCGGCCGAGTTTGTTCGTCGGCACTGTTCTTCTCCCTTCCCATCCGGAGGGACCTGTCTACCAACAATATTCGCCCCGGTAGTAAAGATGACCTCCATCCGGACGGTGCTGAGTATAGCAGCAAGCATGGATCTCGAGGTAGAGCAGCTGGACGTGAAGACAACATTCCTCCACGGCGACCTCGAAGAGGAAATCTACATGCAGCAACCGGAAGGATTTGTGGAGAAAGGGAAGGAGCACCTGGTATGCCGGTTGAAGAAGAGCCTGTACGGACTGAAGCAGGCTCCCCGACAATGGTATCGGAAGTTCGACTCCTTCATGACCGATCAAGGGTACCACAAGACGCAGGCCGATCACTGCGTGTTTGTGAAGAAGTTCGAAGGAGGGGACTTCCTGATACTCCTCCTGTACGTGGATGACATGTTGATCGTCGGACGAGACAAAGGCAAAATACGGATGCTGAAGAAGGCTCTCAACTGGACCTTCTCAATGAAAGACCTAGGTCCGGCAAGACAGATGTTGGGGATGCACATCATTCGGGACCGGTCAGTGAAGCAACTATGGCTGTCACAGGAGAAGTATGTGACAAAGGTGCTTCACCGGTTCAACATATCAGATGCAAAACCGGTCGGATCGACACTTCCGGCAAACTGCAAGTTGTCCGGCAAGCAAAGCCCGAAGACAAAGGGAGAGAAGGCAGATATGATGAAGATTCCATATGCCTCTGCCGTCAGGAGCTTGATGTACGCAATGGTTTGTACCCGACCGGACATTGGATACGCAGTCGGAGTGGTGAGCCGGTTCATGAGTAATCCCGGCAAGGAGCATTGGAACGCGGTCAAATGGATACTCCGGTATTTGAAGGGCACTTCATATATGTGTCTCCGATTCGGCACCGGAAAACCTCAACTAGACGGTTTCACCGATTCGGACATGTCGGCTGATGTGGATACCAGCCGGTCTACATCCGGGTATGTGATGACATATGCAAGGGGAGCTGTCTCGTGGCAGTCGAGGCTGCAGAAGACGGTTGCATTGTCAACCACAGAGGCGGAGTACATGGCGGTTGTGGAAGCCGGCAAGGAAATATTATGGATGAAGGACTTCATCGGGGAGCTCGGTATCCGGCAAGAGGAATACCGACTCTACTGCGAGAGTCAAAGTGCCATCCACCTTGCCAAGAATGCGGCCTACAATTCCCCGACGAAGCATATCCAGCGGAGGTATCACTGGATCCGGGAAAGGGTAGATGACCAGGAGTTCGCATTGGCGAAGATCCACACGGCCGAGAACGGGTCAGATATGCTGACCAAAGTGCTGACACCCGACAAGCTGGACGCATGCCGGAAGAGGATCGGGCTGGAAAGACACCCCATGCCGGAGTGAAGGGGGAGTTTGTTGGAAGACAGGTCGCTCCGGATGGGGAGAACCCGACTGCGGAGAGTCGGATGGTGTAGGCCTGGTATGAACCGGATGAGGAGTACCCGACTGCGGAGAGTCGGATGGTGTAGGCCCGGTATGAACCGGATGAGGAGTACCCGACTGCGGAGAGCCGGATGGAGCCCATCGAGGCTACATTTGTAAATAGCCGAAAAGTCATATTAGTATAAATATGACTTAGGGCAAACTTATAGTTTTTTTTTGGAGCAGTTGTCGTTTTGTGATTATTCTTCGTTGTTGGTGCAAGAAGAAATCAGAGCGCGTAACTGTACAGAGAGAGAGAGAGAGAGAGAGCGAGAGACGAGGTCGTTGCCTCTGTTGTAACCGCCGCCTGTGGCGAAGATCTGAGAGCACGAGATCGTTGCCTCGGTGATCTCACTGTTGTATATTTCTACATAGTGACAGTTTGCAGCTTGTGGGCTGCCGTGGTTTTTTCCCCGATCAAGGGGTTTTCCACGTATACCTCCTGTGTACCATTTCTCCTCTTTTGTGTCGCGTTTCATTACCTGTTTTTCTGTGTATGAAAAGAATCTCGGTTGTGGCCGAGCGTCGGACATAAGGAACGTCGAGTTCTCAACACAGAGGACAGAAATGTAAAATTAGGAAATTAGCAAACGCCGAGTCCGAGTATCACGGGCCACCGACGGCTCAGTTGTGTATTAGGGGAAAAGTTATTTAAACGAGGACCAACACCTCAGAGGGGGGGAGAAGAAAAACTATAGGCGGAAGCACTAGCTTAGTCCTTCGTAATTAGACAAACTCATAAGGTCACCGGCCATAGGCCGTGTTCTGTAATCTTTTCTGTCATAGTAATATATCTGATTTGTGCCTATTTTTGCTCCATGAGTCTGTGCTTTGATCCATACCTATGAGTTTCACGCCGCCACGTCTATCAAGACCTCACTAGTGTTTTCTCTCTGAGCCCTGTATCTCTCTCGACGCCTCTGTTACGAGCCTTCACGTACCACGCCCTTGAAGACCGATAGACGCAGATCTATCGAAGGTGTTCACCCAAAGGAACGGGTAACATCTCTCTCACTCTCTCTCTCTCTCTCTGTACAACAGTTACAACAATATCACACACTCAACACAATCACACCCCCAAAGTGATTGCCCAAAGTCATATTTATAGTTATATGAACTTAGGGCCATTTACAAATATAGCCTCAATGGGCTTATTCAAGACATATTTACAAATTTGTCTTCTCTTTCGGTTCTCACCGGGTCCACCGATTCGGTTTTCGGATCTCTTCCGGTTCTCACCGGATCCCATCCGGAGAGACCGAATTCCCAACACGATCCTCACCCAATTGGGTGGAAAAATCAAAGAAAATAACCTTACAATTCTTCACCCAACTGGGTGGATAGAAAATCTAGCAAAATAGGAAACAAGAAAACAACCATGAAATGAAGTAACCTGATGCGAGTAGACAGGAGAGGTGTTGCACGGTCGTGGTTCTCTGTCAGCACGACCAACTCCTCACAAGACTTTGTCTCCTCCACTTCGTAGAACGCTCTTCCTCTTGTTCTCTTTCGTTTTCTATTTGTTTCTCTATTTTTTGTTTTTCTCTATGTTCTCTCTTTCACTCGATGTCTCAATCTCTGAGTTCTATCTCGCTTCTTTTTCAGCGCTCTCTTTTGTTTCTTATCTATTGTTTTTCTGCTCTCTATCAAGTTGTTTTGTGTTTGCCCCTCTTCCTTCAGCCTTGTAGAGTAACGTCTCTTTTCGTAGATGTTTTCACACTTGGACATACAGAAAAGACACACCAAAACAATATAATAAAACATACATACATACATGTCCACACGTATGTGTATATATTTGTAAATAGGTATATGTTAATATACTTAATTATATCTTTTTCCCTTTTCAGCCCAATCGGCACTCAGCCAATTCGAAGCTTAGCCTGTAGGTGGCTGTCAGCCGTCTCTCGACTTCCTGTCGATTCTCAGCCAGCTCTAAGTAGGCTCTTCGACCTCAGCTGGTTGTGGGCTCCACTTGAGTGGATAGACCCAACAAGAAGTGTATGCTTAGAGATGTTGAAATGGTTCTACAAATCTTATTTAGTGTATAACCAGGATGAATGATAATGGACTTGAAAATCGAAGGTAGGTTTCTTCAAGCATTAATTCTAGCTTGGGTTTCTAATTCTAAGACAAGAGAAGGATCAATGTGATGCATGGAAGTAAATTACACAAACGCTTTCTTTCAGAGAGCGCTTGTTTTTTGCTAATCGGAAGATCCCTAGAAGAATACCAAAGATATTTCTTCAATCTATTTTCTTTGTTGACAGTGAAATCCTCAAGGTTTAAGGAAAGTTTAGTGTTGATCAGTGTTCGCCTATATGGGCTTATGCATATGTAAGTGTTTGTGTCCATGTCAGCAATTCATTATCTACTATCTTATTATATGTCAGTGCATAATACAATCTCACGTGGGTGCAAGTGCTAGTGCAACAGGTTTTAAAAATTCAAAAATAGGCAAAAAAAATAACAAATGTGAAGGTTTTTAGCAATAGTGCAAATTTGCCTAGGTTAGGTTTAGGTTTGAACCCCAGGTTCGGTAGGAAGGGTTGGGTTAGGTTCAAAGGACCGGGGGTAAAGTTATAAAATTACGAGATTCGGGTTAGGTTTGGTAAATCACAATGCATACCTAGGTTAGGTTGACATGGTCCGGGTTAGGCTCAGGGAATTATCCTTGCCGCGTTATGTGGCGTGATTTTCCCTGGTTAGATTGACATAGTCCAGGTTAGAATAGAGAATTACAATGCCCGAGTTAGGTTGACATAGTCTAGGTTAGGTGATGTCATGGCAAGATGTGCCCAGGTTAGAAATTACAATGTCGGAGTTCGAAAATCTCACTACCAAGGTTAGACGTGACAGAGGTTGGTCAGAGCCGGGTTGGTTTTCAAGCGCGCACTTATTGTGGATAGAGAGATTTGATGGTGCACATCACACACACCTTTCAAAACATGCCTTGCACCGTTGGTGATTGCGATTTCCTCACTAGACCTCTTTATTATTTGGTAGCAAATATAAATGTTGTATGTATGTATGCTCGTGTGTAAGTGTATGCACGAGAGGCAAAATCGTCAAGATCCGTTTTGAAAGAGGCTTGCAGCCCGCATCCCCTAGGTTTCCGGAAATCTGGATGTTGATCGCAAAATCTTCAAATCACAAAATCTCCAATATCTAACTACAACACTTAATACATGTTGTGTAACAAGCTTTACAAAGTGAATCAACAAATGTGACCCCATATTGATTGTAAATCAATTATGCATTCCATGGTTAAGGAGTAATATTGCAATGAGTTTCTCAATCTAATGACACTTTGTAGAATTTCCTAATTCCATCTTGATTATGAAATTTATTATACTAAAGTTGTACTTTAACTATTTCATAAGTTTGTTCTATCATTGGGCTTTGTAGGTATTATATATATATATATAAGCTCAACACTTAATACATATAGATGAGTTTGCTCTGCGCTTGACACTATATATGAATTATCATGATAAGAAATAAATCCTTGACTTTTTGCACATACTGTGTAACATTCTTTATATGGTCACTCAACAAATTGGATGAATTAGCGCGATAAGAAGAAATGCTTAACAATATAGCTGAATTATCATGATAAGAAGTAAATCCTTGACTTTTTACACGTATTGTGTAACATTCTTTACACACATCACTCAAGAAATGGGATGAATTATCACGATCAAAATAAATGCTTAACAATATAGATGATTTATCATGACAATAAGTAAATCCTTGGCTTTTTGCACATATTGTGTAACATTCTTTATAAGGTCAATTAACAAATGGGATGAATTATCATGATAAGAAGTAAATCCATGGCTTTTTGCACATATTGTGTAACATTCTTTATAAGGTCAATCAACAAATGGGATGGATTATAGGAGAAATACTTAACCGTATAGATGAATTATCATGATAAGAAGTAAATCCGTGGCTTTTCATATTGCGTAACACTCTTTATAAAGTCAAAATCACCAACACGGTGACTTGTAGAAAAATGTCACTGTTGATATTGTCTAAAAAATATAAGATGCATTTGTTGTTCTATGCTAACAAGAGGCCTTCATATACAATCCAAGGCATATACAAAATGTGGTCTCTATAAATTGGTTGATTTATAGAAATAGCAAAGCAACTACAATCTGTGCCATATACAAAAATTGGCATGGCTATGAAATCAGAAAATTGTCATGGGGTCCAACATGGCAGTGTCCATGCTATTTTGAGCCTCCATCTTTGAAGTTGTGTCCTTTCTATGACCCCTTCTAACAAAAACCCAGTAGAATCAAAACAAGGGTTAGCACACATGCAAAATTGTTATACAAAAGAAAGTACGAGGAAGTGACATAACTCCCTTCAGAGTAATATGCATCATCCTAGTCGACTTCTTCCATTTCAAAGTGTTTGGACTTCACAACCATCTTTAACAAGCAATATATAACGCAACCATTTTTTAAAACTAATGGAAGGATGTTTTGTTTTAAATAAATAAATAAATATGTAAACCCTAAATCCATTTTAACAGTCCATATTACCATTATTAAGAAACTACATATCATGATAACACAAAACCCTAAGACATATACAAATCTTTACATGACCCTGATTGATTTTAACTTTATCATCCCATCTTTTGATTCCAAAAACCTTAAACCCATCTTAACAATTCATTTTCAGATTTAAACATGTTTAATAAAGTTAACTATCCATTTCAACATTTTAATGTCAAACCCTAACCCATTTCACCATTCCAAAAACACAAAATCCAGATTCGGAAAACACGCATTTACAAAAAGAAAAAAAGAATAGGCCGCAATAAAATACATAGTACATGAATGATTTCCGGTGTGTTACTAATTGTAATGCAGGTGGCAAAGCAGAACAGAATGTCAGAAAATCTCTGATTTGAAAATTTGTCCAAACATCTCAATCTCTAATTTCAGAAATGATGAAGCGACAAGCACTGTCCGTGCCCACAATTCCCTCGCTTTCCCTCTTTAATATTTGGTAGCAATTAGACCGCGTGGATAGATGCATGTATGATTATGTTATGTATGTATGCATGTACATATATCGATGAAAATGAGGATTGAAGCATGAATAATGGCATTTCCCGAATTAACAAAAGCAGAGAAGACTGGAGGGGCATTTTTACTGAATTTACAAAAACTGGAATAATACGCAGAAGAAGCCAGAGCTCTCTCTGTTTCTACACGCCATAGCCGAAGCTTCTCTGTCTCCTTCTTCCTCTTCAGATGGTTAGCTTCTATGAAGTTGTCCTTTACGGGATAGGGGGCCTCACCTGCACATGCCTCCTTCTCTTGGTCGCATTTCAAGAGAAACTTGTGTATGTTCCTGTCGTTCCTGGCCTCAGCAGAAGCTACACAATCACCCCCGATCGACTCCGACTAATCTATGAAGACGTATGGCTCACGGCTTCTGACCGCGTTCGCTTGCATTGCTGGTTCGTCAAGCTTAACCCTAATTGCACAGGTCTGGATCTCCATTCTGTCTTTCGATTTGGTAAAAACTTAAATTATTATTATTTCTTTATTTTCTCAGTTATATGATTAGTTTTAATTTATGTTAAAACTTAAGGCCTGCTCTCATAACCAGTAATTCTGTATAGGCACTTGTAGATGTACATACACGTACACCCACTAGTACTCACAGGGAGGACCGACTCCCCTCATATATTTTTAGGGTTTTCAAATTACCATCTTTAAGTGAGATGATGCCAATGTGATAGGCACACACGATGTTTCACACCAGACTTGTATTCACACTGAAAGGGTGGAAGTAAGAATCATCTCTAAGCTACAGAAGCAGTGCAGGCTCATACCTGAGCATGGAAGACTCGGGAAGCAAGGACAACCATTTGCTATTTTCCTCTACTTTCATTCATTACATCTTATCCACACCTCACATATGTACTGAAGGCTACTTATTATGAGGTGATAGAAATGAGGGTTTTCGTTTTCATGGTGAATGACCAGGCCATATTCTTGGTCTTCCTCTTCACATGTCGACTTTAAAGTCAGTAGGATTTACACTCCATGCTGAATCTAGTGAACATAAGTCCCAGAGTGCACACTCAGCATCAATCTTTTCCTAGCTGCATCTGCCACATGCACAAGCTGAACACCCCCAAAGGATAAAAAATGAGTGAAAGAAAGTTTCATACCTATGGAGACTTGCAGCAAAATCTTTCCTTGGAATATCGGCATGGTCTTTTCTGGAGTATCTAAACTTTATGAACTTTTCCCACCATTTGTTTGTACTTTCTGAACTAGCCAGAGCCTGAACTTTCTCATTCAGCAATGATACCCACATCATCCTTTCATAGTCATTGATTCTTAGCATGAAGTAAAATCATTTGCTCAATTTGTTAATCTTCATGTTTATACAAAGGTTGGCCAGGAGCAGTTATAGAGGAGCTTATGCTCTGTATCCAAACTAACAGAAAGGCCACAGTCATCGTGGGATGCATCTCTTGTTTTCTGATTGGTGATCTGGCAAATTTGGAACCTCTGAATATGCATGTATTTTACTGATTGCTGAATGCCTTCAGCATTATGGTCAGTTCTATCCTATGGATTTCCCAGGATTTTGAAATCTTATGGAAATATTCTATAATGGAATGTGACAAAGGAAGAATAGATAGAATGTTGTTATGAAAAATGGGTTGGCAAACTCCTATGGAAATATCCCACGATGTGGTAACGAATGTCTATGCATTAGAACCCCCTGTGAGTAAGTCGTCATAACTGAACTGACAAGTATGTGGCTGTTCAATTACACTTTCCTGGGATTCTACAGGAATCCACCATTTCCAGACTTGTGTGGATCATCTTTATACACAATATTTAGGATTGTGCTATGTATATTGATGCTCCTCATTACTACAAAATCACAATTTTTTTCTATTCTCCTAATGCTATTAATTTGATATTCTGTGCAGGTCCAACTGTCCTTTTTTTCCAGGAAAATGCTGGAAGTATCCTACCATTTATAGCAATCTCTAAGCATTTATAGAGTATTGAGTAGACGCAAACAGTTTTATGATCCATGATTCATATGAAATGTGCATACTGTTCTCTCATATAAAACAAAATCCAGATATTGCTCATAGGCTTGAGTTTATTGCTTATTTGATGCAAAACCTGCAGTGTAACGTCTTCATGCTTTCTTATAGAGGGTACATGGGGCATTACCTTACATATTTAATTATCATCTATTTTTAAGTTATTATCGATTCAACTGTAACATTGCTGTCCTGGTACAGGTATGGTGCAAGTGATGGTTATCCATCTCAACATGGTTTGATAAAAGATGCACAAGTAAGAGGTTATAAAACTTGGAAGACATTTGAAACTCGTTTTTTAGGCTTTTGTTTATTTTAAATTGTTTACTTTAACTAGGCTGCATTGGACCACCTACTGCAAAGAACTGACATTGATACTACCAAGTTGGTTGTATTCGGAAGGTCACTTGGTGGGGCAGTTGGAGCTGCACTTGTGAAAAATAATCCTGGAAAGGTCAGCCATCAGTTATGGATCTTTTCTTTTCTTTTCTTTCTTTAGCTTGAGCAATAGAACAATGTCAGGCACTAACTTGATGGTTTGCTAGTTTTGAGGATCTTGTGGCTCACTGAATGCAACTATTTTAACTTAAATGATGGTCCCGTGAGACCTTGATTCTATTATTTAGAGGGTTGATAATTGGTTTCACTTGAAAATAGGTTACTTACGTAGAAACAAAGAAATAATGCTAATCATTTAGGTTGCATGAAGAGGTCATGCAATGAATGTGGAAGTATTAGGACTCTCTAAGTACATGATATCCTCTCTAAAGCTGGATCTTGAAGCCAACTTCTTAGAATATCTTGATATTAGAATATTGTGATAATTGGCATTATAGTGATAGTTATGATGTTTAACAATATTGACACAATGGCCTGATATTGTAGTCATTTTGGATGGGTATAGTACAAGTTGCAATTTGGAGTCTTTTTATAGGTTAAACCATGTAAAAGGTTAGGTTGATTTATATGCATGATTGGGTGTATTTACCAAAAATTGAGCAAATCTGCATTGACATCATATTGCCTTCACACCGGCAAGGAGATTTTAAGCATAATTCCAGAAGTATGCGCATGTAAATACGATTTCATTAGGTCTATATCATCCAACACCTTCCCATATTTGAAGGATATAGACCTTTCGATCACTCCAAGAATTTCGAATCTCTCGTCTCCCTTTTCATTTCTATAGATAAAAGAAATTACTACATTCATTACTTTCTGTTGGTTTGCTGGATGGCATTACTTTGTATTGGCTGGATTTTTTTGATTAGGCCATAGATAGAAGAAGAACTACAAATTAGCATCTTTGAAAGACCAAACAACTTATGAGACCCGGAAAACATGTAAAACTGTTCATGCGAAATATTAATGAGAATAAAGAAATAACTAAAGAAAAATATGAAAGGGTCAGAAATGATCTCAAGAGGGCTGAGGAACACTCAGGAGTAGAGCAATGGCTGAAAAGATAGAGAGAGAGAGAGAGGCAGTTTCAAGAGCTCACCTTTGATGTAAGACCCAAAAGTTCTTAACTTATGTTTTGTATGACCCATTTAGGGTTGGCCAAGTTCACATTGAAAAGTGATAAGTGACTTTTGGCCTTTATAAATAGGCCTATACACATGTATACACTATAAGGGGGTCATTTAGGGCCTTTACCCCAACAACCTCCCACTTAAAGGCATAAATGACACATTTAAGCTATGTAACTCCCACCATTTGTATACATATCTGATGTTGTGCTTTGAATAAGCACTTGGTGAGTACATTTGTAGGGTTCTGTGATGTGTGGACCTTTATCAATGTGATAAGGCCATCCTCAAGCACTTCTCGAATGAAGTGATGTTGTACATCAATATGTTTTGTTGGTGCATGAAACATAGCGTTCTTTGTCAAACAGACGGCACTCTGGCTATCACAACCAAGCATAGGTGCCTTTTCAGGCAAACCAAACTCACTGCAAAAACGTGCTAACCATATTGCTTCCTTGGAAGCCTCAATGACTGAAATATATTCAGCCTCGGTAGTGGACAAAGCAACAACCTTTTGCAGCCTACTGCACCATGATATAGCACCACCTGCAAGTGTGAATACATAGACACTTGTGGATTTCTGTGTATCCACATCACCTGCCATGTCAGAGTCACAGAAACCCTTTAGCTCTAATGGGTCTTTTCCATAACAGAGGCATTTATTATTAGTCCATTTTAAGTACCTCATAATAGACTTCACTACATTCCAATGTGCCTTGCCCGGATTAGCCATGAATCGGCTTACAACTCCCAGTGCATAGGCAATATCAGGTCTAGTAACAACCATAGCATACATAAGTGAACCACAAGCTGAAGCATAAGGTACAACTTGCATGTCATTGATTGCTTCTTGTGTCTTAGAGATTATATCATATGGCTGTAATGGCACTCTAAGAGGCTTTGCATCAGCCATACGAAATCTGTCCAACACCTTATCAATGTATTTTTCCTGAGATAAATACAATGTGTGCTGCTCTCTTTGTCTCCTAATTCTTACTCCAAGTACATGTTCAGTTCCCCCAAGGTCTTTCATTGAAAATGGCGATTTCAACTGCTTTTTAATGACATCAACAATGCTCCTTTTCTTGGCAGCAATAAGCATATCATCTACATATAGTACAAGAATGATTGGGCTGCCATTTTCATCTCTTTTAGTGTACAAATAGTGATCAACATGGCTTTTTTTGTACCCATGTTTGAGTATAAAAGCATCAAACTTTTTGTACCATTGTCTAGAAGCTTGTTTCAGCCCATACAAGCTTCTATTGCGCTTACATACCAAATGTTCCTTTCCAGGAATAACAAAGTCCTTGGGCTGTTTCATGTAAAGCTCTTCATCAATGTCACCATGCAAAAAAGCTGTATGTAAATCCATTTGGTCTAATTCCAAATCAAGTGCAGCCACTATAGCAAATAACACTCGCAAAGTGGTCATTTTACCATAGGAGAAAACACTTCTTGGAAATTTATGCCCTTAGCTTGAGCATATCCTTTTGCAAGCAGCCTTGCTTTATACTTTGGTTTGTCATCAACAGTCTTGATTTTATATACCCATTTGTTAGGAATAGCTTTCCTTCCTTTGGGCAGCTCAACCAAGTCTCAAGAATTATTTGAATGCAAAGCCCTAATCTCTTCTTGCAAAACACGGATATAGACCAAGATGATTGGCAAGAGTTGAACGAGCTTGCACGCTCGACTATTGAGTTGTCAATTTTTGATGCCTTGCTGTTTAATATTGAAGGTTTGGATTTTTCCTATTCTGTATGCACATTTAGAGGAACTGTATGCCCAAAAGATGGCAGCTAGTAAAGTTTATTGGCTTAAGAAACTTATGGATTTGCGCATGATAGAGGGCACACCCATGTCAACTCACTTGAGAGTTCAATTCCATTTTCAGCTAGTTGGTTGCCTTGAAATTCATCATTGATGATGAGTTTAAGGCCACGTTTTTACTTTGCACCCTGCCAGAAAGTTGGGATACTTTCAAGAGTGCTATGAGCAATTCAAATGTGATGCTTCTTTATGCCAGTGTAGAGAGTTCTCTACTCATGGAAGAGATGAATAGGCAGAACAATGCATCCAATAAGTCCTCTAGTGCGTTGCATACTAGGGGTAGGTCGCAACAGAGAGGCAAATTTGATAGTTATGGCCGTAGAAATCACGTGGTAAAGATGTAGAATGCCATCATTGTGGCAAAAAGGGTCACTTTAAACATGATTGTTTCAAATGGAAGAAAGAGAAAGGAAAGGGCAAGAAGATAGATGATTGCATAGAAGAGAAGACAGACATTCAACCGAGGAAAAGCAATGCTAAAATTGAAGAGGTGAATGTAGTCACTCATTACAATGATAGTGGAAATGATGTACTCTTTGTCTCTTCATGCCATAGAGAACATGCTTTACTTGCAGATACGGATGGTGACATGCACACTTGGATACTCGATTCCGGTGCTTCTTTTCATGTCACCCCTCATCGTGTGTGGTTTTTAGATTACACAAGGGGTCGACATGGTGTTGTCCATGTTGGGGACAACCATGCATGTGAAATTGCAGGTATTGACACTGTGCAATTACAGTTTCAGCATGGTTCTGCTTTCACACTTCAGCATGTATGGCATGCATACTTCAGCTCAAGAAGAGCTTGATTAGCACAGGACAACTAGATGATGATGGATTTCACACCACCTTTGGTGATGGGAACTGGAACATTTGTAAGCGATCTAGAGTTATTGCCAAGGGTAGTAAAACTGATACTTTGTATCCTCTTCATGTATCTAGTGTGAGTGACCATGTTGTTGCCATAACCGAGTAGCCAAGTGTTTCTTTGTGGCATGGCCGGTTGGGACACATGAGTGAAACTGGTATGAAAGTACTCTCTCGTTTGGGTTACTTGCCTTGTCTTCGTTATGCTGATTTTGAGCATTGTGATCATTGCATTTATGGTAAACATGTACAAACATCTCATAAAAAGTCTCTTTCGCTGAAGCCTTCCCCGCTTGAGTTAGTACATTCAGATGTATGTTAGATGCCAGGCCTATCATTAGGGGGAAAGAAATACTTAGTCACTTGTGTCGATGATGCTACACGGAAAGTATTGGTTTACCCTATTCGTAGCAAGGATGATGTACTCGACAAGTTTCAAACATTCTTAGCAATAATTGAGAATCAAATTGATAAGACACGTAACTGTCTTCGCTCTGACAATGGTGGGGAATATGTGTCCAAGGCCTTTCAAGCACTTTGTGACAGCAAAGGGATAAAGAGGGAACTCACTGCTCCTTATAATCCACCGCAAAATGGAGTTGCAGAGCGTATGAATCAGACTATTCAAGATAGGGTCCGTACGATGCTGTTGCATGCTGCTTTACCCCATGGTTTTTGGGCAGAGGCTGTTATGACAGCTGTTCACTTGATTAATCGGTCACCTAACAGGTCTTTGGGAGGGGGAATACCCCAAGAAGCGTGGTCAGGCAAGCCACCGTCATATGCTCACTTGAGAGTGTTTGGCTGTGAGGCTTTTGTGCAATTCGTAAAGAAGAATGCAACAAACTTGAGCCAAAGTCCTGCAAATGTATTTTCCTAGGATATGGTGATGAGGGTGAAATGGGGTATAGATTGTGGGATCCCAAGACAAATAGTACGCAGCAATGATGTTATCTTCTGGGAAAATCACATGCATAAACAACCCAAAAAGACCGAGGAAGTACGTAGGGTTGTATTCTGAGAAAAAATACCTTTTAGACAGAAAAATGTGCCCGCTGTACAGCAGCAAACACCTGCTGTAAACTTACCTGCAAATGCAGAAAATGAGGCTGGAAATGACCAGCCAACCTTTGCCCATAATGATGAGCCACCAAATGTGCAGGAACGGCTTGAACAGCAAGCTGTTAATGCTGATTTGCAGGCTGAAATGCCTGGACAGCAAGTTGAAAATGATGATTTGCAGGCTCAACAGCTGCCAAACAATGAGCATTGGGTTAGGAGGTCGTCTAGAGTTACTAGACAGCGTCACAGATTTGTTCCTGATGCAAACAATGTGGCTGATTATGTCATGGTGACTGATTGTGGCGAACCGTCTTGCTTCAAGGAAGCAATGGACAGACAGGACAATAAAAAATGGTTTAAAGCCATGTTGTCAGAGATGGAATCTCTTGAGAAAAATGACACTTGGGATTTGGTGCAGTTGCCTAAAGGGCAGAAAACACTTCCATGCAAATGGGTTTATAAAATGAAGGTCATTTCTGATTCCTTGCCAGAGTAGAAAGCAAGATTGGTTGCAAAAGGATACAAGCAGGAATATGGAGTTGATTTTGATGAGATCTTCTCTTCTGTAGTCAAGATGACTACACTAAGAATCATTTTGGGCCTAGTTGCAGCTGAAGATATGGAGCTCATACAGATGGATGTGAAGACCGTGTTTTTACATGACGATCTGCATGAAGACATATATATGCAGCAGCCTGAAGGTTTTGTGGGTAAAGGCAAAGAGAAGATAGTTTGTAAGCTCAAAAGGAGTTTGTATGGGTTGAAACAAGCACCAAGAGAATGGTATCATAAATTTGATACATTTATGCAGTCTCAAGGTTTTCGTAGAAGCTTGTACACCAAGAAGGCAGGAGATGACAGCCTGATTATCTTGGTTTTGTATGTTGATGATATGTTGATTGTTGGCAAGGATATTCATGCCTTGGATTCATTGAAGCAAAGCCTTCATGGCAGCTTTGATATGAAGGATCTTGGTGATGCAAATCACATCCTTGGCATGCAAATACTCTGAAACCGGTCGAAAGGGGTACTCTTTCTATCTCAGTAGGAGTATATCTCTAAGGTTTTGCAGTGTTTCAATAAGGAGGGGGGGAAAACAGTTGGGGTTCCATTGCCTCCATATTTGAAACTCAGTGCAGAAGACAACCCTACATCTGTTGATGAGAAGGCTGAAATGGCTAAGGTTCCATATGCTTCAATTATTGGCAGTTTGATGTATGCAATGGTTGCTGCACGCCCTGATATTGCTTTTGCAATGGGAGTGGTTAGTAGGTACATGGCAAATCCCGGCAAAAAGCATTGGGAAGTGGTGAAAGGTATTATGAGATACCTCAAAGGCACAAAGGACTCGTGCATTTGCTTCGGAAAGCAGAAGGCATCTATCGTTGGTTTTACGGATGTGGACTATACTGGTCACGGGGACTGCAGAAAGTCTACTTCTGGGTATGTGTTTACTTTCACAGGAGGAACGGTCTCTTGGATCTCCAGGCTACAGAAGTGTGTTGCATTGTCTACTACAGAGTCAGAGTATGTTGCTGCCACTGAGGCATGCAAGGAGGCTTTATGTCTTTCATATCTAATGAGAGATCTTGGCATTACAGAGTTACCTATTCTTCATTGTGACAGTCAGAGTGTTAACATGCTAGTGCGGAATTCTGTCTTTCATGCAAAGACGAAGCACATACATGTGAACTATCATTTCATTAGAGATGTACTCGAAAACAAGAACATTGAGCTTGTCAAAGTACATACAAATGATAATCTTGCAGATCTTCTCATGAAGGGTCTTCCAGCTGAGTGATTTGCTCATTGCCGACAGATGATGGGAGTTGGATAGATGTATGTAGTTCAGTTTTGTACATACTTGGACTTAACTGACTTTTTTTTTTTTTTCTCCTCATGGCACATTGCCTTTAGGTGGAAGGTTGTTAGGAAAAAAGGGCCATCGTGCCTTTTATTAGTGCACGAGTGTGAACGCACTCGTAACACATTTTGGCTTGTATATACATATATATATCTAAAAATCTAAAAACCAAAAAATGTCGTACACTCTTTGTACCCAAGACAACGTGCATCTCTCTCTCTCTGGTTGACCTAAAACCCTAATCCTCGTGCTGCCCTTCACTCGCAAAGTGGTCATTTTTACCACGAGAAAACTAGTTTCAGCATATCCTTTTGCAACCAGCCTTGCTTTATACTTCGGTTTGTCATCAACAGTCTTGATTTTATATACCCATTTGTTAGGAATAGCTTTCCTTCCTTTGGGCAGTTCAACCAAGTCCCAAGAATTATTTGAATGCAAAGCCTTAATCTCTTCTTGCAAAGCAAGCTTCCACTTATTGCTGTTCTCACATGCCTTTTCCTCTTTATATGTAAGAGGTTCTCCCTCATCAGTCAACATAATGTAGTGCAACGAGGGATCAAATCTACTCACATTTCGTTTAATATGAGTAGAACATCTCACCCAATATTCCACATTCTTAGGCAATGGGTCTGCATCGGGTGGTTATGTAAATCATCATTATTAGGCTGCTGTCCATTATTTTCAGCATTATTATGTGGTTCATATTCCTCTTAGGATCCTCATCTTGCTGTCCAACATCTTCTGGCTCCAAAACCAGTGGATGATCATTATTTTCAGTCCTTTGTGGTGCATCCTGATGGTTAAAACTGAGTCTAATAGGTGGCTGGTCATGCTGAAATCTAACCCTTTTATGGTCATCCTTTGAGGCAGCCTTGCCTCATTGAAAACAACATCCCGGCTGCGTATAACCTTCTTGAGCTGGGGTATCCAAATCTTGTAGCCCATTTCGTCAGATTCACAATATCCCATGAAGAGGCCTTTAATGGACATGGCATCAAGTTTATTTCTCAGCTCGGCTTAACGGTTTAAACGGTTCGGTTCAGGTTCAGGTTTTTTTTAACGGTTCTGTTCGGTCTCAACAGTTAGAAACCGCGGTTTAAACAGTTTATTATTATTATTTTTTTAAATTCAAATTTTTTTTAAAAAATGTAAACAAATTTGTTCTTAAATAATCTTTTCATTTTCGTGCCTTCTTCTCATATTTTGGGAAAAATTTTAAAATTTAAAATAATTTTGGGAAGATTTGGTGGGCATGCTACACACATAAGAATGAACAAGATCAAGTACGCAAGACTTACGAGACATACCAGAGTAAAAGTTTCCTCCACTCTTCTTGTTTCCTCTACTCTTCTTTTTATCCCCTTACTGTTGCAAGTGCAACCTTGGTGGAGTTCGTTCCTTTGCGGCGTTTCTTTGGTTGGGTTGTGCATCTTTTGGAGTGCTCTCTCGCACGTGTCGCGTGCTACGTACAACATAAATCGATGAAATGCATGTGACTTCACCGAAGTGAGGTAGATGTTCACACATGCTCGACCGAGTGATGGCCGATAGTTGAGTGATGGCCGAGAAGCCGAGAGTCGGCCCAACCACGGCCGAGAAAGCAGCCAAGAAGCCGAGATTCGGCCCAACCACGGCCGAGAAGCTGAGAGTCAGCCCAACTACGCCCAAGAAAGCGACCGAGAAGCAGAGAATCGGCCAAGAAGCCGAGCCACGACCGGACAACGGCCGAAGTCCAGCATGTGGTCGGAAAGTCACGGCCAAATAGAGAGCCGGCTGAGACCGCCGAATAGCAGCGGCCAAACCGGCCAAGAGTGTGGCTAAGAGTCGGCCAAATGACGGCTGAGAGCCGAGCATCGGCTAAGAGAGAGTCAAGAGTCGGCCGAGTGACGTTAGAAGATGTTAATCTCTCTCTCTCTCTCTCTCTCTTTATGTTTCACTTTGCATGTGCGACTTCTTTGGTGGGTTCTTTCAGCGTGCTCGTCCCATGCTACGTGCGAACCAACGAAATGCCAAAGTGAATGTGATGTCCACAGGCTCGACTAAGTCTTCCACCCTTTTATTTTATCTTTTTATTATTATTGACACCAACATGACGTCTAAACGAACTAAAGAACATAAGGAGATACAATATGAGGTTATAAGTAAAGAAGACATTTTAGATAGGTTTAATCGTTTAGTAAATCTAGTGAATGATATGAGAAAATGGACAAAAGAAGCTAAATCCAATAGGAGAAAAGATAGAGAGGAAAAGATGCACTTAGGACTGAAATAAAAAAACTTAAAGTTGATGTTTAAGAAACAACTTAATGGCCTCGAGGTATCTAGGGAAGACGGTGAAATATCCTACATAGAGCATATAAAGGAAGAGATTAAAAAAGTTATAGAAGAAGTTAAAAACGACATGGAGTTACCTAAAACGGGTTGAGTAGATGTAGTAAAACGAAACATTAAAAAAGAAATAAAAGATAAAAATATTGTTAACACTACCCTTGAGGAAGAGAAAAATGCGTCAAGGTTGATGCTTAAATGTACGTCTCATTGGACTCAAGGAAGGTGCATCCCCCGAGGAAGATGCATAAACACTTGAGAAAATGTTACAGTACACAGAGGCCCCACCAATCACCAAAATTTGGAGGGTTAGACGTGAGACAACTAAAAAGAGAGCCTTAGTCCTTCAGTTTAAAGACTTGAAATCAAGAATCACATTTTTTAAGAAGAGACTAATTCTTCGAGAATTAGGTGGGGACCCTATCTACCTAGATAAAGACCTCACCAAGATCCAAATTGAGCACCGCAAAAGTTGTATGCCATGAGTCATATACAAGTTCGTAAAGGACATTACGCCTTTTACCGAGATGGACAAGTGATAATAAATGATTGCTCTACCAACTGATGGCGTGGTTGACTACAGTTGGTGGCGTTGATTTTACCTCCCCCAACTAGTGCGCGATCTCTATCTTTTCTACCATAGCTCCACTGTTGCATCTAAAGAGCCTATACGAGGGTGAATCTTGAGTATTCCTCAGCCTTATTGATATCATTCCTAACCCTTACAACTGATATCAGAGCAGGTGTAGGGTTTCATATTTTTTGCGTAGGTGTTGTACAACAAAGAAAAAGTGTTCAGACCTCTTTATTGTGTAGCTATGACATCATCCTCCTCAGATGTAAAGAATCTTTTTGAGATTCGACGATGTGAGGGAATAGGTTTCGACTAGTGAAAGGAGAGAATACAAGGAATTCTATTTTTGAAGGACCGTGACAGGGCATCGGAGGCAGAAAAACCAAAGAACATGTCAGAAGATGCAAGGCGAATTTTAAACAAAAAGGCTGTCATATATATTAAGATGGTTGTTTCTTATGAGATTTTGGTAGATATCAAAGGGTTGGTATCTGTTTCTAAAGTATTGGCAAAGCTGAAGGCTACATATGAAAACAGTAAGCCTGATAATCAAGTACACCTAATGTGAAAACTTGTTGGCATGCAATTGGATGAGTCCAAGAGTGCACCTGAATACTTGTCCTTGTTTATAGGTACGTTATCACATTTGTTGGACTCAGGAATGGCTCCCTTTGATAACAAGCTCAAAGCCATTTTCCTGCTAATGACACTACCTGACTGATGGGAGACATTGGTAGTCACATTGTCTAATAGCCCCAACTTGACCTTTGATAGTGTTAGGGGCTCCATATACAATGAAGAGATAAGGAGAAAAGCAAGTGGAGAAGGTGGCAGCTTAGCCAACATGGTTAGAGGTAGGACAGATAAGAGAACTAACTATGCACACAATAACAAAAGTAAAAGCAAGGAAAGGGAAAACAACAACAAAATTAAAAGCAATGATGTAACATGCTATCAGTGTGGCAGAAAAGGCCACAAGAAAAAGGATAGGACTAATGCACATGACAGCCAAAAAGACAAAGAGAAGGCCAATTTGGCCTCTAATGTGGTCATATGGCTCTCTACATATTTATGTTGAGGACATTTTATGTGCTACTTTTTTAGCTTATGATACTTATGCATACGATGCCTCTCTAAATATTCATTCACAAGACATGTGTGTATCACTAAGAATGATCTTAGTGATGCTTTGTTGACTGTCAATGATGCATTGGCCCAAACATGGATAGTTGACTCTGGTGCTTCATTTTATGTGACTCCTGTCAAGGAGTCTTTTTCTACTTTTACTGTAGGTAGCCATGGCCATGTATACCTTGGAAACAATCATGTATGTTCCATTGATGGTATTGGCACTGGCCATTTTTCTACAAACAACAACTCTGATGACCTGGTTTTGCATAATGTGTGTTATGTACCAAGGATCAAGAAGAGGCTGCTTTCTGTGGGTCAAATGGATATGCATGGTTATAGCATTCTCTTTGAGAGAGGATCATGGAAAATGACAAAAGGTTCAAGGTTGATTGTGAAAGGCACAAAGAAGGGAACCCTTTATTGCTTACATGGAAATTTGCTATATCGGGCAAATTTATTGCTTTGGCTAAAGTTCAGTCCCATATGGAGTTGTGGCATAAGAGACTTGGCCTTATGAGCCAAAAGGGTCTCACTAAGGTGTGTAGTCTAAATAAGCTTGATGCTAAAGGTACAAAGCTTGATTTTTGTAATGAATGACAACATGGAAAGCAAGTGAAGCTTTTTATACTTTGCGTTAAAATCAACACCACCAACTCTAGTCAACCACGCTGGTAGTTGGTAAAGCGATAATTTATTATCACTTGTTCGTCTCAGTAAAAGGCGTGATGCCCTTCTTTACGAGCTTGTATATGACTCATGGCATACAACTTTTGCGGTGCTCAATTTGGATCTTGGTGAGGTCTTCATCTACGTAGATAAGTTCCCCGCCTAAATCTCGAAGAATTAGTCTCTTCTTAAAAAATGTGATTCTTGATTTCAAGTCTTTAAAGTAAAGACTAAGGGTCTCTTTCTAGTTGTGTCACGTCTGACCCTCCAAGTTTTCGTGATTGGTGGGGCCTTTGTGTACCCTAACATTTTCCTAAGTGTTTGTGCATCTTCGTTGGGGGATGCACTTTCCTTGAGTCCAGTGACACGTACATTTAAGCGTCAGCCTTGACACATTTTCTCTTCCTCAAGGGTAGTGTTAACAATATTTTTATCTTTTATTTCTTTTTTAATGTTCCGTTTACTACGTCTACCCAACCCGTTTTAGGTAACACCATGTCGTTTTTAACTTCCTCTTTAACTTTTTTAATCTCATCCTTTATATCCTCTATGCCATTAAGTTGTTTCTTAAGGTTAGTGTTTTCTACTTTAAGTTTCTCTATTTCGGCCTTAAGTGCGTCTTTTTTCATAGAGAGGAAACGCAACAGAGCACGCATGGAGTGAACGCACACAACGATTACAGGTGGCAGGTGGTCGGCTATGGTATCATTGGAAGTGACGTGGCGGCAGTCATGAGAGAGAGAGATATTAACGTCTTTTAAGAGGCTAAAATGGCCTATAAGAGCAAATAAGAGATTACATCTTAAGTGTTGTCTCGTGTTTGAGAACAAATCAAAATAAAATAAATATTACACAGTAAATATAAAAGTAAATTTGATGAAAAGAAAAGAAATGAGGGAATCTGGTTTTTGGCACATGTGAGAAGGGACCAAACTATGAGATGTTACGAGAGAGAGAGAGAGAGAGAGAGAGAGAGAGAGAGAGAGAGAGAGAGAGAGAGTGAAGAAAGAAAGATATATTAACGTCTTTTAAGAGGCCAAAATGGCCTATAAGACCAAACAAGAGATTACATCTTAAGTGTTGTCTTGTCTTTGAGAGAGAGAGAGAGAGTGAGGAAAAGAGAGAATGGGTGTGAGTGTGTTTGATCTCAATGAAATGATGCATAGGTTGCAGCATTGATCCTGGAGAATACATTCACTTCAATATTGGATATGGCAGGAGTTATGCTACCTATTTTGAAGTGGTTTATTGGGGGGACTGGTGGCCAGGGTCTTCGAGTTCTAAACTTCCTTGTGCGCTCGCCTTGGAATACAATTGACGTTATTAAGGATGTATGTTTTCTTTGGAATTCCGACCACGTTTCTGTTCATTCCTTGCTAGTGACGAATTCATCGTGTATTCATGCATGAAACGTATATAATTCTGCAGATTTCTGAACCCATATTGTTTTTATCGGGGAGCCAAGATGAGATGGTTCCCCCCATACACATGAAGCGGCTATACGATGTGTCATCTTCAAACCCAAGAAGTTTATTTGTGGAGTTCCCAACTGGAATGCACATGGACACATGGTTGTCTGGTGGAGATCGATACTGGAGGACAATCCAGCTATTTTTGGAGAAGTATGTTGGAAGCCCAAGAGTGGATGGTGAAGAAGGTTCTGTGGTAGATGCTCAATAAAAGAATAGTTTCATACTTGTGCCCTATACAAGCTAGCTACCAGAGAAAAGTTATGATATATATTCTTGACATATCATCAATATGTAATGTGTCAAACTTATTGCTGAGAATAACAATCACATCGACAAAGGTCAGCTGAGTTGAATAGCAATGGCATTTTCCTACTCTTTTTCCTCAACCCGTAAGAGTGGAGAATAGATATGAAATATCACATAGTCTAGATTTTTAATGACAATCTGTTCTTTGCAATTAAGCATGGATGTATGGAGCTTCGTGTTATGCTGGATCTCCAAATGGCTGTGAGAGTACAAAGTTTCTACATCTCTTTCCTATATGAAGTTCTTAGCTCACAAAGGATTAATGATGTATCAATTATGTATTTATGGATAAAGATTATTCTATGTTCCAAGCCCCCAGTCTATATTCAAGAACCAGGATCAAAATGATTCGATTTGTAATGTTTAGGTTCTTCATTTGACTTTCTTCTACATTTCAGCTAAAGACGAGTGAAGTCAATTCCAACCTGTAGATACTTTGTCCAGCTTCTGAAGCTGAAGAAGTATCACAGTCAAGGATTGGATTATCATAAGTCTCTTTTTGCAAATAAAGCCTACTTATTTTACAAATATGGTTTGTGTTGGGAGCTGTTTATCTGTTGATGTCTTAGCTAAATCTACATGTTTTTCACTTACATTTCGAACATGTTAAGGGTTGCTTGATTGCCCTTATACTTCATTGTAGTATTGCCATCAAATGCTTCATGAACTTTCATAGCAGCAAATTGCACACATTTGTTACCAAGTCATCCTTTGACTAAAGGAGATGATCGAAAATGTCTAGCATTTGAAAAAATGGGCATTCTGCTATTATACTGGTGTTAATATTTATCTTTTGGTTGCTCTTTACTTATATTTATAATATTAAATTACTCCATTATTTGTCCAAATGGAATCATGCATAGATGAATACCTTTCAATATCTTCTGTTATTCTAATAAAAAATGGGCATGATATCTAATGATGTGATTATTACTGAAGTCAATATCTATCTTTGGTTGCTCTCTACTTGTGTATATAATATTACAGTAGTCCAAGATTTGTCCACATTGAATCATTCGTAGATGAATGCCTTTCAAAATCTTCTGTTCATCAAATAAAAAATATTTGGGCATGACATCTAATAATGTGATTATTACTGATGTAAATGCAATATATAATCTCTATATACTAGGTACAATTGACATGATTACTACTCTGAACCATCATAGGCATGCGTTATGTGAGGGATATTTCATATCTATCTACCACACCTAGGATGGATATCTGAAACAAATACAACTAATGAACAATGAAATACAAGAGTTAATTGAGAAATCAGCAAACATATTTGAGGCTTCTGTTTCTGAAGCTTTGGTCGTTAGTGAAATGTTTAGTTTGCAATAGTTGCAGGAAGTTAGAAGATTGTATTTCTTTAGGTTCACTATGCATGTAGTCCAAATTCTATACCAGCTCATCTTATGGAAGATATTCACTAAATCTTACTGCATCTAGATTATGGCTTAGCCTAAGCTTAGGAACTCCATTTGTCCCAGATTGTTATATCTGCAGCCAGGATGAGACTTTAGCCATCTGTTCTGTTTGCTTTATAGTTCATTATTTAATTGGCATAAAAGTTTCATGCAGAAACAATGAGCTTTGTCATAAAAGAATTGCCATTGGTACATGATGGTGTGGATGGATCTCATCCAAGGGAACGCACCAATATCAAATTTGATGCATGCTTCTTGCTTACAAGCATCCTATATCTATATACCTACAAGCTAAATCCTAACGTTCCTGTACAAAATTTCACAGTATTACTGATTGTACAATTTACATTTGCAGGAGCATGTTACTTATTTTTCTCAACTCCCCAAGAGCTGATAAGGCTGCCATGTGACCTTTACCACTCAGGAAAGCTTTGGAAAAGGAGTCCACAGTCTCTCTAAAAGCAGTTGAAGCACCTTCTCTTCCCAAATTTGCCTTTTGGGTTAAGGCATTCTCAAGAACCTATAGGAAGCACAAAACTTAATCACACAACTTGGTTTACGAGTTGAAACTAATATAAACATATCCAGATGTCCCTACGTTACCTTGATACTATCAACCATTGAATGACCGAGGGTCCGTAATGCAGCTTCTGGATTGTCCTTTTGCATTGACAAAGACAGATCCCCCACCTCAGGAGATGAGTTTATCGTTGTCTGGTCATCAGTTGAGAATCTTCTACTGTTTTGCCTGCCACTAATTGCATTTGCATCTTCAGCAAGGATGTTTTTGCCTTCATCATCGCCAGAGATGGAGGTTTCTCCATCAGATATCCACATCTCATTCCTTGCAACGCCTACTTGAGTAACACCCAAGGGGTCTATATCAGGTGTTGCAAATAGCTTCCGCCTTGTCCTAGGATGTATGTTGTCATTGGAAGCATGTTGAGTTGGTTTCTGATTTGAACCAACATCATTTACCAAGTTTTGCTCAACACTAGGATTGAACCAATTGCTTGGAGCTTCAGCTTGTGTATTCTTTCCAGCATCATCTTGACTGGCTTTCTGGTTTGAACCGTTTTGCACAACACTAGAAACAAACCCATTGCTTGGAGCTTCGGCTTGTTTATTCTTCCCATCAATGGTATGAACTTCCAACGAGGATGCTTTTGGGAGCACGGAGTTCATCCATCTCTCTTCCCAGTAGGATTCTGGGACAGACTTTTTGACAGCCTTTGGAGAATTTGTGTGCAAACCTTTAGTGGCAGCTGGGATATGAGGCTGAAATGGCGAATCAGACCAGTTTTTATGCTTAGTGTGATTCTTTTGGCTGAGTTGCTGAGTAAAACCTCGCATCTTCTTGGACAATGTGTTCTTAGATACATCAGAACTTGACTGTTCGAGAGCCTTGGTATTCTCTATCAGTCCTCTTATATCCACATCCTTGGGAAAACTTAATACCTTTTGAAGGCAACTTGCAGCATCAGAAGTAGCTAACAATGCGGATCGTAAATGGAGCAGCATTGAAACAGCGAAATTTGATACAAACGAGCTTCGAGTTGGCCAAGCCTTTGGAGAAGCCAAAAAGTCATCATGGCTTGTGCTTGGCAATGCAAAGATTGCATCCCAGACAAAAAGTAATTCGGCCAACTCAAACTCTCTCCCAAAAAGCACACGGAACCATCGTAATGCAAAAAATTGTGGCTCCACACCGAGCCCAACTAGATGACTGTATAGGGGCATGTCTACACTATAGAGTGTTTGATACATGGCAGCAGAAGCTTCTAGTATAGGTGACATCCCACATGACCTTCCCTCATTTGAAGGTACATAGTAATCAGCAAGCACAAGGGAACTATCATTCCCTTTCAACAAGGCATCGAACAAACAATATGCATCATGTTCCAAAAACCTAACAGACAACAAATCACCGAGTTCCCCCTCGGCACCATAGCTATCGCTCCCACGCAACATGGTTTCAAGACTAAAACCGAAATCATCAGGTTCTAATAGGGCTGCATCTTCAGGATAAAGACATTGAGCCCAATCCTTAACATTTCCATGATACATAGCTTCATGAGCATAATCAATTGAATGAGCTGCAAAAATGGGCAGCATTTGCCTCACCTCGGTATTATGAGAAGCATTTTCCTCGAGTGCAGTATCAAACCTATCTTCAAATGGATCCTTGTACCTCTTTCTTACTCGAGTAAGCAGTTCCACATCCATGTGAAGAACATAAACCAAAGGTGCAAGTAACTCGTGCATTCCTAGAAACAGCCCAAAAACTGTGTGAACTCCATGGAGATTGATCATAACGGAATATACCAACTAAATCGCAAATTTTATGAGAAGATTCGCTCTTCATTGTTCACGCCATAGTACCTTGTCGATAACCATATTGAGGATGAATTAGAGCCCATACTAGCAGAACTCTCTTTAGAAAGGCTTGGCATGTTTTGCTCTGAAAGAAGCTACCATGTTCTTCTGGATACAACCTTGCCAAGTCAGTGTTGATTGTCCCCTCAACCTTGTTGTTTTCAAAGTAACGTCCCCAGACACTCTCTGCAAAGCAAATAAACATAACAGGAAAAGGAAGAAAGCATGAATCCTTCACCATTTCTAAATATTTGCAAACCATGGCATTTACATGCATTGTTATGAACATGTGCATAACCTTAATGAATCAACAATGCCATAGATTTCTCCATCCGTTTGTGGTTGGTGGATACAGAAAATGTCAATCTCTGGCCTTGTTGAATGCATAATTTACCAATTGTAAATATTTACAAAACATTGCAAAATTCAAATCTCACATACACCAGTCTGGGTCTTCCAAAGATTGAGCACATACTTGGATTCTTATACTGAAATTCAATAACATATGCAAAGTATATGTGCCTTATGTGGATCTTTTATCGAATGAGGTGGAAAAACTATGCCAATTTAAGTCTTACATTGGTCCTTCTAAGTGAAAGTGAACACACTACATAAATTCAACCCTTGGTCGGATCATCCTATTGAATGGAATCAGAAAAACCCATGCAAATTAAAGTATCCCTTGTGTCAATACTATTGAGTGAATGTTAAAAAGACACGTGAATCTAAGCCTCACTTGGATCCTGTGACAATGGATTATCCACATGTAGATTATCAGCCTTCTGCAAATCTTCCATTAGATGAGGATCAATGATCAGGCGCCTTCGATGCTCAGCGTATCTAAAATACAGAGAGCACAATTAGATAGAAATTGAAGCAAAGTACAAAAAAAAACATGTCGAAACAGAAATCACATGGAGGATAAACTTGATAAGCATACATCCTCCGGACATTTTCTGTAGAGAAAAAGCTAATCAGATGGCAATATACAAAAATAAATCGCAAAAAAGACCACAAAATGAGTTGTTATTAGGATATGCCATACGCCCATTTGCAAAACAGAAGGTAAATTATCTAGGGATCCTAAACAAAACTATAAAAACTACAAAAGATCTGAAAAAGAAGAAGATAAAGATCTGCAAACAATACACCTTAATACCGAAAAAATGCACTATAAAAACATGCACCCGGAAGAGGGGGGGGGAGGGAAAAAACAGGAGGTGAATTGATATAAAGATGAAGATCCGTGCACACAAAAAGGAAAATGAAAATTTGATTTAAAAAGAAACTAGTATTAGAAGTATGGGTAGCATTACTTCCTCCGGCCATTTGCAGCAGCGCGGCGAAGCTCATCAATGGTGGTGGGGCAAGGAGGGAGCACGCCGAGCATGACCCGCCATCTCAAGCCGCGAAGCCGGGGTGGTACCGAATGATGATGAGGCAACGGAGGCGGAGAAGGGGAGGGTGTGGAGGTAGAGGGGGGGGCGGGCGCAGGATTAGCAGAAGATGGTGGTAGGGAGAAGATGGAGGAGGAGAAATTGGTGGGATCTATGGGTGATTCAAGGTCCATCATGTCTGATGCGCATGAAGAGGTGGAACTGAGTGGCATGGTGGAAGAATGAAGCAGAAAAAGAAGAAGAAGAAGAAGAAGAATGAAGAAGAAGAAGAAGAAGAAGAAGAAGGAAAGATTTAAGAGAGAAACAGAGAGAAACACAGAGAGACGGATATGTAGACAGAGAGAGAAACAAGCAATAAGAAAAAAAAACAGAGTATGTACATACACATACAAATTAGACCTCTCTATTTTTCTATTTTCTTTATTTCTTTTTATTTTTTATTTTTTATTTATTTTTTATTACTTTTTTTTATCTCTTTTTTTTTTTTTTGTGGGGCGGAACCGCCACCCTGCCACGTCAGCCTGCCATGGCCAATCCGCCACGTCAGCTTTGGAGCTTTTCCGGCATTTCCGCTTCGGATTCGCATTTCTCTCTTCTTCTTTTTTGTCCTTTTTTTGCCTTTGGCCTTTTGCCTTTTGCTTTTTGCTTTTTGCTTTTTTGCTTATGCAAACTGTTCTCTATGTATTGCATGTATTGTGTATTGCTTCGTTCTTACAACACACACACATATATATGTACATATATATATATATGTATGTATAACAGTATATGTATATGTATACATGTGCATATGTATATATATATATATGTATGTATGTATGTATGTATGTATGTATGTATGTATGTATAACACATATATATACATACATACATGTGTGTGTGTGTGTGTGTGTATTGTATATATATATATAGAGAGAGAGAGATTAGGGTTTAACAAATCGTACATCCTTGAGGTTATGGAATGACTAACCTAATTCCTTAATGCATTACCCAATGACGGTTTGTTTGCTTGTGCCCCCCCCCCCCCCCCCCCACCCCCACCCCCTTTCATTCTCCTCGTTTATTTATCTCCATTCCTAATTACTATACGCATGTGATCAATACACTCGCCACGTCCATTGTCGTGAACAGTTGGAGTGACTAGGTCCCCCTCAAAAACGAAATGTGGAAGTGGTCACACAATTATAGTCAATCAACAATGATATCTTTGTTCACAAGAAATGAATTCGCTAGCCTGTTGACAACCAGAATTATGAAACATGTCATTGTATACAAAAACATTTGGCCAAGGAGTTAGTCCATCATTTTCTAAGTTGCTTCCACAATTCCCTTGATTTCAATAAAGACTAGTAGCATCTAAGGGGGAAAATTAGTTGCCAAAGTATGGAGGAAAAGTCATACAATCATTCTGACTTTGCGATGGTACAAGAAGTCATAATTGGCTAAGACGTTGCCCATAAACTAGATTGATGACATAAGACCTTATACGTAATCAAAACATGTTGGCATTAGCATGTTATAAATATTGGGCTTTTACTAGAGGAAGCCAAAAGCATCATTTGATGCAAGCAAGCTTGTTAAAGGAATATATACATATTCATATTTATACTATTTTAAATGGTAATTGTTGTACCTCGAAGGAACGATTCTTTAATATCAACTTCTCTCATTGCTGCCCAACAATATTGACTTTCACGGCGATAAGATTATGCAAATTATTGCAAGTCTATTGTTGTGTGTTCCTGTTTAATTCTAAACTATTTTAAAACTCTTGAAGAGTTTTTTTTTTTTAAGAGTTTGATTATCGACAAAATACTTCAATCACAAGTTTTCCTATATGGAATCACATACTTATATATGTAGAATTCAGTAAGCCACATCATACTTTTTGGATTATTGAAGAATATATGAGAACCACGAATATATATATACACACACATACACATTATCGAGGCTCCCCATGCATTCATGGGTGCTCAAAAGTTTGATGTAATATAACCATTATTTTAGTTCAATCACATAAAAGAATTAAATGATTGTTGATATGTTATTTCAACACTCCACAAAAGGACATAATAGAGTTATTTTTTGTACATGCATTATTGGACACAATATTCCGATGCACTATTTTGAGATATACACATCAAGATTGGTTTCTTTAAAAGGTATGACAAATTGGTTTGGAACTAACCTCTCAAGACTCACATTGGTCTAAGTCATTCTACTAAAATAAGACTAACCATTATTGTGTGTGCGCATGCATGCACGCGCACTCACGTGTGTAGAGACACATCCCAGTAATGACTTATAAATTAAAAGAAGAGTGGGGATTTGATTGCTTACTGGGGATTGTAGCAACATATAGATTAGAAAAAAAAAGGATGTATTCCTAGACCAAGGTTTGATATGAAAGGGGTGATATGCGAGGACGCATGGCTTCGGAGGGCTAGAAGCGGGGAGAAAATGGGCTTTTTCTCTCTCCCACCAATCTAAAGTTTTCTAAAGCAATGTGTTGTCCCTACTACCTAGTCTAGTGTATGTGAGGCATACATTAGGAATTTGGGCCCATGCGTGCAAAAGTTGCTAACACATGTTACTATTTGTGGTGGTGTGATCTTCACAATCTACCTTCAAATGCCCAAGTTTATTCACCTGAAAAATATTGCAATATAAAAGTAAAACAGAATGATCAGAATGGCTCGTGAAAGTATCACAAATAGTATATACTTAGACATTAAAAAATGGGAAGAATTGTAACATGTTACTGATAATGATTGCATGAATAATGATTATATGGTTTCGAAACATATAGTTTGTAGAGGTGTTTTCGAATGGAAATTTCCTTTGGTTGCTTCACTCGCTTGATAATCTCTCTTTGTCTTAGGAAGTGACAACTATCTTACAGGATCATAAAAAATCAATCTTTATTTTGAAGAAACAATGAATTTTCTAATAAGAAGGACTAGAATTAAACCAAAGAAATAATCATTGTACATTGAGTTAACCCAGAGTGCAAGCCTTTATTCACTATGGTATGTTACATCAAACGTACCTTGGATTCTTATTTCCATAAAGCCACAAGATCATGAACCAAAGAAGTATGATCCTCATGGAATAATGCAAGTGTTCCCCCTTAAGTAGTTTGCCTAAGGATTGTAACCTAATAGCAAAAAACAGTTCTAAAACCTAAAAAGTGCACGCTAGGAAATTCTCATAAGAAAATAACATCCACCAGGCAAAAAATGGGTTATAAAGCATAAATTAAAATAAGAAAGAAAAATCAAAGGGACATCGGTTTATGAAGACATTGGACTAAGAAAGTAGATATTGTTTTTCTCACAAAAATGGATGAGCAAATTGTGCATATTAAAACATTGACTCTTCTCACCATTGGTGATAACCAATATGGGAAGAATGAGTATATGGCTAAATAAATGATGAATGGATTGTTTGGCCCTAGTTTCCATCAAAATATTGTCCACACTTTTATCTAGTACAAAAACTAGTCTAGTCAACAATGATAAGGTTATCACTTCAATGCCTTGTCAACATAGTCTTTTTCCCAATTGCCATATATTAAAGTAGAGAAATTGGAACGTGATAAAATGGGGTGCCCTCCAAGTTCACAACTCAAGTTGTGACTTTGCTTAAAGATAATATGTATCTAGCACATTTAAGGTTTTGGGGGACTTGAAAGATTGACCAAATCGGATACGAAAACCTCCGAATAGCCAACTTCCTAAAAGTTTCTCCCCCAATAATCTGCGTTGAAAAGTCAAATCATTGTATAATATGCCGATTTTACTTAGTGCCACACAAACTTGGTGCCATGTTCAAAGTTTGTGCACCTTGAAACCCAATTATTAGGGTCAATGCTGAGCCCGTATGCTTCACAAGAAGCAATTGGCAACGGTTCAGTTTGAACCGAACCAAACCGCGAAACCCCGGTTTAACGGTTTAACAGTTTGTTTCAAATGCCATAATGGGTTCAAGGTTCCTGTTCTATACAAACATGAAGCCTTACAGAGTTTTGTTGGGGGCATACCTTTAACCTCCCATGGTGGTGGAGAGAGAGATATCTGCATGGAATCATATCATCAAAGAGTTCTCTCAGAGAAAACAAGTGGAAGATGCTCTTCAAGCTTTCCACCAGATACAGGCTCAAGGATTACTTCCTTCTAAGGCAACCTTTGTATGTCTCATTTCTTCATTCACATGCCACACCTACACATACCATGCCAAGAGAATGTATTGTATCATTCTAAACAGTTCTTTCGATTCTGATGTTGTTGTTGGATCATCCCTTGTCAACATGTTCAAAAATTGCGGTCACATGAATGATTGTAGAAGAATCTTTGATGCAATGCCATCTAGAAATGTTGTCACATGGACTATGATGATCTCTTCATGTGTTGCTTATGATGATTCTATCCATCTCTTCAATCAGATGCTCCTTGATGGGATCTTTCCTAACAAGGTTACTGTCATGAACCTCTTCCGTGTTTGTTCTTCTCTGGATGATGGCAAAAGAATCCATTCCTTGTTATTAGAATGTGGTGATGATGTTGATGTTGTTGTATGTAGCTCCATCATTACCATGTATGGGCGATGCGGTAGTCTGAAAGATGCACGAGAAACTTTCGACAAAATGAAAGAGAAGAATGTGGTTCTTTTGACATCCATGGTGTCTGCCTATGCTGATCATGGATGTGGAAAAGATGCCCTACAAATTTACCATCATATGTCACAACAGGGTTTTCTAGCAAACAAAATAACTTATAGCACTCTTCTTTCAGCATGTGAAGGTTATGATATTTTGGTATCAGGTAAGGTTATCCACGCTACTATCATACATTTTGGTTTCAACTTGGATGTCTTTCTTGAAACCGCCCTTGTTTCTATGTATGGAAAGTGTGGTAGCTTGAATGATGTCTCAAATATGTTTGACAGTATGCAACAGAGAAACACCGTATCTTGGAGTGCATTACTTGCAGCGTATAAGAATGGTGGAAAATGTGTAGAAGTTCAGCAGCTTTATTGTCAAATGCTACATGAAGGAATTTTGCCAAGTAAAGCAAGCTTTCTTATACTTTTGAATGCTTTAGGCAATCTAGGAGCACAAACTGAAGGACGGCGATTGCATGCTACCATTATCCAATCCATAAAGTGTCAATCTGATGTTGAAGTTCACAATTCCCTTGTTAATATGTATGCCAAATGTGGTACTCTACATGATGCGAGGAAGGTGTTCAATTCAATTTATAACCGATCTATGGTCTCTTGGAACACAATGATTACAGCATGCACAGATCACATGGAGACTGAGATTGCAATTCAACTTTTTATTGATATGTGGCAAGAAGGCTTTGTGCCAGATGAGATAACTTTAACAAGCATTCTCATTGTATGTGGGCATAAGGCATCTTTGGAGGCAGGGAGGATTCTGTATGCTTGTATAGTAGAGAAAAACTTAACACTTGATAGTGCCATGGTGTCTACTCTTATCAACATGTATGGGAAGTGTGGGGATATCAATGATGCTTTGCATGTATTCCTTAACACGCCACAAAGAGATGTTATCTTATGGACTTCTATAATTATTGCATACGCACAAGATGGAGAAGGTTGGAAAGCTATTCAGTTTTTTAACCTAATGCAATATGAAGAGATCCCACCAAATAAAGTTACTTTTGTTACCGTGCTTCTAGCTTGTAGCCATGCTGGTCTTGTCTCCGAGGGTTTGCAATGTGTTTCTTTGATCACAGAATGTGGCGTAAAGCTTGTTGATGAACATATGCTTTGTTTAATAGATATGCTTGGTAGAGCTGGTCAGATCGATGAGGCTGAGCTGCTGCTCAACTATCTGTCACACGAAGCTATGGTTATTGCACTTGTAATGCTACTTAGCTTTTTCAAACATGTGACTAATGTGGTGCAAGGACAGCGTGTAGCAAAGATGCTGGTTGAACTAGACCCCAACAATGCTGCATCATATGTATTATTATCAAATATGTATATGGCTGATGACAGGACATCATAAATTATTATAAGACGCAATTTATGTTTGATTGGGTTGTGCTACCACATTGACATTGTCAAGTTAGTTGCATTGGATTATACTTAAGTGCCAGGGGCCTCTCATTTTCCCGAATTGGATAAGGATAACTCCATCCATGTGAAGATTAAATCGATTCAAGATTTACATATGGGTTTAATAAAGTTCCATTACATGACATGCATAACTCTCAACGAATCCCATACTTGACAAAAGATGGTGTTAAACCCTAAACCGCTCAAACAAACACAAAAATCCAATCAATTATGAAGTGAGAAAAGTTGCTCAATATTATTTGAAGAGGCTACAGCATTGATCAAGACGAAATAGGTATATACATCATTCCATTGCCATATTATAAACTACAAAAGTCAAGCATCAGCATAATATTTAGAGTTTTCGGACAGAAGAGGACCAATTATCTCTTCCCAATCTGAGAAAGTCCATGAAGAATCTGCATCATAAAGAGGGATTCCATTGACAAAAAAGTAAGGTGTGCCGACGACAACTCTTGAGCATCCAAACTACAAAAGTCAAACCATAGGGTTAGGGGTTTAAAACTTCAATGAGCATATGGCTTCAAATTATCTAGCTAATTATAAAATATGCAAAAAGAACTCTGAAATGCCTGTGATTTTATTATTTCCCCCAAAATATAGCATGTCTAATTGCTCAAGAGGGGATTCAGCTAAGGTTACTTAAGGGGATAAGAAAACCTCAGGTATTTTCGAGATTTTTTCTATGCCACCTTATTTACATATACCAGCAAAACATTTGTTAATTACCTTAAACGATATTCGTGTGGCCAAATCTGTCTTCCAATCTGAAAACGCCGCCTTGAAGATGCTCTCCAATTCTGAAGGCAGAAGCTCATTGAAGTTTTGAACTGCAAGTTGCACTATTCTGTCCACAACAGAGGATGGTGTCTCCTCTATAGTAGCACTATTTAAAAAGGCATCCTATGAATAGAGAAACAAATTATTATTTTATACTCTTCGCACATGCATTACATGTGCTTATTTCTTGTAATACAGTAGAGGAAAAAATTCTGAGAACAAGGGGATGAATTTAGCACATATAATTGCTCTTTCAGGGGTTGAAAGTAGCATTTGGAGAAATGATGAAAGTGCAGCTGCATTCAGGGAAATAGCGAAAATGCACGAGCATTTGGGAACAGATCAAAGAACTACAGCATTTCAGAGTTTTTCCTTATGTTATATTCCTATTGAGAAACCTGAATGCGAGATGAAAACATACAAAAATTATTACAACTTAACCAATAGACCATTATTTCTGTCTTCAGACTAGAACATTCAAAAAAGACAGGATATACATATCAATCTCAAAGAATGTCTGAGTAAACACATAAACACATCTACATGGATGGTCAACCTAAGATTTAGGAACCTAATAGCAATAGCCAAATGATCAATTCCATGCATTTTGAACTATTTCAGCACTGTATTCAGCATCTTGCTTTACAGAATTGTTTACAAGTCATTTGGAAATGCCTTTGGATATCAATCTGTCTTTGAGATCGAACATTTAATGCACTCTAAGGGCACACTCTTTTAACTCTTCACGAAATCTTTGTATTAAATATAAAAAGGTTTCTCTATTAAGAATCTACTTCAAATTGCAATACTATTTGTATTTCCATTGATCTGGTTGTCACTTACTATACCTTGAAAGAAATGATAGAAATAGATATTCTAAATGGAAGGCACTCAAGAATCACAAATCGGTCACATCCTATACGATGGAGTGATTTAGACAGTTGCAAGTTCACCTTCATGCTAACATTTGGTCACAACTTACAAAACTTCAAGTTTTGTGGATAAAATAATTTTTTAGTAGTGTAAGGGATTATTACAAAAGAGGATCGTATAAGGTGGCAAGGGAATGTGCACGAGAGAGAGGGCGATGATAAAGATTTATTTATATTTGTGTGTACTCATCAATCCTCTACAGTACATGATCAGAAGTGATACCTATGAAATACCAATTCATATATGCACAAATAAGAGAAAGAACCTGATTATCAAAAAACAACTCCAGCAAAGGGTATGTGAAAGAGTTGTTCAAGTTGTTGATAATATGAAGCGCTCTACATGCAAAAAATGCATTGTGATGATACCTGTCACAAAGAGAAAAAACGTGGTCAGCTCAAATGATAGTTATTTATGCATGACATTCTAGAAAGCAATAACCTTGACACTTTCAGACCAAACACATTGATTACATTTCCATATCAATAGGTAAAATATCAAACATACCTCTCATGTATAGGGTAATATCCGCAATACCCCTAGTATTTTTTATAATATCAAAACATGCAAAAAAATGTAGCCCACAAAGTTCTGCTTATATTCAGCAAATAAAAATTTTCACCTTTTTTATGAAGGATGTTTAACAATCCGATCATTAGAATGCATGGTATTCTAGTTAATAAGATATTTAATATCCTGAATAGCATGCTTAATATTTTTAGTTATTGTCTGAGGGACACGTGAAATCTTATTAGGATGCTTAATATTTTGAATAACAAGCTTGCTATTCAGATTGAAGAATAGGATCTAGTTAAAATGCTTATTGGAAGCTTTATCAGGTGTTGATTTTTTTTAAAACTTGCTTTATGAGATACCTTTTTACAGAAGGTAGACTATGAAAATACAAATGGTACTGTATTGTTTTTTAAATACATTAAGGGTAATTTTTAAATTGTCTCTCAGCAATATTAGCTTTATAATTATATGTGACCATAAATATTAATATGACTTTTTTTTCAAGATGCAACTTATAGTACCATTAAAGTTGGCTACAAGTTGTGATATAACGAAATTCAAAAGTTAATCATATGTTACAATGGACCACATGACTTCATTTTTTAGTTACTGAACCATTATTTGGAACTTCATGAAGGGAGTAAAACACCAATCAAACCATCAATATCACTAAATTTTCAAATGGGAGAAAGTTTATAAACATGAAAATACCCAAAGATTTTGGGCTCGCTGATGCAATTTTTAAATGAGCAGGTTAATTTCACATGTAGGAAGTTAAATTGCATCGGAACAAGTTAACACCGTTATAAAAATGAAAATACCCAAAGATTTTGGGCTCGCTGATGCAATTTCTAAATGAGCAGGTTAATTTCACATGTAGGAAGTTAAATTGCATCGGAACAAGTTAACACCGTGTTGGTCACAACATCTAAAACCTGCTTGTAGAGTTTGCAAAGAATTCTCGATGGACCTTATTAAACAAAAAATAACATCAACAATGAGACATAAACATGTCAACATTCTAAAATTACTCTCCATTAGCTCTAAAGCTGAATTTCGAGTTCTACATTATAAGAGGTTTGCTTGAGTACGGCAAGCTCATGGTGACAAGCATCACCTGCTTCAAAAAAATAATTACGCAGTGCACTTAAAAAGTGTAGTATAAGCAATGGGCTGAAAGAAAGAGAGAAGAGTTATTGTGTTGTGCTGAAAACTGGTTGCTGTGCAGCTAGGGTTTGAGACTGCTGCAGAACTTGTTTTGGCTGTATCTCTAGAACCAAAAATCTGGGCGTGTAAGCAGTCAAAAGAATCAGCTCCAAATCTGCTTTCTGAAAATGTGAAAGGAGAAAATAATCACCTTTGCTGCAGATTTTCTGTTGTTCGAACTTTTTGTCGCTTAGACGGAAAGGGATAAAGAGAAAAATCTTTGTATGCCTATTAGGAAGAATAGAATAGAGCAGGAAACCTAAACCTGCTTAGATGCCATTTGTACAAAATACAGAGTTCTTATACTAACTCTCATCCAGCCAGCAAGACTGCTTAAAAGACTTAAGGAAAAAATCAATGGATTAGGAAAAACGAGCTTGCCATTACAAAGATATCGAATGGTTTAGATAACCAATATCTATAGGTAGCTAGAAACCCAATAGTTACTAACTAGGTTCACACTATTCTAACTAAGTTCACACCAAAGCTTTCATTGGATACATATTAAGTGTAACAAAAAGCTTATGAATGCATCAAAAGAGTTTTGCATGCATACTAAGTTGAGTGTCAATAGCTCTAAAACAAATGTTTGCTTGTGATGAGCCAAAATAAGGACAAACCATGCATTATGTATAATAACTAGCCACTTAAGATTGTGGAAAGCTTTAAATACCTTAGCCTTGAAGTCCCCTCAAATCATAGATAGAATGGATGTCCTACCATCGCATAGAACAAGAAAGAGAGCATATTATGCACTTGAGAACACATGCCGTGGCGGAGGATTTAAAGGTTAGGTCCTCGAGAAATACCTTTTTGACACTTTGGTGACACTAGTGCTTCTCTACAGGGTGGAAGTATGGGGCAGTAGCATCCCTAAGTCTACTTGGAAAGAGTTTTAAAAAGTCCAAAAGCATTTTCTTACAAAGTTTCTCCAAGTCAAGAAATAAACACCATAAACCTCCCTACATCTTGAGATAGGATCACCACCCATTAAGATCATGGCCATGGGAAAGGTTGTCAAATACATGCTTAAGGTTCAAAAAAGTCCCTCACATCAACTTCCTAGAATCGCATGGGAAGCAAGCAAAAATATCCAAAAGACACACCAAAGCAAAATTGTGTGTTCTAGTTGGATGCAAGATATAGAAAATTGGTTAGGGAGATGAGATGCAACACACTTGCTTCATGATGCATCAATAAATTCCTATATGAAGGAGACCTTTTTGCAACACAAATGTATCTCGACATGGGAAATTTGTGGAGGTTCACGTTTCACACATTATACTTCATATGTGCATCTAACTACAAAATCATATCCTTCACTGGACGGGGAAATTGTGCACATCAATACATGTATGAGCCCATCCCATTGTCTACCATCCGAACCATTGCTTCCATACAACTTCACTCAACTCACTACAATGTGAGACAGGGCATTGGGGCACAAGGTATGTAAGTAGGAGACTATGCACACTTTTCCCTAAACAAGCTCAGGAGTCAGAGTATCACACTTTGATACAATGCTCTACCTTTGATCACATTTGCCTATACGTTCCACACATTCAACCAATGGGCTCTCAACAAAGATATAATGAAGGGGTTACAATTAGATCGGGCAATAGAAATTTGTCGTACATGTAGCCCCTAGCCTCATGGACCACGATCTCACCACCCTTGTCATCAACAAATAAAGGCCATTATCTCCCGCCATCGTAGGTGCTTTCATCGCTTCGGAGACCTCTCCATAATGGATCGACCTATGGTAGAGATCTTTCAAAGACAAAAATTACAATATATATTGGCTTGAGAATCTTACATATACCAATAACAAGAATCTTTAGTCTATTTTTATCTTATTTACTTTTATTTTTACTTAGTAGCATTTATTTTGTTTTGTTGTTCTCAAAGACAAAACAACACTTAAGCCGTAATCTCTTGTTAGTCTTATAGGCCATTTTGGCCTTTTAAAAGACATTAATCTCTCTCTCTCAAAAATAGAATGCAACAACTGCCATAGTACCAATATGGCTATCATCATTCTTGATTTAGATCATGTTCAAAGTGTCTAATCACATTCTCATCCTTTCAAGTATGTTCACATGCATTGATGGAGGGATAGAGAGAAATCTCACATGACGATGGCTTTAAACAACTTTTAAAATGGGGAAAACAGGGGATTCACATCCATCTTGAAAGTCTTGATTTCAGATGAACTTTGAATACATATTTGAGAAACATTTCAACCCGTTGAAACAATAAAAATATATATTTAAAAATACATCCTTAAAAGTTAATTCTAGATCAGCGCAAAATTCTGCAAAAAGATTCAATATATCAAACCGAAAAGAAGAATATATGTGACCAATAATGAGAAGTAGTCCAAAAAAACGCAAAAAATCTTGATTTCAGATGATTTGAAAATGTATGCAAAAGAATCTTGAAAATCTTGATATTTATATCATCTTCAAACACAGTTTTAAAACGCTGATTTAGAGAAGGAAAAAAGTACACCAAAAACAAATCCAGATTTCATATCATCTTCAAATGCAAGGTTTAAATGCTGGTTTGGGGAAATATAGAAAAAAAATAATTTAATTTTTATATGTCCAAATGCAGCTTTTAAATGCTGATTTGGAAAAACAAAATATGTGAAATGGGAACAAAATCGTCTAATCTTTTTTATTTATGATAAACTTAAAATGCACGTGAAAAAGTTGATTTGTAACAAACCCTTGAAACTTTAGTTCATATCATCTTCAAATGCAATATTTTCATGCTGATTTAAGGTGGGGAAAATATATACTCAAAAAAGTCTTGATTTCAAATCATCTTTGAAGTGCAACTTTGAGCACTGATTTGGGAGAAAAAATAGATTAGGCAAATAAAAAATTCGGATCATTTATAATTGCGAATCTTAAACAACAATATTCATCAATCTGTCAGAAGAAGAAAAGAGAGTTGTGTGCGCACTCACGGAAGAGGGAATGGATGAACGATCAATGTCAAATTATCGGCGTAATACTCAGCAACTTCCTTGACAACAGGCCACGCATCGGCAGTGTCGGAGCAGAGGGGATCAAAGAAAGCCTCGAGCAAGACGGTAGCGGAAGAGAAAGACGATGATGACGAAGAAGAAGAAGAAGAAGAAGAAGGTCTGAAGACGAATCCATCGTAGCGAGAAGGAATGGGAATGGAGGCGGAGGGGGGGGCGAGAAGGAGAAGGAGGAACAGGAGGCCGTGGAGCAGAGCTACGGGAGAAGCCATGGCGGGACCGGAAAAGATAGAAATCAAAGAAGGAAAAACTGCAGGCAAAGAAAAAGAACGCAAAATAAAGTGGAAAGGATAGAAATAGAGATCAAAAAAAGAGAGAGACATATGTCAACTTAATATACTCGAATGCATTGGCAAACATTCTCTTTTTTATACGAATGCGTATGTTATCAAAACATTCTTTGTGTGTGTGTGTGTGTGTTTTCTTTTGACACTTTTTACTTTTAACTTTTTTACCTTAAAAAAAATAAATTTACCTTATAATAAGCAATGAATACAAAAGTATAGTATGTATTTACCATACTTCGACAGTGTTTATTATACTTGAATGATTGAAACATTCTCGAATGCGAATGCGAATGCGTGTATGGTGCGTATGGTTCATACAATGATGTATGTAAATATGTAAGTAAAACAAAGAGATTTAGATGGGGGTGTGTGGTTTTTACTTCTTCGGCTGAGAGACATTTTCCGGCATGCGGCCATAGAAAGGAAGAAATTGAGAGATGGTTTTGCCCGAAGAAGAACTATACCGTGTTTCACCTGCCTAGCCACTCTCCATCCACACTCTTCTGCCTTGAAACAAACCAAACCAAAAAGAAGACAGGGGCAAAAAAACGAGGCCGGATTCGGTTCACATGTGGAAGGGATAGCTCTTTTGGATACATGTCGCCTGCCTACCGATCATTGGAGGCCATTTTCATTGGCTAAATGGTTTTTTTTTTAAAGGAGCTCTGGGGCTGGAGGGAATTCATTAATCCGACTTTAGCAGGAAATTGAAGGAGCCATGCACACAATTGGGTAGCAAATGAATGGAGTTTCCATGCACACGACGGGTTGTTAGTTGATGTTGAAATCCTCGTCCTTTTTCGAGCTAAATGTTTCATTTTTTTTTATGTGGTAAGCTGACCCAAAAGAAAGAAACATAGCTAATACATTGAACCTAGTCATGTCAACATTATTTGGCCCCTCGTGCATCTACAAACTAAAAGGAGCATTGAATGTGGAGAAATGTGCCACGTATTGTCATAACACGAGTAATGGTTATGATTATTCCCAAACCATGTACCGTGTGTAATATGCAAGCATGTTGCGAGTAGTTGCAATTGTAATACCTTGGGTAAATTTGTAAAGAATCGGATGGATTTTGTGCAAGGGAAGAATTGTGTGTGTGTGTGTGTGTGTGTGTGTGTGTGTGCGTGCGTGTGTAGCGAGAGAGAGAGAGCTCATGATTACAAAAAAATCAGAAAACTGTATTACGAGGATGCAAGAATGACCAACAATTAAAAAGAGAGGGAGAAGGTGCTTATGTAGTCACCTTCTCTCTAAGTTCTCTCACCAGTACAACCTCTTGGGAAAGAGGTCGTGTCTTAACTACCTAAGGAATATGTGTCATAGGACATTAACTTCTATGACACACTAGTTACTATACAATGAGGTGGGGTGTTCACACACTTGAGTATCCTAGAGTGTGTTACCACTCACGGGAAGTTGAGTTTGATTCTCAACACGCCCCTTCAAACACAACTTCCGGCTTCGGCTTCTGGATGATTGGTTCGGATTGATCTTCGAGCCATCTTTATGTGACGACTAGACGACTACGGCGACTACGGCGGCTTCGGCTTTGGCTTCAAATGGCCGGGTGTAGTCCTACTACTCCCCCTCAAGTTCGGTTGGTCGATGGTTAGAAAACCCAGGCCAGTCGTGAATTGTCACAACCTATCGACTCCCAGGGCCTCAATGAAGATGTCGGTCGTTTGCATGTTTGTGTTGATGTGTTGTAGGTCAACATCCCCGACCAAAACATGCTCTCAAATGAAGTGATAGTGCACTTCGATGTACTTTGTTCGAGGATGGAAGACTGGGTTCCGAGTGAGGTGAATACTACTCATGTTGTCACAGTAGAAGAGAATCGGATCCTGTCAGGATCAGTACTAAGACAGAGAAGGAATTAGTACTAAAAGATGAGGATTAGTACTAAGAGAGGTGTAGAATTCTCGAGAGAAGGAAAGAGTGAGCGAGAGAGAGAGAGAGAGAGAGAGAGAAAGGGTGAGAGAATGATTATAAAAGATATATATTATGTGAAGAGAGTATACAATAGTAGCTAGGAGGCTTAAGATTGGCGTTGAACCGATTTGGTTCGAAATAATGCCTTGCGCCTCCTTTTATAGTGTTCTCAGGAGTACTCCTGAAGTTTCTAGAATGTTCCAGAGAAATCTGGAATATACATCAATTTTCTATAATAAAACATAAATGAAAATAATATTTTATATATTATAATGTGTGGTCTAATGGTCAAGAGCTCGACCCATGTAGCATAAGGTCATGGGTTCGAGTCTTGCCATATCATGACACTATCCCCCCTTTAAAACGATGAGTGTCACGAGTCGTTTTGGATTGAGGACCCGGTTTGTCTGGATATTGACGATGGAAGTCGTCAAGAAGAGCACGAGCATTGGTCACATTCATTCTCTATCGATTCCCAAGTACGCTCGTTGGGACTATGTCCTAGCCAATCGACTAGATAGTAGGGCTTGTTGTGAACAATCTTGGAATCAAGGATGGTGGCAACCTCGTACTCAGGTCCATCTTCAAGCTCGATCGGGGGTGGAGGTTGTGTAAAGCGACATCATTAATCTTTCCTATAATACAAAAAGGACCTAATCGCCGATAATCCAATTTCTCGCATGGGCGAGTAGTCTTGATGTGTCGTCGTAGTAGCCATACCCGATCTCCAATGTTAAAACTGGATGGAAGTTGATGACGATCCGCATAAACCTTGTGTGTTTATTGAGCTTGTTGGAGATGAGTAGATAAATCGGCTTGTATCTTGCATAACCGCTCTAAACGATCCTCTGCGCAAGGATTTGTGGACAACTCTGGGGTTTCAAATACACATCATCGGGGGTGACAACCCATATAAGCATAAAATGGTGTAACTTTAGTCGATGCGTAGACAAAGTTATTATAGGCAAAATCGGCGAAGTGGAGAATATTTGCCCAGTCATCCTGATGATAGCTTACAAAGCACCGAAGATACTGCTCTAGCGTTTGATTTGTTCGTTCTGCTTGGCCATCGGTTTGTGGGTGGTAGCCGGAGGAGAGGTTACAATTGACCTTGAACATTTTAAAAAGGTGCTTCCAAAATTTCGATACGAACTGGGGTCCACAATCGTTGATGATACTATTGGGAAGGCCATGATGCCGACATACTTCATGCATGACAATTTCAACAGTTTCTTCACTGGAGATTTCCTTAGTACATGGCAAGAAATGAGCCATCTTCGTATATCGATCTATGACTGATAGAATCGCATTGAACCCCTTTGAAACTAGAAGATCTGTGATGAAGTCTAGAGCAATGGATTGCCATGGCTTGCTTGGAATGGGTAATGGTTCTAATAAACCATATGAATGATGCCTTGGCATTTTCGCTCTGCAACATATATCACAAATCCGAACAAAATCTTCGACAAATTGTCGCATACGGGGCCACCAGAATGATCGTTGTACTAAATCTAATGTTTTAGTACTACCAAAATGCCCAATTGTATATGTGTCATGACAGTTTTGGACTACTTGAAGGTGGCAAGAACCATTAGGAATATACGAGAGTTCATTAAAGAATAGTAATCCATCATGGTATTTGAATTGCCGATAGTCCGTACCTGGTGGTTGTGACTGTGAACAAGATGCTCGAGAGGGATCAATTTGCGCTAGAATGGCTTGGGCGAAAGCATCGGTCTTCAAGTCCTCACGTATAGTATCGATAACGTGGGAATCCATGGGCATGCCAAAGACCTGTGTTGCTTGTAATCGTGTTGATCCCAAGATTACTTGCTTTTGGTTATCAAAAGTTGGCTCGCCGGGACGCGGTGCTAGGTATGAACATCGTGATAATGCATCTGCCTTCCCTTGGTGCTTCCCCAGACGATGTGTAATTTTGAAGTCGAAACGCGTGAGGAAGTGGGCCCACCGAGCTTGACGTCGATTTAACACACGAGCGTCCTGAAAGTAGGCAAGGTTTTTGTGGTCACTGAATATGGCGACTTGATGAGAGGATCCCTCTAGAAAATGCCTCCATTGCGTAAAAGAGTCTACTATTGCCAATAGCTCCTTATCATGAATTTCGTAGTCGATTTTGGCGGCGTCAAACTTGCGTGAGTGAAAAGCCACAGGATGTAGCTTCTCATCATTACCCCATTGTGACAGAATGCTCCCCAATGCGAAATCCGATGCGTTTGCTTCGATAATGAATGGTTTTTCTGGATCGACATGAGCTAGAATTGGAGCCGATGTAAATGCCTTTTTAAGACTCTCGAAAGCCACGTCCGCTTCTTCAGACCAAACGAATGATTGTCCCTTCCTGGTAAGTTGTGTGAGAGGCAGAACGAGCTTTGAGTAATCCTGTATGAACTTCCGGTAAAAATTGGCAAAGCCTAAAAAGCATTGCACATCTCGCACCGAACGCGGAGTCTGCCACTCTACCACAATTTTGACCTTAGCTGGGTCCATGGAGATGCCTTCCCAAGAAATGACATAGCCCAGAAATTCCACCTGGTTGCACCCAAAACTACATTTTTCTAGCTTTGCATAAAGACCATGTTCTCGAAGTTGTTTTAGTACTAACAGTACATGAGAATCATGCTCTTCTTGGGTCTTCGAATAAACCAGTAGATCATCCAAATAGATGATCAAACAAACATCCAAGAGATCTCGAAATATATCATTTGCCATGTGTTGGAAAACTGTTGGCGCATTAGTGAGGCCGAACGGCATGACCGTATACTTGAAGTGCCCATATCTGGTGTGAAACGCGGTCTTCCATTCATCTCCTGGTCGGATCCGTACGAGGTTATAGGCTCCCCGTAAGTCGAACTTCGTGAAGAACCTTGCACGGTACCATTGATCCGTTCTAAAAAGCTTGAGATAAGGGGAAGTGCATACCTATTTCTGATTGTAACCTTATTCAAGCCACGGTAATCTACAACGAGACGAAGTGATCCATCCTTTCTCTTGACGAAGAAAATGGGTGCGCCGGCTGGAGATTTCGAATGCCGAATGAAACCATTTTCCAAATTCTCCTCTATATAGGCTCGCAAGACTTCTAGCTTGGTTGGTGACAAATTGTAGATCGGTCCCCATGGTGGCTCTTTCCCCGGTTGTAAATCGATGGGGCAATCATATGGTCGATGGTGAGGAAGCATATTGGCTTGTACTTTATCGAACACATCAGCATAATGATGATACTTCTTTGGAAGTTGAACGGTGGACTCCCCTTTAATGGTGTCTGAGGGCTATACTGATATTGCGAAGAGAAACATTTCCTCCTTGCGTCCTTCTTCTTGCAACTGATGTAGCAAAATGGTTGCAATCTCATGAGTAGACCCTTGGGTTTTTCGATACCGGATTTCTCTTGTTCTCCAATCTATGTCTGGGTTATGTAATTCGAACCATGGTAATCCTAAAACAATGGGGTGTTCTGGGATGCTAATTATATTAAATGATACTACACATGCTAGATTATCTAGGACAATATTAACGGGCTCTTACTCTTCTATGATATTTTCGAAAGCAATGGGACGACCATCAATGAAACCTATAGAGGCTGGACACGGGAGTTTTCTGAGAGATATCTGATGAGCTTGGGCAAAGTTCCTATCCATGAAGCAAGAATTAGCTCCGAAATCTAGAAGTGCTAAGACATGTACTGGAGGGGTACTTTTACTAACTATTACTTGGGCCACGAACACATTGCTAAGTTGCTTAGAGGGAATGGAACCACTAATGGGTTGCACAAATCTAGGGTTGTCCAACCAAACGACTCCTATTTTGGCTAGACTTAGTCGTTTAACTCTTCTTCTAACTGACTAAGGACATCATATTTGTTCGCTAGATTTGGGCTATTAGTACTATTAGGACTATCAGATATCCCTACTGAAATATACTCGGGTTTAGTACAATCAAAACTAGCAAATTTTTTGTTTACTTGCCTTCTTGGCCTATGGGGACAGTTTACCGCGGTATGCCCTAGTCCGCCGCAATAAAGACATAGTCGATTTGCTCGCCGTCGTTGCTTTTCTTCTTCCGATAGCGGTCCACGACGACATGTAGTGTCAATTTCCATCGGAGTTGGAGTACTTACTGGAGGCGCATTATATGACTCCCTTGAAAAAAGTTTCGCTACCACTGAGGCGTAGGTAGGCTCAGATCTTGCCCTTGGCATCTGGAACTGACGTTCCGAACGCCATTCGAAGAGGCGATTGTCGCATCTCACTGCACGACTGATTGCTTCTGTTAATGACTTTGGTTCTTCGGGAAAGGTCAAGAGTAAATCTTTGACATCATTACGTAGACCATAACGAAATTGCTCCATTAACGCTTGATCATCCCAGGGGATATCGGAGGCCAGTAGACAAAAATCTGCAGCGTATGCAGAGGCTAGACGATTGCCTTGACGTAGTCGTCGGATTTTGTTGATTGTCCTTATGCTGTCAGTATCTCCAAAACAAGCTTTAAACTCACTTATAAATTCTTCAAAATTGTTTAGTAATGGAGATTCTTTTTCTAACAAAGGAGCGAACCATGCCAACGTTGAGCCACTTAACAACGTGCCTACTAAACCCACTCGTGATGCATCGGTGGGATATCGGGAAGGATGCATTTGAATAACTAGTCGTGCCTGATTAAGGAACCCTCTAAACTGCGATCGCGTTCCATCGAATTTCATGGGAAGGCCGATCTTGGGTTCTTTATGAATCCCTTGTGTTCTGGGTCCTTGTTGTTGCATCGCTACGATGGTTGCTTCGAGTTGTTGCACATGTAACGTCAGCTCCCCGTGTTGTTGTTGTTTTTCCAGAGCTATTTGTTGAAGATCCCCCAACAAACGGTGATTTTCTTGTTCTAGTGCTACAAATTTCTCCTTTAAGCATTGGAGCTCCGAGCAAACAGATTGGTATTCCTGAGTGCTAACAATTTCCATTTTACTAGGGAGGATAAGAGGATTAGTATGAAAGGAAGAAAGGGGTAAGAAGATGAGAGAAACCGAAAAGAAGACCGGAAAAAGGGGATATGTAAGAAGATAAAAGGAAGAGGAGGAAAGGAGGAGACGGAAGGAGGACGGAAAATCGGTTCAAACTGTCAGGATCAGTACTAAGACAGAGAAGGAATTAGTACTAAAAGATAAGGATTAGTACTAAGAGAGGTGTAGAACTCTCAAGAGAAGGAAAGAGTGAGCGAGAGAGAGAGAGAGAGAGAGAGAGAGAGAATGATTATAAAAGATGTATATTATGTGAAGAGAGTATACAATAGTAGCGAGGAGGCTTAAGACTGGCATTGAACCGAATTGGTTCAAAATAATGCCTTGTGCCTCCTTCCATAGTGTTCTCAGGAGTACTCCTGAAGTTTCTAGAATGTTCCAGAGAAATCTGGAATATACATCAATTTTCTATAATAAAACATAAATGAAAATAATATTTTACGTATTACAATGTGTGGTCTAATGGTCAAGAGCTCGACCCATGTAGCATAAGGTCATGGGTTCGAGTCTTGCCATTTCATTACTGATCTTGATGGGAACGCCCAGATCCTTCACGATTCTCTTCAGCCAAATGGCTTCGCATGTGGCTACGATTGCGCCCCTGTATTTGGCTTTAGTGCTTGACTGTGGAACTGTCAGATGTTTCTCTCTACCCCGTGATATGGCGCCATTGTCGAGAGAAAAAACAAATCCGTATGTCGATCGGTGATCGGCTCTGTAGTTGGCCCAATCGGCATCAGTATAACCTTTGTGTCGTATCAGTGTGGCCGATTTGTAAAGGATGTCGAAATCCATGGTTCCACTCACATACCTAAGCACTCGCTTAGCACAGTCGAGATGGATATCTCGCGGAGTTTGCATGAACTGGCTAAGGAGGCCGATCGGGTAACTCAAGTCGGGTCAGGTAATTGTGAGCTAGATGAGGCTTCCGACTAGTTGACGATAATGCGTTGGCTCACACTCTCTAGTGCCTTAGTCAGCATCTAGCTTTAGATTTCGATCGAGAGGAGTAATGGCAGGCTTACATTGTGTCATCCTAAAATTGTTAAGAAGATTGATAGTATAGTGCTTTCTCAATTTCAGAAGATTGAGAGTATAGTGCTTTTGAGAAAGCATGATGTCGTCTGGACCTTCATATCGGTCATTTCGAATCGGTTGGAGAGGAGCTTCTTGTTGTGCTCAATATTCGTTAAATGCTCTTGATAATTACCTGTCCTCTAGAGTCGCTCCGGATGAACAGAGAGTTGTCAGACTTGGACATGTTGAAGCCGATTTGATGAAGATATTGCGTTATCTTCAAATGCCATGCTCTCAATGCCGGCTTCAGGCCATATACAAGCTTTTTGAGTCGGCAAACAGCAGTTGGATGTGTAGTCGACACGAATCCGGGTGGTTGCACCATGTACACCTCTTTGTCTAACTTGCCTTGTAGAAAGGCGTTCTTTACGTCCATTTGGTGGAGGTGCCACCCGTTTGCTGCTGCAAGCGTGATCACGATTCGAATTGTAGTCATCTTTGCCACCAAGGCAAAGGTCTCTTCGTAGTTGACACCATGCATCTGCGCATACCCCTTTGCCACAAGCCGAGCCTTGTACCGATGGACAATGTCGTCGGCGTTGTGCTTTATCTTGAAGATCCACCGGCATCCAATTGCCTTTTGATGGTTTGAGGAAGGAACGAGATCCCATGTCTCATTCTTGGAGAGTGTTTGCATCTCCTCATTCATCGCTTCGACCCATCTAGGGTCCTTCCCGGCTTCGGAATAGTTTTCCGGTTCTCAGACTGTCAACACCTTCATCATGAATGCATAATGATATGCCATGTAGTCGTTGTAGCCAAATCGGCTGACTATGTTCTTTTCTCGAGTGGATCGACGTGGTTCTCCTGGTGTCCTCATGATGGGCACATCCAATCCACCAACCTTACTGTTGGATAAGTGAGGTGATTCATTTCCAACTGAGTCTTCGTACTCAGGCATTTTGGCCTTTCCTTTGTCATGTTTCGGACTTGGCTGCGATGTGCTTTGGTCGCTTGGAGGCTCTTGTGGTCCACTCAACCTAGTTGAGATTGGACTTTCCTCTTATGTGAACCTTGGTCGATCATCCTCCTCTGCATCTGTGTTGAACTTGGTTTCGATTGTGTCGGATGGGGCTGATTCGACTGTATACCAAGATGTTGACTCATTGAATACTACATCCCTACTCATTCGTACCTTCTTGGTGGAAGGGTTGAAGCACTTATACCCTTTTTGCTCGAGTGAGTACCCTACGAGTATACATTTCTCCGACTTGAGAGCTTCTACCACAGGTCGTCGGGAATATGTACATATGCAATTGAACTGAATATCTTGACATGAGATAGATCTGGTTTCTTCCCATAGAACTTTTCGTAGGGGGTAACTTCGTGCACTCTTGATGTTGTGCAGTGATTCATCAGATAAACGGTTGTATTCGCCACTTTAGCCCAATATGACTTTGGCAGATGTTTCTCGTTCATCATTGCCCTTGCCACCTCGAGTATGTGCGTTCGGCTACTCCGTTCTGTTGAGGTGTGTGTCGGCAGGTAAACTCCCATCGGATTCCTTTTTGTCGAAGATATGTTGTAAAGGCGTCAGAGAAATACTCCTTGCCGTCGTCCGATGGAAGGCATCAGACATGCCGACCGGTTGCCTTTTCGACTTTGTTTTTGAACCTTTGGAAGTGTCCGAACACTCCGCTCTTCTGTCGCATGGGGTAGATCCATGTATGTTTAGAGAAGTCGTCGATGAACGTTATGTAGTACCGGCAACCACTGAATGTTGTCGTCTGAGCTGGTCCCCATACATCTAAATGCATTACATCCAAGATCCCTTTGCTTGTGTTCCTCTCCTTTGGGAACAATTGTCGGTGTTGTTTGCCGAATTGACAAGCTTCGCACATGCCTATAATTTCCTTTTCGGTGAAGGTCGGGAGTCCGGTGACAACTCCTTTCGACTGCATTCCCTTGAGCTTTTGGAGATTGATGTGGCCTATCCTCTTGTGCCACAACTCTATGTTGGTGTTGACTCTTTGGCCCTTGGCATACATTGTCGAGTTCATCTCGTGAGAGTCGAGGATGAACATCCGACCTTCTCTCCGACCCCTAGCGATGAGTCGACCTTCTTTTTCGATGAAGCATCCTCCATCGTTGAAGTGGACTTGCATGCCTTGTTTGACTATCTAGCCAACTAAGACCAAGTTCTTTGTTATTGTAGGAACATGCAAAACATTCTTGATGTATGTTTGGTTGTCGTCTTCCCCAAATGGGGCATTGTTGATATGGGGTGAATTGTGTCATCCCGAGTTTCCACATAGTCGGGTCGTTCGGGCTTTTGTAGCTCCTTGAACCAATCCTCGTGGCATGTCATGTGGTTCGATGCAGCCGAGTTGACAAACCATACATCTTCTGGTTTGGAAGTGTTGGCCAGGTTTGAGGCTGTCATCTAGTGCGCTCTGTGCCTCATCACAAACATTCTGCCACGATTATCATAGTCAGAGTTGGAGGCATAGTTTGTGAGTTGTCGGCTTGTGGAGGCCGACTCACTCTTCTTTTTCTAACACTCTACCTCATAGTGGCTGAATTTACCATAGTATCCACACTGAGCGAGATTGTTTTGTCGGCTGGGTCCGGCATGATTGTTCCCCCTTCTTCCGGACGCTCTGCCTCGCGCGTTCGAGACGTCTTGTCGGTAATAGAAGTTGTGTTCTCGGGGTTGCTCTTGGTTGCAGAGGAAGAATTGTGTGTGTGTGTGTGTGTGTAGAGAGAGAGTGTCTGTGAGTGAAAGAAAGAAAGATATATTAACGTCTTGAGAGAGAGAGAGAGACCTCACAATTACAGAAAAAATAGAAAACTGTATTACTAGGAAGCAAGAATGACCAACAATTACAAAGAGAGGGAGAAGGTGCTTATGTAGTCACCTTCTTTCTAAGTTCTCTCACCAATACAACCTCTTGGGAAAGAGGTCGTGTCTTAACTACCTAAGGAATATGTGTCATAGGACTTAACATCTATGACACACTAGTTATTATACAAGGAGGTGGGGAGTTCATACATTTGAGTATCCTAGAGTGTGTTGCCACTCACAGGAAGTTGAGTTCCATTCTCAACAAAATTAGCAAATGCTTTATTAATTTTGTCATGACCAATGCCATCATTATTATCTTCCATGTTGGTTTTGTGATTCATTATTTTTATTTAGTTATAAGAATGAAGCTACATTTATACTTGGAGTTGATCATTGTTATGATGTTCTCACAATGTTACGAAACTAAATTGGTTGCATTCACTCGTGATTGTAAGACCTCTCAATGACAAGTAAATCTTAGTGAAATTGTGTAATTGTTGCTATCATTTTGAAATGACTAGTAAAGTGTGAAGACCTAAGAAGGTGGTCAAACCCTTGGTTAGCATTAAGTCTTATTTGGTGTTAAAATACACTAAGGTCATGGGGTTACCCATACACGAGATTTGCAAACCTGTAGAGTGGCAAAGGGTCACTTGCAGCAATAGTGTTGACAACAAACGAGAATTAAATTGGGCATTATATGTGAAAGTATAACCTCATGTAAAAAAAAATTGATGTCATTCAACATGAATATGTGTGTAAGAATTATGTAGTAGGGTTAATACACATGCTTTGGACAATTAAGATTGTCCCTTGAAGACTCGAACAATCAATTTGATGCTGAAAATATTTGAAAACTCTTCATAATTCTAGTCAAGAGATCATATAAGGATTCTAACAAGGAGATTAAGCTTATGCAAGAGCAAATATATTCCCTATTTTGACATGATTGTACTTAGGCACTTTGCATCCACATTTGCCCTTGCTTATATTTACTATGGCATACGAGAGGATTACACACTCCATGAGTTGAAGCTTAAGTGTAACACCTATAAAAACCCATGATTTATCAAAACACTAGGAAAAGATATGGGACCTCCAATATGAAGTAGTCCTTTGAGGTTCTCATTTCCCAATCCATTTTCAAGTTGGAGTTTTACTTGAGCACCTTAACAAACCTTTCTTGTCAAAATGCATGTTATGCAATGCATAATTTGCTCAATTGTGTCCACACCTCGAGACATCTTTAGTGCCATGAAATTAGACTAGTGAGATCTTATGGTTCAAAAGATCGTTGCCCTGGTTTATTTACTTATGTCAATGGTTGTTGTTTGACAAGAGACTACAATGCATTTTTTACCAAAAAGGGAGATGTATGTAAACAATGATGGATTTACTTTGTGCATGCATTGAGGGCAATGTAATAAGTGAACGAGTGTTTTGCAACGAAGTATTTGAAAAGTCAACATGAAGTTGTGTGACACCACAAGCCAAGCATGTATTTAATGTGATGTGGGTTGAAATGTGTACTATTACAAGTGTCTGAATGATTGAAGAAGAAAGGCTAGAAAACCGGAAAATGACAAATTAATACGGAAAATGTAATAATAACGCCATCATGTTCCTACGATGAAGGATTGAGGAGATAATAGACTTGTTTATTTTATTATCATTGGAGGCCAAAATATTACATATTGGACTAAAAATGAAATGTTTTAATGTGGTATGTTTGGAGTTGAGCAACAACTCCCAACATTCAAGAATTTTATGAACATTTTGATGTGAGAGAAAAATGTGTAGGGGTTGGATTGTTGATGGTTGAATGAAAACTTCGACAATAGAGCTAGAGAGATGAAGATATTGAAAGGTGAGATGGTTTTGATGAAACCAACAAGTGATACTTAGTCGTTGTAGGTTCAAGAACAAGGTTTGCTTGACGGTTAATTTAAAAACCATAATGCCTCTAAAACTCCATTGAGTACATAGTATTCTACATGTAATACTAACACTTAATGCGAGAATGGTCCATTTAATGATTCGGAAGGCCTAATCCAATCAATACACATATATTATTACATCTACTTTCATACTCATAAACAAATTTTCTTGCATGGACATTGAGAGAAGGATAAAAAGGAATAGAACTCACAACGGCTTCTTGCTTCCCTATGACCATGCCAAAAAAAGAAAAACAAAATGTGTATTTTTTTATTATGTTGGGTTTGCACATGAAAACTATGAGCGTCATATACATAGACAATGGGTGTGTTGGAGCAATAATGACAAATTTAATGTTAGATAATGGCACTAAAAAGCCCCACTTGTAGTAAGTAGAGAGGTCTTCACGCATATACTTCTCATCTTCCCTCACATATATCCAATCTCTCTATATCTATCTCTTTTTGCAAATGTATGCTTATATCACTTAGTTTGCTACACCTTAGAGGATTTGCCTTACCACACGATCCTTACTATTGTAGAAGCATATCACAGTTTTCTTGTATCGTCATGATCCCTCTCATGCCTTTTTGGCCCGTAGGTCACATTCGACCTTCGAGGAAATTGATAATGTGTGGATGTGTTTGTGTACACATACTCATACATATATATGTACATGGTATTTGTGGATATGGAAACGCGAATGTGTACATTTACAAATAGATAAATCACTTGATGTCAAGAGAAACAAACAATTTATTTTATTATGTACCGGAGATTCAAGCATCATAACTAAAAATGTGGTCCATACAACACTAGAAGTAAATTCACTTATATATTTCAAAATTTATGGGGTCAAAAGAAAAGAATTAATTGTAAGTAGCAATGAAATCGGCAAGAATCCTAATAAGAAAGCTCAACAAATTCTATAAAAATAACCAACTATTTATAAAAAGTCGTTGTATTTAACTCGAAGAACTGTCGAGGAGTGGTTATCCATTCAATCTCCTTGTGAAAGCACTTGGTAGAATCTTGCCACTCAAATGCACATGTAGAATGCAAGAGAGAGAAAACATCAGCTCAACCTTTCACATGCATAAAAAAACCCATAAGTCAGGACAAATTAGTGTTTGATGCATCACAGATACAAGTTGTCACGGTCTCCAATGTATGTTGACCTTACCACACCTTCAGAATAAATGATAAAAGACAGAAAATGTAGATGGTTTTTCGGACATCATATGTTGCATGTGGTTTCAATCATCTATCAAATGTAAAAGCAATACCAAATTTTTACATTAGCTTGTCCTAGTTATTCAATGACAAATTGTGGACAATGTGGACTCGATCATGCATGTATACATGACTACAATAATTGAAGAGATGGTGATGCATTCTCTTTAAGAGAGGGTGAGTGAGATGAAGGGTCCATGGTACAACTAGAGTACAAGAAATAGGTTCTTATTTCATTGTCTCCATGGAGTACCACAACAAGTACATAGGTTGAAAGGGAATTTGATTACATAGGTCTCGCGAATGAGTTGTACAAGCATCGTCTCCTCAAAGGAGTTATCTTTATGTTAACTAATCTTACAACACCTTTATGGTGTAGATAAAATATGAGTGGTTTGCATCGAGATGTTGATTTAATACATATGTACCCTACTTTTACTAGAAGAAAGATAGATGAAGTGGATTTTGGGGGCACTTCTTAAGATTCACCAACTCATAGAGTTATATTCGCCAAACAACATCTTGTTCCAAGACATTCTTGTAACTGTACATAATAAGGGAAATATCTTGACTATATATAACACGTAGTAATGAGAATGCATTGCAAATCACAACACATTAAGACTTTATCTTATTCGAGATATCGAATTGTCTTCCAGATCTTTCATAGAGGTCAAAGAAATAATGGTCTCTTTACGGATATAAGATGAAATACATGCATTCTGCATGCACATATCCACACACCTTTGATCTCCAAAAACAACATGATGAAGCATGTGAAAATATTTGGAGTTTCGAGATTTTATTGGATTTATCCAATAGTGTGTGTGCAATAATTTTTCTCAGTTGCTCAATGTATATGTAATTGATCACCATCAATAAAAGAAGTATCGATAATGACTTACAATTTATATATAATACAATCACGCTAAGGATGGTTCACTCATGTAGTTTCATCACTAAAGCTGCACAAACTGTACCATGTGAATATTGGTGTTCATGCTCATGAGTCATTATGCATATGATGACACTTTGTAGATTACAAAGCCTATTGCTTTCCTGCGTTCACTTTTGCCCATTATGAATTGGTGCGATGTGATATGTAACTTAGAACTTCATAGAACATACATAAACTTTCTTAGTATGCATTTAGTGAATGGGGCACATTCTATAACTTCTAGGTGGTAAACCCAAAGCTTTCCCACATTCACCCCTGCCCTCATTTGTTTGTGCCCTCTCTACATATGATGGGGCTTGGTCATATATCATAAAGCTTAAGCTCTCCCATAACTGGTATTTGTCAGTTGGAGGTCTTAAACGTTATTGAGAAGAAACCCATACCTAGTAAATACTAGCAAGGGGATCACCCCCTTCTATAAATTACCCATGAAACCAACTTAGTCATTTGTCAGTAATTATGAAGAGTAGTGTACTTGAGCTTTCTTTTTCAAGAGAAACTCACACATACAACAAATGTAATCAAGAGGATTACCTCCCTTCTAGAAATTATTCATGACACCAACTTAATCATATACATGTGAATCATATGATCATCAAAAGCATACACAAACCGAGTAGATCACGAAGTTTGTCTACATTGGGATTCTCTGCCTAAAGTGACCACAAATAAATAGGACTTATTCACATGACATTCCATCGAGGAACCCTCAGTTCCCTCCCTTCGTCACTCTTGAGCAACTCAATTGAACATAAATGCATACAAGTCTTAAATCATCTAGGAATTGATAGATTTCTTCATTTTCATATGAAGAACATATATTCACGATTTGTTGATGCCATCCCATCACATAATAAGTTGAGACAAGTATAATTGTTTTTTTATGTGCAAAGGACACCCAAAATCCTAAATCATTCTCAATCTTATAATAACAGTAGTGACGAGTTTATTCATGTCTCGAAAGAGTAGTTAGGGGAATATGAGATCTTATGGGATTTGAGCCCTAAGGACATAAAGATATACTCATTATAAATATACGCCAATAGTTTAAACTTAAAATTTCAAACTTGTGGGATTTATCGTAGGAATTTGAAAGATACATATTAGAAGACATTAATTACTCCCCAATACAAATGTATATATTATTCCTAATGTGTGTAAGATAATAGATAGGCAATGGATATTGGGAACATCTATTTTAGGGATTTCAACCATTTTGTTAGAAGAGTGAAAGGGGAATCAAGTGCTTTATGCTCCAAAGCTAGAAATAGTACCAAGATCAAATGTGCACAAACCTTCACATGACAACCAACAATGGTAAAGGTGGATTATATTTGGGCGTTACCAATTACAATAATGTTGTATCAATGATGTAAAGTATCTTGACATTGAGAATATATTTAGCCCATTGGAGGAGATTAAACAAATTCTATCATAAGAAGAATGACAAAATTCCAAAGCACCAATAACAAATCAAAGAAATGAGAATTTTTTTTATGAAGGCCTCAATATTAGGTGTTGGTCTAATTTAATGTCAGCTGATAATTTGATGAGTTAATGGGCATGTGCATGTGCCACCCCCCTCTTCATTGCAAAAGTTGGTTTATAACTGAAAAGTCATTTTCATGTGAGATTTCTCCCTCCCTCTCTCTCTCTCTATCAATGCATGTGAATGTACTTGAAAGGTGAGAAAAGCATGACTATCGTGACTTGTGCTATTTGAACTTAGGCACTTTGAACAAGACTTAAATAAAAAATGATGATATCCATATTGATACTATAGCAGTTACAGTTATAGGCTGAGATAGCATACTGTATACTTAGTGGATATGCACATGGAGGAGAGAGAGAGAGAGAGAGAGATCACATGGTTGTGGTTGAGTTGGTGAGATTTTCTAGTTGAAAACAAAAACTTGTGAGGGGAAGACCAAAAGGTTGTCCAACTTGATTGGTAAGGTTTAATGTTGGTATAGATAGACAAGAAGCTTGTGTTGTGGCATCCAACCCTACATTCCACAATGGCATGTAGGGCAATTTAAGCCCAAACACGCGAAGTAGTGAAAACTTTGCCTTTCCACTAGGATAGGGAAGAGTGGTGTAACTCCAAGCTTCTTGGGTGAGAAGTGTGTGACAGAGATAGAGAGAGAGTGAAAAGGAAAAGACTCGTGACTATACAGAAATCCTATGACACTACTACTTCACTAGCACACATTGGGACACAAAGGAAGTTATTTCAGTTGGAACTTGGGATGTTCATAGTTACCATGAGGTAAAAGTCCCATACTCACATATAACTATGATGGTTAGTAATGCCATAACTATGGTCAGTTATCATGGAAGGTAAAAACAGAGGTTCCCCCTCATACATGTAAAAGTGACCCATCTCTCTCTCATATATATATACATATATATATAAAGGATCCAATGATGTGGCCCGGTAAGTAGTTTTGTTAGTTATAAGTATCTAGTTCAGCTAGTATTGTGAAGCTCATTAGAGATGGCTAACATTGTAGGGGTGTTCTTTGTATGTAGCCTACAAATGTTATTAGCATTGCTTGTGATTGCCATAGTGAGTCCTCATATTCATGGAAGGGTGGCATATGCATGGAAATCATGGGATATGGATGGTGAGAAGGAGTTTCGCCACGACTATAAGGATGCCTTGTCGAAATCTATACTTTTCTTCGAAGGCCAGAGGTCCGGGAAGCTACCCAATGAGCAGCGGCTCAGATGGAGGGGCGATTCGGGGCTGAATGACGGAATGATGGAGAATGTAAGTACAAGAGTTTTCTATAAGAATGGTGATGATCATGCTTCCTCTTTAATGTGGTCTAAATGTAGGTATACTTAATGGATGCCATTATTGTTGAAATGCAGGTAGATCTGGTAGGGGGTTATTATGATGCAGGGGATGGAGTGAAGTTCAGCTTCCCTATGGCCTTTGCTACCACCATGCTAGCTTGGAGTGTGGTGGAGTTTGGCCAAGAGCTCGATATGGCTGGCGAGCTCCAAAATGCCCGGGCAACCATCCGATGGGCCACAAATTACCTCCTCAAGACCACCACCACTAAGCCTAACACCATCTATGCTCAGGTGGACATATTAGCCACACTCTCACGCCTCAAAACAAAATAACAAATAACAAAAGTATGCATGTATGTATGTATATATGTGTGTGTGGTGTCTGTATGTATGCATTGTATGTATGTATATGTACCTGATATATATATATACAATATGTATGTATGTACCTGATATATGTACAGTATGTCTATGTATATCTATGTATGTGCTTGCATGTGTGTATGCATGATAATGCTACCTACCATATATACCTGTTGATATGTTTTCTTCTTTTATTTTACATTCATCTAGGTGGGAGACCCGAATTCCGACCACTCTTGTTGGGAGCGTCCCGAAGACATGGACACTCCTCGCAATGTGTACTCCATTAATCCTGCACGCCCCGGCTCTGACCTCGCGGCTGAAATTGCGGCCGCTTTTGCGGCTTCTTCTCTTGCTTTTAAGGCTTCTGACCCCTCTTACTCTAACCTCCTCCTTTCTACTGCCCACAATGTAAGGAAATCTTTTTTTTACCCATTTGTTGTTTGCTATGCATTTCGTTTCCTATGTAAATTTGGATGGTCTTTGGTTGTGGATGGCATGGGATGAATACATTCAGTAACCGAGACGAAAAACAAGTGTAAATCTGGATTGTTTTTCCCATGTTGATACTACCTAGCAAAAAAGAGTCCAGAACCTAAAAACTGTCTATCATTTTTTTAGTTAGGAAACCCAAATCATTATGTAAACTTAAGCATAATCTCTTCCTGTGGAACTATCGAAATTCCGCAGGTTTTCGCATTCGCAGATACTTATCGAGGAAGCTATAGCAATGCTTTTAGCAATGCCGTGTGCCCCTTCTATTGCTCCTACTCTGGATACCAGGTTCCGAATCTCTCTGTGTCTATATGCATAGGCACATAAGCATGCCTTACATACATACATACATTATAAGCATACCTTACATACATAAATACATACATTATAAGCATACCTTACATACATACATTGCATATAGAGACTTGTAACCTTTTTTATCATTCAGGATGAGCTGCTCTGGGGTGCTGCATGGCTCTACAAGGCTTCTAAGCAACCACTTTACTTCAACTTTATCCTCAACAACAAACAGCAACTTGCTCAGAGAAGCCCCCCTTTCAGCTGGGATGACAAACATGCTGGTGTCCATGTGCTCCTTTCTCAGGTATTTCAAATAGACCCATGCATGGATAAGATTTGATATACTCTTTTGTCACACCCACAACATTGTCTTAACCACATATTCTCATTCATATGTAAACAAAAATAGGCCATTTTCTGCAATGGTGGGTAATGGCAGTGTTGTAAGGTCGAATTTCAATAATCTCAATGCGCACATGACCCTATGTTTCACCATGGTTTTGGTAGATACTCTTGAGTGAAGCTCACACTGGCTTACAAGCATTCAAAGATCAAGCAGACGATTTTGTTTGCGCGGTTCTACCCAACGACATTTCCTACACCCAACAATCTCTACTAAGCACCACACCAGGTATGGCTTTCACATAGATTCATGCATAATACATGCTCCTAGTGTGTGGGCTATGTATCGTGTACATATATCAAGTGGTTATTGCATAAACGTTCACACCATACATGCTACAAGTATGTACACTATGTGTACGTATATAATGTGTCAATTTGCATAGATGTGTACAATCATGTGTGAATGGCATATACATATATACATCCTTCATTTTAGAAGTATGTGCATGGTTTGCATAGATGTATACATCATAACATCATACAGTCTAGCGCTAGTTCCTCACATGTGTACATGCTAAAAAATATATATGCTATGCATGTACATCATCATCACTAATTTGACGCGTACGTGGATGGATGCATAAATTTGTATGCATCATCATACATCCTAGAAGTTTGTACACTATGTGATAAAAGGATGTGACGTGATGACAATTATGTAGGGGGACTTCTATTTGTGTCGGATGATGAGAACCTACAATATGTTACGTCGGCAGCTTTTCTTCTATTTACATATGGAAAGCATTTGAACAAGGCATCAAGCATGGTATCCTGTCGTGGCACTGATTCTTCTTCAATACACCCACATGAACTATGGGTATTTGCAAAGCACCAGGTAAAAAATGAAAGGAATGAAATGGACTAATTAAACATAATGAAAACACCACCACCAAACAAAAACTTATTGAAAGATTGATGAATGAATGTTAAATTGACCGATATAGCAAAAGCTTCTAAAGCACAATATGAAAGATTTGCCTTTATACATATAACATATAGAGATATTGATGCCCCCACAAACGATTACTTATTGCTTCACAAGGTTACCGAATTGAATTAAGAACTTCAATATAAATACAATGGCATGGTAGTAAAGGTTGTTCTACAATCTAAGGAGGTGGCTAGCGTGCAACAACATTATCAATTAGGAACCCAAATTGGAAGATGTATGAATGGTGAATGAACGAAAATCAACAATGATGATTTAATTGATCAAAATAACAATCTACGATATATTACTCAACAACAACGAATGGATCCAAGCAATCCATACAAACAAGCCATGATGTGGACCACTATTACAAACAAGAAGTTGCATACTAAAGCATTATATGAAAACATGACATTTATGTTTCAATAACATTTGCAACAATTTGGTTTGGAAATGTTGTGTTTCACAACCTTACAATTGTGGCCCAAGTTGTAATTAATGCAACTGGTCGTAAGTTGAGTTACTTAAGGAAATATCTTCGTTGATATAAATAGCTTTTTAAGTTAGTTTCCACTTAAAATTATGGCTCTACAAGCCACTTCCACAACCCAAACATTGAAACATTATTATGCAATGCTTAGAGTATTGAATTTTGCACCTAAAGATAGATAGCTTAAAACCCAAGGGTTTTAAACAATAACATTGCCCATTGGAAAGTAAGGCTAATATGTTTTAGAAGCATTAAGAATATAAAAAAGAAAGATGCATGAGGAGATCCTAAAAAATTGTGAAAGAAACAACACATGGCTTATTGATCACTTTCTACAATTGAAACATAAGTGATGTGACTAGTTGGTTGGATTCAAATGTAGGTGGATTACATACTAGGGGAGAATCCAATGAAGATGTCATACATGGTGGGATATGATGGTGCAGGGGGGCGATTCCCACGCAAGCTCCATCACAGGGGGTCTTCATTACCATGTGTGACTTCACATCCACAAAGGATAGGGTGCAAGGAAGGTTTCTCCTTCTTCTCTAGTATAGAGCAAAACCCGAATTTGCTTGTAGGTGCCGTCTCTGGTGGTCCTGGACTATATGATGAATACTCTGATGATCGATCCAATTACAAACAATCTGAACCAACCCTCTACATCAATGCACCCTTAGTGGGTGCCCTTGCCTACCTCGCCTCCTTCTAACCCATAAAATTAGCCTAGCTAAAAAAAAGGTTTGTAATTAGCAACAAATAGGAAGAGTTTGTGTGATTGTGTGGAGAGAGTTGTGAAAGACAAACATGACAATTAGCGGAGAGAATTCAAGTGAGCAACTATATCATGAGAGAGAGCGAGAGAGACTAACATTTGTGCATGTGTGGGTATGATATGAAAGATTGATGTGCTTATATTAAAATGTGTGTAGAGAAAGATAATGTGACTTGACATGGTGGGCCTTTGTGTCTATGAGAGCTTGAGACGTCACTTCATAAAAAGAATTAACATGGTGTATATGTATGTTTGTGTACATGAACGCTTTGAGACAAACCATTTGTGAGGAACTTTGAGAACTATGTTTGGTGCTAGAGTTACCTTTAGTCACTCAATGGGCCTTAAGAGCAAATGACAAAATGCCCAAGTTTGGAGTTTTGTTGTTTGTTTAAATGTTTTGTACAATTTCAACCAATCCCTTCTTATCCCATATACCTTAAACCCTTATGAAACCAAAAAATGATTCTTCCATTTGAAAATGTACTTGAAGTGTCATGAAGAAATGTTATTAATGAAAATTTCAATATTAACTAACTGACTTTATAATCTACCAATCATCAATGGTTTCCAATTTCATAAAACACATGAACTCCAAAGGTTTCCAATTTAAAGGTACAAAAACAACGACTAGTAACCTTTTTCATTTTCGCACTATTGATTTCCTTTCAATTTGGTAATTTGCCAAAGAATGTCACATGCCTTTCATCAAAGCTTAAGCACATATGATTTTAGATGCCACTTCAAAAAAGTGCATCACAATGGAATAACTCTACTACATTACGTACCGTATGAAAACTCCAAATCCTCAGCAACTCTTAAAACTTCCCATGAAGATCAAACAAAGCTATTCGCGAGGGAACTTAAATATTCTCAATAGACATTTGGATGGGTGTTAACAATATGATAAGTCCATTGACCTTTATCATGTGAACTCACTCTTAATAAAATGGGAGTAATATAATCCTATAAATAGGACTACATGCCCTCTTCCTAACTATGGTGTAGTTGCTACTCTTGGACATTTTGTCTACTATAAGTAAAACTATAATAAGGACAAAAACATGAAAGAACTTTAACCATTTGAAAGAAATATTTGGTTGCATCAATGAAGAGAATGGCTATATTTAGAATTTCTACGCTATTTAATACACAAAATGATCCCATTTGCAGCATCCCCTTCTATACACACGTGATAGCTTATAACCGTAAATAGGGATTCATACATTGAATAATGCAACTAGCCACTAGAGTGATAAAAGAAGTTGTGCATAAAAGCAACTCAGTTAGTGGAGATATCCTATTGGATAATATATTAAAGAATCCCCACTATCCTTTTTACAAACAAATAAAGAGGCTTTGTCCACAATGTTAAGAGGTGGGGTTGAGATAGATCTCAAAAATGCCTTATATAGGATAAAGGGGTCAATAAAGGCCATATAACCATTCAATAACACCACTCCATCCATTGCTTGAGTGGAGCAAAATATATAAAAAAGAATATTTTAGTGGGCCAATAACACACTCAATGTGATGAAGGGGTTCATGCTAGCCCATCCAGGCATATGATAACACAACTTTGTAGGAGCCAACCTTGCTTACAAACGTGCACACAATGCACGAACTCAATTAGTAAAGTTTGGGCAATTCCCAACAATGGCTAAATGGAATGGAGCTTCAAAAGATAGATAGGTAGATTTTAGGGAAAAGTACCAGGATACACCTGGAAGTTCGTCTATTTACCAGAATGCCCTTGGAAGTTCCAAATTTACCAAACTACCCCTATGTCCAAAAAATTACACTTTATAAAGTAATTATACACTCAAATCTACAAGCCCTATTTACCAAAGATGGAAGAAATGAACCCGAACTAGCCCTATTTACCAAAGATTTGAGCGTATAATTACTTTATAAAGTATATTTTTTTGGACATATGGGTAGTTTGGTAAATTTGGAACTTCCAGGGGCATTATGGTAAATTTGGAACTTCCAGGGGTATCCTGGTACTTTTCCCTCGATTTTATTATGGTCCTTGTACTTCAAATATGACAAAAGGGTCCATTTTTGTGGAATGTGTGGATTTGGTTGCTAACTCTCAATGTTCAAATATTTCATTAATAAAACATTGCAATTGAGAGAGTTCGCAATTGTTATCGTTCGAGGAGAGTGTGGAGGCAGTAGATCATATTTGACAATGTTCAGAAAGTAGATTTTGAATATGGTAAAATGCAATGCAAAATCGTATCAAGGCATGAGAAGCCAACTCTTTTGCAGCCATATGGCAACTCACCGGTTTATTTTCTTCAAGTTTCCTTTTATTTGATCGGAGCATGCTCAATGGAGTCACGGAGCCACAGAGCAAGTTGAGGTGAGGATCAAGGACAAGGATAAATAGATGTGATGGTGGAATTTCCACCCGCTTCTCTGTCGCCCGTCCGTTTTCTCCCGCGAGTTGAGCTCAAAGCCCAAAGTGCTGAGAAATTTTTCACGCGTCTGGTCGGTCAGTGCCGCCAGATCGTGCCCACGACAAAGAAAAACTCTTTAACTCTAAACTCCCAACCCTAAAACCTAAAAAACCGCTTGTCTGCAGCCCATCCGTTTCTCTCGTGAGCCGAGCTCCAAGCCCGAAGTGCCGATAAATTTTTTACGTGCGCGGTCTACTGCCACCAGATCGTGCCCACGACCGAAACTCTTAACTCCCAACCCTAAACCCTAAAAACTAACCCCAAACCCTAATCCCTTAGCGGAGCTGAGGTCCGAGCCCAAAGTGCCGGTTAAATTTTCACGTGTTCAGATGGTGCCCATGACCAAAACTCTTTAACTCTTGAACTCCCAACCCTAAACCCTAACCTTAACCCTAAGCCATAACCCTAAACCCTAAAAACTAACCCCAAACCCTAATCCCTCAGTAAAACGCATCGATCGGACAAGTAAGTATGTACACAGTAGTAGCTCTTGGCTATGGAAACCTAAAGACTCGCTTTCCCTGCTTGTTACCAAACCCTAGAAACTCCTGATGACCCCAACTGTTCCAAAGCTCCTTGGATATGGCGACGGGAAGCCCGCACCTCCCTCGTCTGCTCGAATACGACACGTCTTCGTCTACCCGTTTTCGAAGACGTAAGGAAACCCTAATGACAGAGAAACACTAGAAAAGCCCTATCATTCTCGCAGGAACCTCTTCTCTGTACACGATACTGGCGATGGACGCTTCCTTATGTCTTCACCTCTCTCCTTTGCGTGAAGAGGATATATCTTCCTCTTCATACGCAGAAGAAGAAGATGGAGAGGAAGAAGAAGAAGCGAAAACCTCTTCTGGAGACCGTCGACTCCTTCATCTTGCTATGCAGAGAAAGGATACTCTTGAATCCCTAGAAAACCTAATTTGGCAAGTTATCGCTCGCTCAGAAGCTCGTCTTTGGCTCTGCACAGAAATCGGATCTCTGCAGAACCTCGTTTCTCGCCACATACAAACCTCGTCTCTGTTTGTTGATCTCATCAGACCATCTAATAAGAACTCTTCTATTTGTCGTTCCGACGAGCTCTTGTGCAGACAGGCCTTGCGTTTAGCTTGTGAAAAGCAACCTCATAAGGTTATGCAATTGTTCAGCAAAGATAGCCGGTTTATACGCCAGTTCTTTTCAGGTATCCGTGAATAGCTCTTATTTTTGCTTCTTCTAATAATTACAGTTGTTTTTTCACGATGATATATTCAATGTATTTCCTCCACGAGAATTCATACATAATTTTATGGTGGTTTCTGAATCTTATCGCTTGGCTTGCCTGTATCCACGAGTTGTATTTCACTGTTACGAACATTTGTGGTGATTCTTTACACATATTATTGATTCTACCTTAATCTTATATATTTGACATTAGCTGATTTTTTTACTGTGTAAAATGCATATAGAAATATGGCATTCTACACAATGTCTGCATCTGGGAGTTTTCTCATCTCATCATTGTTGCTTGTAGTTCAAAGTTATCCTGAGCTTTTTTGTCTTCCTATTCATCGGCTTTTCTATCTAAAATCCACATAACATGGTGATCATTGCAAGATTCCATCAATCCAACAAAAGGTCTGATTTTGATAAGTATTGACACCTCACATTTGTTGCGTTTGACTGAATCTCTCAGTATTAGAGAACACTGAAGAGAGAAAGAAATTATAGAGAGGGGTACTCAGTAGAATAAGAGAAAAGGTTATTGTTGTATTAAAGAGGAAGTATTACATGGGGGGCATTCCCCTAATTTCCAGAAAATGGCCTCCTATTCTTTGTGCACACAAGTTACTTAATTACCCATGGACTCAACTACTTGACCACTAATTTCTCTAGCTACTCCCAATCAATCTTCCCTTAATTTCTCTAATCCTAACTTCTCCATAAAACACTCCCACGAGGCGTAGGGTTTCGTCCTCGAAACTGAAACACTAGTATGCTAACATGACCTGCTAAGTCTAAAAACATAATGAAAAAGAGAGAAAGAAGAACAATGGCAAAAATGGTCTTACCATACTGATACAGTAGGCAGTGTCTTAACCCTTGCCATTGTAATACTAATTATAGCTAGGGTACCCAAACAACAATGTGGGATCCAAACAAAACAAACTTTCGTCAGAGATTCATGTGGCTTCCGAAAGTTGTCGCCCTTTCCACTTCATAAAAAATTTCGTATTTGCATTGCACAGTTGTTGTTTTTAGATTGCTTCAGGTTCTTCAGCTTCCTCACGTAGGTTAGTCTTCCAGCTCCAATGTTTATTTGCATGAAATCTTTTAAGCAAACTTACATGAAATGTATCATGCAACTTGATGGAACTAGGTAATTTCAGCTTGTCAGTAATTCCATTAAAACTTTGTAGTACTTTATATGGCCCGTAATAATGATGATTAAATTTTGGCGAGAGTCATCCAGGTAATGGTCAATGAGCGGCACTAACGAGGACCAAATCACCTTTGAAAAATTCGATGTGTTGATGTTTTTTGTTGGCTGCCTGAACCATTCGTTCCTTCGATTGTTGTAATCCTTGTTGTGCAGCCTGCATTGTTGCTTGTCAGTCTGCTAGAAAAAGGTTGACATCAGGCTCTTTAATTTTATCTCGAACAGCATGAGAGACCAAAGTCAATGGTGTAAGAACTTGCTTCCCTGTAGCTAATTCAAAAGGAGAAAAACCAGTGGCAGAATGTTTAGAGGAATTATAACAAAATTCCAGCATATCGATATGATCCACCCAATCCTTCTGATCCGCCTGCACATAACAACGAATGTAGTCTTCAAGACTCTGATTTACCCTTTCCGGTTGGCCATCTGTTTGGGGATGAGCCGTTGAAGACATTCGAAGTTGTGTGTCTAGCAATTTGAAAAGTTCTTGCCAAAATTGACTAGTAAAATGCAGATCCCTATCTGATGCAATGGCCGCAGGCATGCCATGATATTTAAATATATGTTTGAAGAACAATTTGGCTACCTGCAGGGTTGTCAGCGGTGGTTTTGTTGGTACAAAGTGAGCTTCTTTCTTGCATGTAAACTGCATACACCCATCTTGATGATGTGAGTAATTACAGTGTCTTATGAAGATTAGAGGCCATGTAGTTGTTGCAGTCATGCAAAAAGACAACATGCCAACCTGCTCTATGCATAAATAGTAGTAATTGCATTCACTCAGGAATATCCATGTGCTTAATGTATGCAGAATGCCCCATAACATGCCTGAGAATCTTGGTTTTCCTCATTTTTTTCATGTTTTTCAGGGCAACCAAAGAGAATTCTAGGTTGGTTTGAGAATTTTTCTAGTTCTCTAAAGAAAGAAAATCTTCTAGGGGCTCAAGCTTTGGCTCATTTTGCTTTCATCCATCGAGATAGGTATTGGAAAGAATTGGAATGGAAAGGATCTCATGGTCAATCACCAGCAATTGTTGCATCAAAACCTTATTATTTTCTTGATCTTGATGTTCTGAAGACAGTGGAGAACTTTCTGGATTATATTCCGGAGTTTTGGAGCTCTGATGAATTATGGGACTCTCTTAGGGAAGGTGATATAATATCTCTGGACATAAATTATTTTATTGACAAGTTGTTTCAAAGAATGCAAGGTGGTTGTTCAGATGTATGGAAGATGCTTGAACATTTTCTTTCTGAGGAGGAGTTTTCTGGTTTATGTCAACACCTTCTTTCCTTCTTCGGTGATGAACAACTTCTTGGATTTATAAATAATCTAAGGTTTGTATTATCACAGAGTAGGAGTGCTTCTCAAAGGGAAACAACTTTTGAAAATAACTGGTTAATACAGCTTCTCATGAAAGGAGGAGGATGCCCTTCTCTTGATTGCATAATGCTTTGTAACACTTGCATTACGCGCTCACGTCAGCTTTTGCATATGCTTCGTGATGAGGAAAACTTGGAAGTGTATGATTCCCTAAAATCAATTTTAATAAAACTGAAGTGTAGCAAGGCAAGGTGTGCAAAGAAACTTTGGTCTTTACTAATAGAACACTTGAATATGGGCATGTGGAATATGGTGAAAATTTTGGCTTTGGAGTCTATATCTCTTCAAATTCTAATTACTGAGGAATGCACTTCAGTGGCATCTTTAAAACTTTTATTTTCAGCAAACTCGTTCAATTTTCATCATGGTCCTGATGATGAACAATCCATGACAAAAATGAATAAAAGGGAGCAGAGAAAGAAGAAGAAGAAGAAGAAAAAGAAGAGGAAAAAGAGGAGGAGAAATGATGATTTGAGTGATAGTGAAGGGCTTGATAGCAGTGAAAGTGATCTAGACTATGATGGATGCAGCCTTACTGACAGTGAAAAGAAGTGGTATCTTACTCACGGAAACTTTAACATGGTCATGGAAAAGGTACACTTTTCTTTTCTCTGTAAAGGTAGTTAGTCTTTGTTTGTGAAAATGTAATGTTGCTTTGGTATGACTAAGACATATGGCTATTTATGGATTCCTGCATAATTTTAAGGTATATAATATAGCGTCCTTTTTCAGCAGTGTAATTATTTATCATTTGCTCTCTCATGAACATTTGCAGTTCCTATTGTTCTTATGTACATTCTCAAATAAATATATGCATTCACAAGCTCTTTTTCTGAGAGGTATGCATCTTGTCCACTTATATAGGTTTTTATATCTCACTGATATCTCACTGATATCTCACTAATGTCTGGAGTCCCAATCAAGGGTAAGGGTGTTCATCTGATTCTCATCATTTTGTATGATTTGGCACACACATCATGCTTTCTTCTCCGTCATATCTATGTTTGCAATTGAGTTTTGGACACACTTGATACCAATTCTTCATTCACCAATTATAATGGCGAGATTGCATTGTGATGCGGTTTGTGACCTCTTTCTCTATTGTAAGCCATTTGTTTTGTGGGAGAGAGATGCTGGCAAGAAAAGAATTGGAATGTAATATTCTATACAAGCAGCACATGATGTAGCATATTTTGTGTGTCTATCAATCACATTTTAAGTTTTATGTCCTTCCTTTGTTTTGTTCTGTTAGCTTTGTTTACTGGTGATTGTTCTTTTATATTCCATGGAACTGTTTAACTAATTAATGTGATATATGTTAACTTTTTGACAGGATGAGATACCTGAGCGGTTAACAAGCTATGCGTTTCAGGTATGGTTGAACTCAGCAGTTAAACAATGGTAATGGGGTTTGTACGTTTTCAAACCCATAGTGCTTGATACTCCATAGAAAGTGGCTGTACAAGACAGGTGACATTGGTGATGGATTAGAATATTTAAGCCTAGCATGCTGTGCTATTTTAGCTCCGGATGAAATTTCCTTTGTACTTTAAATGGAATTAAAGGTTGTTGCTAATGCTGTATAGCCCTTTGTCAAAATACTACTAGAGTTCATAGCTGTATTATATAACCAAAATGTAGTGGTAGGGACTTATCATGTAAATTCCAATGGCATGCGATGTTCTTTCATTCCCCTATAAATCCCTGTACTTGCAAATATATACATTTATCAAGTGTATATTCTTTACCATTTCCAAATTCTAATGGAGACACTCGAAAATGATTCATTTTTACTGTCTGAGTATCTAGGAAATTGTCATGTGTAACAAGTGTAGAAAATATCTCTTTTCTCTTTCTGTAAATTTCCAGTCGCAATGAGGATTGTGAGATGACTGTTTTTCTCACCTTCTCTCAAATACCCAACCCATTTCCTTGCAGCTCATGAGCTTGTACGTTTCTGAGGCATGAAAGAACTTTCCGACCTTGTACAAAAATAATTTGTAAAACTGTTGTACTTACTTTTATGGTTGTATTTCTCCCAAGCCATTGAAACAAGATGCTTCATATGATTCAAAAACTAAGTTCTACAAACAGTTATGAACATTTCCTGCTTTTTTGTCTCTGATTGTTGACCATTTTTGTTGTACATAATCGATGTTGTTTGCAAGCCAAGGCAGAGAGAGTAACGATATATTATGTGATAAGGCACGATGCTAAGTTGATATTATGTGTCATGTGATTGTGTTCAGAGTAAACATGAAGCTATTTAAACTCAATGTTATGGGTTGAAGCTTTTGATATTGAGAGTCATGGGCGTTTTCTTGTGATTCATATTGTGGCTTTGATGTCATGTCATTGACATTATTTGCCAAAAAATGCCTTTGTAAGCTCATTTATTGGAAGTGTTCTTTGATGTCACAAAATACTTTATGAACTAGTATTGCCACAACCCAAGCGTTGAAAACTATAACATTGATATTATTATTAGCAATGAGGAAAGAGCATGTTTTGTAAGGAAAATTGTCGAGGTGAAGATGTTGAACTAAATATGATTCAAAATCACTTTAACATTTTGGAGCGTCCACCTTTGCTTATTTGTTGGCATATATGTATGACTAAAATACTCTACTTTTGAAAAGGAGTAAGATGTGTTCATTGAGCTCTTATGAAATAGACAAAATAAGATCTATGTGATGTAGGATGTGGCTTCTATATGGAATATACATAAGAAACTAGAAACTAGATCAAATAGTGAAAGGTGGCGATACATCAACCACATCGCAATAGGTAATGTGGAGATGTATAGACCATATAGACACTCTCTTAGGTACATAATTTTATGTTTCTGACAAAAGCGATTAAGACTTATTGATAATGCTACCATATTCTACCCAAGCCTTTGTCACATATTTAATAGGGGGAAGATGACAAAGGTGTCATACTCTAAAGGTCATCATATCTATTTTCATGTTTGCAAAGGAAAATATCAAGATATTTTAGTTATCCAAGAGGGACTGAGATTTGTACCTATTGTGTATGTATTCGGGAGGCTTTAGGAGCTATTGGAATTTTCCTTTGTTCCAGAAAAGGTCACCCTCAATGCTTCTTGCATCTGCGAGCTAGTGCATGTAATTTATAGATTTTCATGAATTGTAAGTAGTTGTTGAATATGTGCTCACCAAATCATGATTCAAAGTATGGGACCATGCTCAAATGTGTTTTGCCTCAGACCAACACTCAAAATATGGATATTTGGAAACAAAGTGGAAATCAAGAAGAAAAACTAGGGGAATCATCGCTCCACAATGTAGACACTTTACCCTAACCATTTGCAAGAGAGATTGGGGGGAGGAGAGAGAAAGATTTTGATTTAATCAAATACAAGGGTCTAGATGATAAGAGGTTTAGAGAGTGGGTTGTCATGCATGAGAAAGAACAAATCAATACGGTAAAATTTTAGAAATATGCTTACAATTCTAGCAGATTCAAAAAAGTATGAACACGATATGTTGTATGTTTAAGGATAGCCTTGTAAGTGCTAATGAAGGTGAAGTATGTATTATTATGGCTCTTGGGCATTCACTTGGATAAGTTGCAAATGAAGTTGACTAGTTAGACGCCTTCTTCCAAAGACCCAAATAAATATGTCCATTATTAACCTCTACAAGAATCATGATTTTATTAATAAGCCAAATAGTATGATCATAATCTCACTAATCCAACATTCTAACAATCTTACATCTTGAATGTTGGATTGGATAAATCCAATATTCTAGTACCTTAACTCCAAGAATCCACTCTTTTAGTGCATTTATCCTATCCCAATTCCTTTCATCAATCTCTTAATAATCTAGCCTTATTGATCAATAAATGGTTCCCTTTTACATATCACTAACTTTAGTGCATCGGTCCATGGGAGAAAGAATTCATTAAATGATTGAAACAATGAAATAAAATATTGATAAAACACACATGATGAAATATAAAACATTACATAGATTCTTAGTTTCTATTAGGACCTTTTGCGATAATATATTCCTATTGTGAAAATGTTACATAGATTCTTTAGTTTCCAATAGGACCTTTTTTGATAATAAGAATAATTTAGAGACATATACAACATATACCCTCAATAGATGGAGAGAAAGCTTTGTGAGGAGGAGTGAGTATTCGGAGTGGGCGATATGAAAGCGTTACAACACCACACAACACCACAGAAGACAAGCCATGAAACATTGCTGGTTGTGTACGTGTTATGGTGCGATAACACGTGGAACGTAAAACCACGGAGGGCGGTTGTTACGGAGTGAATGAAAACGTGGGACACACACACACACACACACACACACACACACACACACACAACCCAACCCCACGAGACGTGGGCGGTGGGAACAAGCAAGCCCCTCAGGACAAAAATATGGATCGGAAAGCCAAGGTCTGACATAAACCGAGAAGAGATGATGTTGTAAAAGTCCGCCCGTCCATCCGTCCCGTCCATCCATCCATCCATCCATTTACGCGATTGTCCATCCATTCATCCATATGCTTGTTTGTCCATCCATCTATTTGTTTGTCTGTTTGTCCATCCATCCATCTATTTGTCTGTCTATCTGTCCATCCATCCATCTGTCTGTTTGCCCGTATGTTGTGGATGATATCGACAAATCCTCGAAAAGGGAGAGATTATTATCGTCCACGGAAACCATTAGATTTGTGTGTGTGGGTGGGGCTGTTGGGGCCGTGGATCGAACTTGGGCCCTCTCCAATGGAATGACCTTTCATTGCTGCACATACATATATATGATTATGATAATCATAAGAGAAAAGATTTTAACATCATGAGACACAGGATCAGACACACTATACACAGAGAAAAAGAGAGAAAGATCAAATTTGTTTAACATGGTCCCTTAGATTATGATGGTCTTCTTCTTCTTCCTCCTCCTCCTCCTCCTCTGCCAACATACTAAGATCTAAGGCACAATCCGTGTATATAATATATGCACATATAGGTCAAAAGATCAAATGGACTGGGAAGAGGCAGATTACCCTGCTGTCGGGAACTCCACTGCAAACCACAAGGTGAAATTCCTTCCTTCCTCTGTTTCATTCTTTCAGTTATTTCAGTTCTCTTATGCTTTTTTAAGAAACCAGTGATATTTGGTTTTTCACTTTCGTATGCAATCATAGGCCAAAGATTGGAGTGATTTGATTTAAACCATGCTAAAATTTCATCCTTTAGCTCGGCATCCAAATTGAAATTTACTTCCTGTGATAATGTTTAGAGCACGATAATGCTATGAAGCTTAAGATTAATTGCACATAATGCAAGAAAATTAGTAATTGGATCATATTGACCTGAGCGAGTCGATGAGGCAAGTGGATACAATTGATATTTGGCGTACACATATAAAATTGTCATGTAAGCTCTCTATTAGTTGAACTAGCCAATGCTTTTTTGCGTAGTTGTGTGAGGATTTTAAAGGGGAAGTGAGGGATATATTTGGAGTCTGAACATATTTTTTTCTCAACAAGAGGAAGATTGTTCCATATTGATCCTCATTTCTGTTGAATGATTGTGGGGTATATCTAAAACTGAATGCCAATGATGTGGTTGTCTTGAAAGCAAATACAGAGTTAAAACATAAATTAATGGTTTCTTCCCTAATTCTTGTGTATGGTCAGGACTTGTACAAGGTTCTGGAGGTTGATTATGATGCTACAGATCAATTGATAAGAACAAATTATTTGCGTCTCGCATTGGTTGAGCTCTCTCTCTCTCTCTCTCTCACTCATGCACATATTTTCTTTTATGAAATACCATATGAAATGACACCAGATCAACTGAAACATGGAAGTTAGTAAGAAATTCAATGGGTGCTTGTTCTCTACAGAAGTGGCATCCAGACAAGCACAGCGGAAAGGAATACGCAACTTTACGGTTTCAAGAAATCGGGGAGGCTTATAGAGGTATTCTCAAGGGAAATCTACCTTAGAAATATGTGAACATCTTATTAACATTCCATGAATGAATTTCAAGCTATTGATTTGATAACTCAAGTATTGTCTTTAGATCAAATTATGTATTGCTAGTATTGTTTAGAAATCTACTCATTTTAATGCTTGCATATTTTTTTATCATTAGTTTTAAGTGATCCTGTGAAACGACTTGAGTATGACATGCGAGGAGATGTCGATGTACACCAGTATACAATAATAGTAAGGTTGCCTATTCCAATGTAGAATTTGAGCTTCCTACAGTTGTAGTGTATGCAATATATATATATATATATATATATATATATATATATACATACATACATACATACATATGTAGTGTATGCAATGCACATATATATGTATGTATATGTATATATAAATTCCAATTGCATTAGATTCTAGAGTTTAGGGTTTATATATATATTCCAATTACATTAGATTCTTGAGCTATCTATTAACTAGTAATTGGGATTTGAATTTTCATCTCTTTTTTCAGAATTCTGTTCCTTACTTTTTTTTGCCTGGGAAACTTGCCAGGAATACCTTAATCGGTTTAAAGGGTTGATATTGACTTGCAATGGCCTTGGCATTGAATCTGGAGCTATATGGTACAACTGTTTAAAAATCGAAATGCTTTTAATCAGCTGGGAAAATTTCGATGTTTTCCTGAAATATTCATGCTTTGCAGGGCAAATCATGTATTACGAGTAAGTTATGATCCATGATCGAAAACCCTCATGGTGAAACTATACTAACAAAATTACTCCTCCCATAACCATGTTGGTCCAATGTTCTAGAGCAAATAAATCATGCACAACAAGTAGTATACTCTGGAAAAACCCTCACAGAAAACACAATCAATCTTTTCCCAGTGAAAAGTACAGCCAACAAAATTACACTCTTGTAACTTTACCCACAAGAAATTTACTCTTTAGCCATGTTCACAAAATGTTGTGGCATTGGAGGAAAGTTTCTTGGATGCAAATCTCAGTCCCAAGTTCATTACTGGTTGCTGATATATTGCATAATATTATATGCAACGTAGATGATTCTATATCCTTCCACAGGGATTCTTCCGTATAATGGAGCCTAATCCTTGCCATACTTTTCCTTGATTGTAAATTGCTGCGATGAAGCATATTCGTCATGTGAATAACTTGCATGGCTTCTATTACATTGAAACATCTGGGCGTCTTATGCCCAAGTTGAACACATGGTACCCCTAGTGTAACTTGTTCTTAGTTAATCCTCAAGCCAAGCTTTTTTCTCTTAGAGCTTTTAATTTCCTTCTAATTCCTCTGACAATTGAAGAGTATCATTTCATGCCATCCAAAGTCATTCTGTACAGTTTGATGCGTACAATCGAAATAAGTTGTATGGATGGATATGTATGGATATGTATCATAGATTCCAACTTATGCTTTTCATGGAGATACAAACTGTAACAAGATACAGACATTATATAAATGTATACCGAGTCACCATACCATAATTTGGTTTAGGATATATCTGTTCTAGTATGATAATTTTTTTTTAAATATATAAGATCTTGTGGAGAAGAGTTGAACTATGGACAAATTTACAGAAATACCCATCTCACAAGCAATATACACATCAAATAGAGGAAAAGAAAACCAAGAAAAACAAGATATGTTCGAGAATGTGGTAACCTACTATCATGACTACAAATCCAATGGTAATATGTTTGCATTTCTTTGATAAATTTGCTGAAGATAGGCTTCTTCAAGCAATGAATCTCACAGTGAAGCAATATGTTACCCATGAGTATTCATGAAAATTTGAACTTCCATCTAGAATCCATGTGTTGGTCTTGTCAAAACGTAAAGATGAGGAAAAACATTACAGATTTTTGCAGAGGCAGAGACATAAATATGCACTTTGATAAAGTAATGGATTTTGTGTGAAAACTTAGGTTACATCCTAGCTTGCCCTAGGCTCCACCACAGGTTATGTTTGCAATAACAATCTTGCATTTGCACAATGCGTTGACCTTATGCACATCAACCTAAGTAGTAATGTGAAATATGGGAATATTGTAACTAGGATTGGCCCAATGCATTGACCTTATGTGTATCAACCTAATGTGAAATATGGGAATATTGTAACTAGCATTGGTCCAATGCATTGAATCCATGTGGATCAACCTAATGTGAAATATGGGAAGAATTTAATTAGCAATAGTCAAAGTATTACAAATTGTCCATCTAAGATGCGGTAGGGATTGGGGTAATGTCTAGATCAAAATCTTGCTTAGAATTGGCCCCAAAAGCACAAACGAGAACATAGATATTATTTTCGTAATACGTTTTATCACTGTCTTTTCTTGCATGTTTCGTGTAAGTGTTGAGGTTGCACAAGCAATGTGACGTATATGTAGGACATTAGTTTTTAATGTAGAATCTAGAAATTTCTAGAACAATGTTATCCACCCTCCCCCATAAGTGACAATAAATGATGAGTGAAGCTTCACATACCTAGTTATATCAAGAAATTCTGAATATTATATCCTACCAGTTCCCTACCATTTTGAGTATTATGAAACCATTCACGGGAGGCTTCACATACCTAGCTAGGTATGAGTTAATCTTACCCATAGAATCTGATAATATTGAAGTGAATATTAAAAAAAAAGCCTACAAATAGTATGATGCAACATGCTAAAGCATAGCATGAAAGCATTGCCTCATGTAAGAGATTTCAAACATCAACATTGTTTATATAAAATAAACGGTAAACTTACTCTATTAGAAGGATTACATTTATTTTCCAATATTGAGGTTCTAGGTTCAAATCTCAAACAATGGACCGTATTCATTATATAAACTTTTGCTATAATGAACATTGCGCAATTATAGTAAGACCTTATAAATATATCATTATATGTCACTTTTCACAACCCAAAAGTTGAAGCACAATTGCATGCTATTGACTATATACCTCTAGGTGGAAGCAAAATCCACCTTTCATAAGGCCACAAACATTGTCATGTTGAACTCGCATGCCCACAAAAGAAACTAAGGTGCCATCATCTCGAGGAATAATACATTGAACATTCAAATTCCCATTTCTCTCTCTCACCAATGTATTCCAAGATGGTTGAGTATATGTTAAAAAAGATGAAGTTACAACATGATGCATGCAACATTACAACGCAAATGGAAAGCTTTTAAAGTAGTGATTTCTCATGTGCAAACAAATACTTTTAAGTTAAGCACACACTATGCAAAGGTACCAAGAATTGTAGGTCGAGGAAATAATTGTTTGATAATGAATGCCATGAAACTCAAAAGTACCTCATGAGTTTTGATATAGTCAAGGATAAGGAAAATCACCAAAAGCATTTGCATTACTACAAAATGCTTATTGACAAAAAGAAGGATATGGAAGTTACTTACCAACTACTCTAAACACAAGATAAAGCACATACATGCGCTAAATTTCAGAGAAACCTTATATGAGCAATCAAATGACAAAACTATGCTGTGTTATGACACTCTTTCACATATACCTGCGTTTTAAACCATTAGGATGTATACAAAGGGCTTAAAGAAATTAGTCTCTCAAAGGATAGGAGATAATCAAGGTATAAAGATTGAAATGCTCAAATGGATTGTAAAGGAAACATGTGTATAAATAAGTAATAAGTTTAACTATATTGTTAATAATTAGGTAATTAAGTAAGGGTTAATTAGTGTCTAATTATGTAAGTAGTTGATCATATATGTGATGTAGCGGAAGATTATGTGATGTGTGTGTATGTGGGAGGGAAAGAGAGAGAGAGGAAGTTACACTAAAGACCTTTCTCTATATTAATAAGCATTAAGTTACAAAAATACCCACAATGCGGTATATATAGATACTCATGTGCAAGAGTGCACATGTGTGAGGAGAATATAGGTACAAAGATGTAAGTCCTATATTAAATGAACTTGTGAATGGAGGATCTAGAATGTATCCCACTTAAGTATAGAATCCTATTTAAGGCTTTAAGGTCAACACAATAACTAGATTCTATCTAGGTAAATACTAAGTTATGTGGTTGACTAAATGACTAAACTTAGTTGAGCTTCATATCTCAACATGCCCCCTCAACCTCAAGTGTGAGGCATCCGATATCCTTGTCAACTTTCGTCCGGTTCTGTCTTTCTTCGGCCTTTTTGGGGTTGTTTTGATTCCTCCCACTCAAGCCTGTGACGAAGGCTTGTAGTGTTAAAAGGTCGAAGGCTGAGTGTGTTAGAGTTATGTTCTAAAGTAAGCATATAATAAGGATAACAAAGATAGATTAATAAGAAAGGAGAGAGAGAAAGAAGGGTGCCGATCCACCCAACCACCCCCGAGCGAAGGGATCGAGATGGACTCGAGCCTCAATCGACGTCCCATACCACCGTCGTGGCGTCGAGTCGTACCTAGTGTTGGCATGCTCGCAACAAGAGTTGACCCACCACAAGAATGGAGTCTCGACGTAGTCAAGAGATGATGAAATGAGGGTAGCTAGGCCTCATATTTATAGCCAGACCCAAGGGCCCCAGGCAAGTTCACATTTGGCCTACTGGGTTGTCTCAATCCCGAGGATTAAAAGTAATCCTCCCCTTCTTTAGACTCTCGTTTAACCCTCACACTTTATCCATGTGTATAGAATACTACGGTACATTCTCACCACAGGATATTATATGATCATGCCTGTAACAGAGTGCTTGCATCTCTACATCCATGGCTGCTAGCCATCAGGGGTCACGAACAACTTCCGTAAAGCTTTCGGGCTCTTGTTTGGCCATGACCTTCAACATGAAGGCATAATGATGGGCCATATACTCATTGTAGCCGAATCAAGTGTCCGGGTTAGACTTCGTTCGACATGAGCGTTAGAGTTTTTCATTTGTCGATGTGAGCGCCTTTTTTACTCCAAGTGTCTGCATAATGGGTACACCAAATTCACTGTCTAGTGAGTGAGTTGACACATCCGAATCATTTTCTACGGGGTGTTCGACTTCATATTTGGGCATCTTACCTTTGCCTTTGTCTGATCCGATCCTTGGTCGAGATATGATTTCGGTGCTTGGAGGCTCTTGTGGTCCGCTAATCATGGTTGAGCATGGACATTCCCGTGGTACATGCCATGGCCGAATGTCGTCATTCGAGTTGACGTCCAACTCTTCCTCAGTCGGTTCGGATGGAACCAAATTAGGCTCATACCAAGATGCCAATTCATCGAAGACTACGTCCCGACTTACCCAAACCGCTCGGGTCGAAGGGTTGAATCACTTGTATCCCTTTTGCTTGGACAAGTATCCTATGAGGATGTATTTCTCTGACTTTCGTCAAGCGTATGTCATTTTCCATTCGGGATGCGTACATACACAATGCTTCTTAACACTTTGAGGTGCGAAAGGTGAGCACCTTTTTTACTCCAAGTGTCCGCATAATGGGTACACCAAAATCATTGTCTAGTGAGCGAGTCGACACATCCGAATCACTTTCGTCAGGGTGGTCGACTTCATGTTTGGGCATCTTACCTTTGCCCGATCTGACCCTTGGTCGAGATATGATTTTGGTGCTTGGAGGCTCTTGTGGTCCTCTCATCATGGTTGAGCATGGACTTTCCTGTGGTACAGGCCATGGTAGAATGTCGTCATCCGAGTTGACGTCCAACTCTTCCGTAGTCGGTTCGGATGGAGCCGAATTGGGCTCATACCAAGATGCCAATTCATCAAAGACTACGTCCCGACTTACCCAAACCGCTCGGGTTGAAGGGTTGAAGCACTTGTATCCCTTTTGATCGGATGAGTATCCTCTGAGGATGTATTTCTCCGACTTTCGTCGAGCTTTTGTCATTTTTCATTCAGGATGCGTACATACACAATGCCTCTTAACACTTTGAGGTGCGAAAGGATCGGCTTCCTTCCAATAGAGATCTCATATGGAGTTAGCTCATGCACTCCATGAGTGGTGCACCGATTCATAAGATAGACGGCCGTGGATGCCGCTTCAGCCCAATAGAAGTTCGACATCTGTTTCTCATGCAACATGACGCATGCTACCTTGAGTACATGCCGATTCTTCCTTTCGGCTACTCCATTTTGTTGGGGTATGTGTTGGCACGAGAATTCTCTCTATATGCCTTCACCTTGGAGGTAGGACTTGATGAATTCGTCGGAGAAGTACTCCTTTCCTCCATCCGATCGTAGGCAACAAATATGCCGGCCTGTTTCTTTCTTGACTTGATTCTTGAGCTTTTGGAAGTGGGAGAGCACTTCATTCTTCTTCTTCATCGGGAAAATCCATGTGTAGCACCACTAGTCGTCGATGAAGGTAAATTAGTACTGGCATCCTCTGATAGTCGGCGTTTGAGCTGGTCCCCATACATCCGAGTGGATTACGTCAAGGAGGCCTTTACTTACGTAGCTCTCCTTTGGGAATGGGAGTCGATGTTGTTTGCCGAGTTGACATGCTTCTCACAAATGCCGGAAGTCCGATGACGACTCCCTATGATTGCATCGCTTGAAGCCGTTGGAGATTGATGTGGCCGATTCTCTTGTGCCACAACTCAATGTTCGCCTCGGTTTTGCGACCTTTTGCATACATGAACAATTTTAGCTCGTCTGAATCGAGAATAAACATTCGGCCGTCTTTTCTTCCTCTGGCTATGAGTTAGCCATTCTTTTCTATAAAGCATCCTTGCTCCACAATTTGGCCGACCGAGACCAATTTCTTTGTTATTGTAGGAACATGCAATACATTCTTGATGCAATTATTTTTGTTGTTTTTGCCAAATGGGATGTGTGGTATCATCTCCCGTCTCTATGTAGCCAGGTTGATCCGGCGTTCTTAAGTCACAAAACCATTCTTGGTGTGACATCATATGATGTGAGGAGCCAGAGTCGACGAACCACACGTCTTTCGAAATGGAGATGGTAGTGGAGTCAGATGTTGACATAGAGTTAGTCTTATGTCGCATGATGAACAATCCACCGTAGTCTTCAAAGTCGGAGTTGGTGGCGTAGTTTGTGAGTTGTCGGCTTGTGGAGGCCGACTCGCTTCTTTTCTTTTGGCACTCATCTTCGCGATGGCCAATCTTCCCACAATAGTTGTAAGTAAGAGGCATGGTTTGATGACCTTGTTTGGCATGGACGCTCCCCCTTCTTCCGAGGGTTCCTCAAAGGTTTTCGTCTTCTTGTCGAAGGTTTGAGTTCCTTCGTAAGATGGACTGAATCAACCGTTTCTACCATTGCGACGTTGTCCTTGGCCCCCATCCGAATTCGAGAAGATGATTTGCCCTTTCGACGTCTTACTCTTGGTTTGGACGTGTTTCTCTTCAACCAATAACATTGATTGAAGGTTGAAGAATGGACGGTTTTCTCTCACCAAGATTGCCGTCCTTATCGGATCGAACCATTGTGCGAGGCCGCCCAAACATACTTGAACCATCTTGTGTTCGTCAACATTTACGTTGATGGAACCAAACGAGTCACAAATACTCTTTATCTTGACGGTATAGTCCGACACTGTTAAGAGTGTAATACTAATCAATAGACCAAAATAAAGTAAAAAGAAAGAAAATAGATTGGATAGAAGAACCCGTTCCACCCGACCACCCCCGAGCTATGATCTAGAAATAACCAACCCTAAACCCTAAAACCTTGGAAGAGATAAACACGATCGTTGTGACGAAAGCCTAGCCCGCACCACCGGTGCTTAACAATTGGCGACGGTTCGGTTCGGTTTGAGAGGGTTCAAAGCAAACCGTTTAAAATTTTTGAAACCTGAACCAAACCAAACCGAACCGAACCACAAAACCGTTAAACTAAACCGTTAAACAATTTTCAAACCGTTAAACCATTAAACCGTAAAAACCGCGGTTTCATGGTTCGCTTTTGGTTTTCAACATAAGTCAAAAAAAAAAACCCCGTTTAAACCGTGGTTTCTGGCTTTTAAAACTGAATCGACCCGACTTGAACCGAACCGAACCGTTGAAACCGTTAAGCCGCGGTTTCGCGGTTTCGGCGTCTCGAACACACAATCACAATGAGTTGGGTGGGCTTAGTAGATATGCCAAACCACACGCTCTATTACCATGTTAATAATTAGGTGATTAACTAAGGGTTAATTAGTGTCTAATTATGTAAGTAGTTGATCATGTATGTGATTAAGCAACGGAAGATTTTGTGATGTGTGTGTGTGTATGTGAGAGGGAAAGAGAGAGAGGAAGTTACAGTTATGAACAATAAGATAAATGGGGGATGATTAACAAGAGTGTAGATAAAGACCTTTCTCTATATTAATAAGCATCAAGTTACAAAAATACCCGCAATGAGGTATATATAGATACTCATGTGCAAGAGTGCACATGTGTGAGGAGAATATAGGTACAAAGATGTAAGTCCTATATTAAATGAACATGTGAGTGGAGGATCTAGAATGTATCCCACTTAAGTATAGAATCCTATTTAAGGCTTTAAGGTCAACACAGTAACTAGATTCTATCTAGTAGGAATTGACAACGGCTCGGCTCAAGCCTAAACCAGTTTAGCGACTTGGTTTGGTTCGGCTTAGGCTTGAACCTGGTTAAACGGTTTGAGCTCGGCTCGGCTCGACTTTATATTTTTTACAAAATTAGGCAAATGTCACAAATTGACGTTAATTTTTTACCGTAAAATAAACAACTCATGTTTTTTATAACAAACAATATTCACAAGGAGCAATTAATTTAAAAACAAGTAACCTTTATATCATTCAAGTTCTTACAAGCTTATATTGTTACTGTTCATGCCAAAAATACACTCAAGAGTTATTCCTCTCATAAGAATCACTACTATAGAGCATAATATACAATGGTGACTCATCCTCCTCATCATCTGATGTACCATTGTCTTAATCTAAAATCAAATGTTGTATCTCCAAATCATGTGTAGAAGATTTGGTCCGCCTTCAATAAGAGAAGCCTTGTAGACTTGACAATTTCGATTTTATTATGTCTATTGTTGACTTCCTTAAATGTCTAGCTTTTGTTAGGGTAAAGTCATACATAATGATATCCACCTCTTGCATGTCAAGGGTCTATGTGTTATGAATATTTCTTTTCCGTTTTCTATTTCCTCTTGACGTTGGGCATTCAATCATCTCCAATGTATACTTGCCTGTAAACACATTCTTGCTTTTAGTGTTGTACCAATGCACCTTTGTAGACTTTATCTGATTTTGGTTTTCATGCATCACCATGTCCAATACTTTACCAATCTAGAATCAGTGCCCCATGTCATTGTCATCTGCAGGTGTGGCAATTAACATCCCAACCTTGATTTCTTGTGTGTTTCCTTGCCATTGAGTTTCAACTACTTTTTGTTGAGCGGCAAGCTCAACCGGAGTCGGTAAGCGAGATGAATCGGTATGCCAGTGAGCAACCGAGCCGGTAAGCAGTAAGGACCGATGAGCTGGGGAGCCAGTATGCCGGATCCAATCCATAACCAGAAGCCTAGTATAGGTTAGACTACTAGGCAGTTATAGTCTCGTAGTTAGTGTCAGATGCTCGTGTGGGCATTGAAGTACACCGTACTTCTAACAGTCCCGTGTGGACTTGTATAAATAGTGCTGATGAGCGCGTTGTAGAGAGAGTGCACAGAGTATTCATATAATTTTGAAAAATAGTGTGTTTTGCTCTCTCTCTCTGTCTCTCCCGCATACTCTCTCTCTCTCTCTCTCTCTGTATTGTTCTTTCTAACGCTTCCGCAAGCAATCTTTCACATGGTATCAGAGCGCGTGGGTTGAGAACCTCTGCTGCAGACATCTACGCTTGTGAAGGAAACCCTAACAGATCGGAAAACAGACACAAAAGGAGAAATGGACAGAGGTATGGCTACGTCGCTTCCGGTGGAGAAGCTCGATATAACCAACTACGCATCTTGGTCATAAAAGATGCACCAGTACCTGCTTGGGCATGGCTACTGGAGTTATGTCGACGGAGTGAACAACTTAGCACCGGAGACGACACACAAGAACTTCCCAGTGTGGGAACAGGCGGCAAGTAGGGTGATGTACTGCTTCGCGTTCAGTGTCGGTGACCAGCTGCTCAGCCATATCCGTGCCGCCAAGACACCGAAGGTTGCTTGGGGAAACCCGAAAAAGGTTTTCGCCGCAAGCACCACTGCCCGGAAGCTACAACTCAGACAGGAGTTGAGCAATATTCGACAGAAGAACATGTCGGTGGCAGATTACACATACCGTATCAAAGGGATCTGTGACTCACTTGCCTCTATTAACGTCACTGTAGAGGAAGACAAGATGGTGCAGGTCTGTCTTGGAGGCTTGGCGTCCAAGTTTGGAGCTTTCCGGACTGCGGTTTGTACAAGGGAGAATACGCCCTCTTTTTTCGACTTACAGTCGATGCTCCTTGTAGAGGAGAACCACGCCGATGCATCTACCAATGCATCCCCAGACAGACGGATGTTGTACACGGGAGCGGATCGGTCCCGCGGGCGTGGTGGACGAGGCGGCCGACAAGAGCAGGAACGAAGGCACAATGAGCGTGCCGATAGCAGTTTCGAGACTTCCACAAGCAGAGGGAGTCAAGGTGGTGCCTGAGGCCGGCAAGACAAATCCGCTACGGAATGCTGGTACTGTGGCAAAAAGGGCCATAGGGAAAGCGAGTGTTGGAGAAAGCGTGCCGATCCGGACAAATCCGGATCCGGCAAGACCGGTAAGGAAGGTCGGCAAAGCTCGCACTACGCAAACGGATCGGGAGGATCCAAGAACGGTAAGGGGCCAGCCTTGGTGATGAAGCACAAGGCAAACTCAATGAAGAAGACCACTTCCAAATCGGAGGAAGTGTGGTACGTTGGCTCCGGCGCATCGAACCACATGACGAGCCACGAGGAGTGGTTCTCCTTTTTGGAGAAGCCGGATCAACCGGGAGTTGTCGAAACCGGAGACGACACTCCCCACCCAATCGTGCATGTCGGAGAAGTCCCTTTGAGCCACGTCGGATAGAGGGGGAAGCTGATGAATGTATTACATGTTCCGATGATCACGAAGAACCTGGTGTCGGTTGGACAGATCGTCGACCAGTGGATGCAGGTGCGGTTTACGCACCTCGGGTGCTTCATTGAGGACGAGGGTGAAGTTATTGCACAAGGGCGCAGAGATGGGAGGATGTTTATCCTCAACACCAATGACGTCGGCACTACACTGTTTGCCTAAGGACAGAAGGTCGAGTCAGATATCGACCTGTGGCACAAGCGGATCGGCCACGTCAACTACCGGAGGCTTCAAGACCTGCAAACAGAACAAGTCGTTTTCGGTTTGCCGAAGTTTAGCGGCCGGAGAGCCCAGATTTGTGAAGCCTGCCAACTCGGGAAGCAACACTGGCTTCCATTCCCCACCGAAATAAATCGAAGCCGTAACAAGCTCGATCTTATCCATTCGGATGTGTGGGGACCGACACAAAATGTTAGCATTGGCGGGAGTCGATATTTTGTCTCCTTCATCGACGACTACACGCGGCATACGTGGATCTACCTCATTGAGCGGAAGAGCGAAGTCTTCGAGTGTTTCCGGAGCCTCTAGAAGATGGTGGAACGAGAATCAGAAAGGAAGATCAAATGCCTACGGTTGGATGGCAGAAAAGAGTACTTTTCCGCCCAATTCAACAACTATCTGCAACAAAAAGGAATTCGGTGAGAATTCAGCTGCAGATACACACCGCAACAGAACGGTGTGGCCAAAAGGAAGAATCGGTCGCTGATTGACGCGGCTAGGGAAATGCTGGAGGAAAAGAGCATGCCCAAGTTCTACTGGGCGGAGGCGGTTCAAACGACCGTTTACATCCAGAACCGGATCGGGGACAAGGTGTTAGCTCACGAACTGTATTTCAGGCATAAGCCAAATTTGAGACACCTCCGGATATTCGGCAGCATAGCCTATGTACATGTGTCGGATGAGAAGCGGAGAAAGCTGGATGCAAAATTGGAAAAATGCATCCTAGTCGGCTATGCTCAAGAGCAAAAGGGTTATAAGTGTTATAACCCCCGGACGAAGCAGGTCCGAGTCAGTCGAGATGTCGAGTTTGATGAATCGACATCGTGGTATTCCTTACCAACTCCGACTTCCAATCCCGACCCGATGTCGGAGGATGGGTCTAGTGACCCTGAACCGGCCCAGGTAGAGAAAGATGAAGCCGAGACTCAAGATGAGAGTTCGGAATCGTTCCGGTTAAGCGGACCGAATGAGAGACTGGATCAGTCCAACCAGTTAGATGATGAGACGACGAGTAGTGGAGACTCTGTAGTGCTCTCCCCGCGCAAGGAACCAAGGAGACGGTTCACACGCAAAGAGAAAGGGAAGCAGAAGATGCCGGAATTCGAGACCGGAAATGATGAGTCGGATCGGTGCGTATCGGACTTCGGCAAGGACATAGGCAGATCTTCAGGAACGAAGACCGAACCAGCCAAGAAGGGTCTCATACCGGGTAACGGTGAGTTACGCTGGTCCACCCGCCAGAAGGATCCCGTTAAACGGTACGGGCATAACGAGTACATGGCGCATCATTATGCGTACATGACCAAGGTCGCGGAAGTGCGTGAGCCGGAGAGCTATGCGGAAGCGGCAAAGGACGCAAATTGGCGCGCCGCTATGGAGGAAGAAATGCGGGCACTGGATGCCAACGGAACTTGGGACCTGGTTGACCCTCCCCGTCACTGTAAACCGATCGGATGCAAGTGGGTGTACAAGGTAAAGTACAATGCCGACGATACAATTAACCGGTACAAGGCCCGATTAGTGGCGAAGGGATATGCGCAGACCCACAGAATCGACTACGATGAGACCTTCGCTCCTGTAGCGAAGATGATGACGGTTCGTGTGGTACTGGCGGTTGCTGCGGCAAGGGGGTGGCATCTTCATCAGATGGATGTGAAGAATGCCTTCCTTCAAGGAAATCTTGAAGAAGAAGTCTTTATGACTCAGCCCCCCGGATTTCAGTCGGAGGTGAACAAGTCGACGGTATGCCGGATGAGGAAGTCATTGTACGGCTTGAAGCAAGCCCCCCGTGCTTGGAATGCTAAGATCACGCACCGGTTGCGAAAGATGGGGTTTGTTGCCTCTAAGTCGGACTCTTCCCTGTTCATCCGTCAAGGCTCAAACGGTCTGGTATGTATCTTACTCTATGTTGATGATTTAGTCATCACCGGCCCAGGTCTTCCGGAAATCAATTGTGTCAAGACCCAATTGTCGGACGCATTCGATATGAAGGACTTGGGGGACCTTCATTATTTTTTGGGGATCGAGGTGATCCGCACCCCTGACGGCATTTTGCTTTCTCAACGCCATTATGTGTTGAATATGCTGTACAAGTTCGGCATGACGGGATGCCGACCTGGGTCCACACCCCTGGACCGGAATCAGAAGATTCGTCCCAACTCCGGACCAGCCTACGATGAGAAAAGGTTCCGACAAATAGTCGGAAGCTTGATCTACTTGACCATCACCCGACCCGACATTAGCTATCCGGTCGGAGTGGTAAGACAATTCATGCAGAAGCCGACCGTGGAGCACCTTTAGTGCGCGCAACGAATACTGAGGTATGTAAGCGGCACTAAGGACCAAGGGCTCTTATACTGGCAAGGTATAACCGAAGAGCTTGTCGGCTACACGGATGCCGACTGGGCTGGCGATGCAACGGATTGTCGCTCAACTTCCGGCTTTATGTTTTCTCTTGGGAGCGCGGCTGTTACGTGGAGCAGCAAAAAGCAGCCTATAGTGGCTCTATTCAGCACTGAGGCTGAATATCGGGGCGCTAACATTGCCAGCTGCGAAGCCATTTGGCTTCGTCGACTACTGCAAGACCTGCGGATCGAGGTACCGACCCTGATCTTGATCTACTGCGATAACCTCAGCAGCATGCAGCTCGCCAAGAACCCTGTGTTCCATGCTCGCACAAAGCACATAGAAGTGCATTATCACTTCATGCGTGAGCGAGTCCTGAGCGATGAAGTTGAACTACGGTATGTTCACACGGATCGGCAAGTTGCCGACATCTTCACCAAGCCGCTCGGGTCGGACAAGTTGCAGCACTTTACCGAAATGCTTGGTGTTCAGCATCTCGACGTGCCGCACTTGAGGGGGAGACGCAAGGGCAAAGACACTACCGAAACGGGCAAAGGCAAAAAAACTGTTGAACCCGTAGGTAAGAGAAGAACCGGTAGAGGTGGAGACAAGAAGAAAAATGAAGTCGAGTCGACGAAGGAAGTCGGCACATCCGAACAAGTCGGTGAACCGGCTGAAGAAGCCAAGGGAAGCACGGAGAAGGCCAAGACCCGGACGTGGTCCGATGTGGTGAGAGGCCTGAAGCCGAAAATCGAATCGGAGGATACCGATTCGGACAAGAGCTGGAACAAGTCGGAGACAGCCGATTTGGATCAACAGACGGATCCGGATGAGTCGGATCAACGAGAGCCCAAGGAGACACGGACGCAGCGGAAGTCGATGCGATCGCGGAGGAACCGACGGATCGACAAACACCGGAGTCATAGCAGCGAAGGAGCTGAGATGATTCTATTGACCAAACATGCCGAAGGTCGAGGCACGCAGAACAAAAGGGGTCGCGGCAAACGGGACCGGACCGGACAAGGAGCGCGAGAAAGACGAAGCGACGCTAGGAGAAGTCGGTTGGAAGAACCAGCTGTCAGGAACATTACTAAGACAGAGAAGGAATTAGTACTAAAAGAAGTATTAGTACTAAGAGAGGTGAAGAACTCTCGAGAGAAGGAAAGAGGGAGTGAGAGGGAGGGAGAGAGAGATCGAGAGAGAGAGATGATAAGAAAAGATATATATTATGTGAAGAGAATGTACAGTAGTAGCTAGGAGGCTTAAGACTGGCATTGAACCGATTTGGTTCGAAATAATGCCTCGTGCCTCCTTTTATAGTGTTCTAAGGAATACTCCTGAAGTTTCTAGAATGTTCTAGAGAAATCTGGAATATACATCAATTTTCTAGAATAAAACATAAATGAAAATAATATTCTACGTATTACAATGTATAGTCTAATGGTCAAGAGCTCGACCCATGTAGCATAAGGTCATGGGTTCGAGTCTTGCCATATCATGACATTGGCTGCCACAGAGGTTGATACCACGACCCTACCTCAGGTTGAGCTTGAGGGGGAGTGTTGAGCGGCAAGCTCAACCGGAGCCGGATCGGCTGAATAAGCCTGAGTCGGTAAGCGAGATGAATCCGTAACCGGAAGCCTAGTATGGTTAAACTATTAGACAATTATAGTCTCGTAGTTAGTGTCAGATGCTCGTGTGGGCATTGAAGTACACCGTACTTCTAACAATCCCGTGTGGACTTGTATAAATAGCGCAGCGCGTTGTAGAGAGAGTGCACCCAGTATTCATATAATTTTGAAAAATAGTGTGTTTTGCTCTCTCTCTGTCTCTCCCGCGTACTCTCTCTCTCTCTCTCTCTGTATTGTTCTTTCTAACGCTTCCGCAAGCAATCTTTCACACTTTTGTCATCCTTGGTCCCACAAAAATGTTTCTCTATTGTGGATGGAGCAAGTTGTCAAGAACAGTTGTCGTGAAAAATCCGTCACTATGTGCAGATCGTGAGGCGGAACCATCGAGGTCCTGGACAGGAAGGATTCGAAGTTTGCACTAGCTTTAGAGGGAAAGGATTTAAGATAGATTGAGAGAGATTGATTAAGATTAAGATTCCAATTTTGAAACAGATTGAGAAAGATTGAAATGGAGAGAGAGATTAAGATTGAACTCTTGACTTTAGATTTGAAGAACAAGATATATCATCAATTGGATAACGAATTTTCTTCTTATTAAATTCTTGATTCATGCATATCTCCCCTTTTTGATCTTTTTCATCCACTCTTTTATAGATGCCCCCATGCATATGATACATGTGAGGGTACAAGACATGCATACAATGCATGGAATGCATGTGATGCATGTTTGCCATTTGGCGCTCATGCATTACATGTGATGCATGATAACCATGTCACTCATTCAAGCTCTAATATGAGAAAGTATAATGATAGAAAAAATATTTTTAAAGAAATAACTTGGCTTAGTGGTAAGTTTATTGCCTCTCTTGGAGGTGCAAGGTTCAAGCCTTGTTTGCATCCCTTTGATTACAAATTTTTACTTGGTTATTTAGTCTAGATGATTTCGTTTCACACCGAAATCGTCGCGATCAACCTATCTGATCGATCCGTCTATCCGGACCATCCGGTCCGGTTTCGGTTTTGTCGTCGTCTGTCCATTTCGGTTCTGTAGCCGTCCGTCCGGTTCGGTCCTCCAAAACCATTACGAGTAGTTAAGCCACAATTTAGCCCAAGAACATTATGTGCACCACACATTAACAAAAAGTAATAAGTTCTGGCTCTTCTTATATACTGTGGGATCTTGATTTGTCCTATCTATGTGGGATATCTCATAGTTTTGTTTTTCTCTTCTTCTTTTCAAACTTCACATTCACATAACTTGACATTTAGTTGTCTGTTTCAAATGTAGTAAAGTATATTCGGAAGCTCTTGAAGACATTCATCTTTTCGTACCAAGATACTAAACTAATCTAAAATAATATCTTTACTATTATTGTTTCATATCGTGTCGAAAGAACTACACTCGATTTTGTATGTTCCTCGCAATTTTTCACACCATTGCCGAAAATCTTCACGACATGCACCCCCACCAAATCGCACGTCCTCTGATACTTGCCAAGAAGAGAGAGTGTGAGATTTCGGCTATGGTGATCAGTACGATTCCTCCATTTTGAGCATGTCCATTTTTGTCACTCGAATCATTGTTGCCACCCAATCCACCATATCATTCGCTTTTTCTTTGATTTACCATGATCAATTGTCATGGCCCCTTGTTCTCCTTCCGAACATAACTGTTTAAGATTTATGCATGTTCCACCTTTGTCCCGATCGTCTCCTTGATCAATGCACTTTGACCCATCACACATTTTTTTGTGTGTGTCTTTCTCCCCAAGCCTTTATCTGAATAATGACATTGACTACCCCATGTAGTATCTTCAAGTGCATGCCCACTTTGAGATCCTTACGCGACCATGCTTTGTATTTCTCACTTTGTCCAGTTTCATGATACAATCTCATGTTAGAGTTGAAAATCTTCACACTAGCGTCTTTGCTAGATGTTTTGATCACATTCTTCGAATCTTGATGGCTCACTTGGCCATCGTCATCCCTTGTCATACTTTGCTCAGACTCTTTGTTGTACACATCCACTTTTGTCTCTATACTTTGCTTGACGTCTTCCTCCCACACATAAGCTTCAACGCTTGCTTCTTGTTGAGCAAGCAAGCTCAACCGGATCCGGATCGGCTGAAGACGCCTAAGCCGGATCAGCATCTGGAAGGATGAGCCTGATCGATATCCGGAAACAACCGGCCAGATCGGAGAGCTGAATTCGAGTGGGAACCGGAAGCCTAGTAGTAGCCTAGAATACTAGGTAATCATTGTCTCATAGTTAGTGTCAATCGCACGTAGGAATATTGAAGTACCTGTCAGTCCTTTATGGACTTGTATAAATAGTGTTGTTTAGCACGTTGTATGTACTGAGTTTTAGAGTGATATTTTGAATTGAGTTTATGTTCAACTCTCTCTCTCTCTCTCTCTCTCTCTCTCTCTCTCTCCCGCGTATACTCTTTGTGTATTAAGCTTCTCCATTAAACCTTCATCTTATTCTCTGTTGCTATCTGGCTGAGCCAATTCTATCTAACGCTTCTGCACGTTTACATTAACATGGTATTAGAGTGCGAGGGTTGAGAACCTCTGCAGCCGACACTTGCTTCCGTAGACGAACCCTAGAACCCGGTAACAACAGACAGAGGAATGGTGAGTTCACTTCCAACAGAGAGGCTCGACTGGAGCAACTACGCGTCTTGGTCATACAAGATGCACCAGTACCTGTTGGGGCATGGATATTGGAGCTTCATGGAAGGAATGAATGCGATAGCGTCGGAGCCAGCACACAATGACTTCCCGGTATGGGAGCAAGGAGCGAGCCGAGTATTGTACTGCCTCACGTCCTGTGTTCACGATCAGATGCTCGGTTACATCAAGGATGCAAAGACGCCGAAGGAGGCCTGGGGAAATTTGAGGAAGATTTTCGCCGCGAGTACCACAACCCGTAAGTTGGAGCTCTAGCAAGAGCTGAACAACATCCGGCAAAGAGGCATGTCGGTTATGGATTACACCACCAAGATAAAGGAGATTTGAGACGCACTCGGGTACATCAACGTGACGGTGGATGAAGACGAGATGGTACAAATCTGCCTCGGTGGTCTAGCGCAAAGGTACAGGCCAATCCAGACTACGATCTACACCCGGGAGAAACCACCGTCTTTCTTTGACTTGCAATCGATGCTGATGGTCGAAGAAAACCACGCGAGTGGGTCAAGGACCACTCAATCGGACGTCTGGATGCTGTACACAGAGGCAGATCGGCTCCATGGACGTGTTGGACGAGGTGGGTCTGCAAGCAATGGATGCGGCCGACAAGAGCAGGAGTGGAGGCATAGAGGTGGTGCCGACACCAGTTCCGAACCCTCCACAAGCAGGGGGAGTCAAAGCGGCATCGGGAACTGGCAAGGAAAGGCCAACACGGAATGCTGGTACTGTGGCAAAAAGGGCCATAGGGAAAGCGAGTGCTGGAAGAAGCGTGCCGATTCGGACAAATCCGGATCAGGCAAAACCGGTCGGGAGAACCGGCAAAGCTTGCACTACGCAGAAGGATCGGAAGGATCCGGAACTGGGAAAACCAGTAAAGGGCCAATCTTCGTGATGAAGCACAAGGCTAACTCGATGAAGAAAACTACTTCCAAATTGGAGGAAGTATGGTACGTTGATTCCGGAGCGTCCAAACACATGACGAGCCATGAAGAGTGGTTCTCTTTTTTGGAGAAGCCGGAACAACCGGGGATTGTCGAAACCGGAGCCGACACCCCTCACTTGATTGTGCATGTCGGAGAAGTCCCTTTAAGCCATGTCGGACAAAAGGGGAAGCTGATGAAAGTTGTCGCGGTATTCCGCGAGTACGTGTAGGATCCGAGGCGGGACCACGGGGGTCTTGGACTAGGGAGTAGAGGAGAAGGAATAAGATACAAAATGGAAGCTTAGCTCAAGAGGAGAAGAGGAAGAATAGCACATAAACATAGAATAGAATAGATGGAGGCAAGATACATAACAAGTTATATTAAGATTCCACGAACGATTACAACCAAGACCGCATAGGCTGCACCAAAACGATTACAAGAAAACCCTAACCGGATAAGTAAACAAAGAAGCATAGAAACCCTAAAAGAAACCCAAGAAGAAAACCCTATAAGATGACAAGAACACACACTCCGGATGAACAACGCTCGGCCACAACCGAGCCTAGGATAAAACACCGAAAAACGGGTAATGAACGCACGACACAATGAAGAGAAGATTACACAGGATGTTAACGTGGAAAACCCAAACTAGGGAAAAACCACAACAACCCACAGACTGCAAACTATCACTATATCAGAATGTACAATAGTAAAGCACCGAAGCAACGACCTCGAGCTTGCTATCTTCGCCACAGGCGGCAGTTACAACAGAGGCAATGACCTCTTCCTCTCTCTCACTCTCTCTGTACACAGTTATGCTGTCGAGGTATTCCTCGCGGATGCGTGGAATGAGGCGGGGCCTCGGGGGTCTTGTACCGAAGAGCAAGAGACAAAGGAGAAGGGAAGGGACCCACTACGTGTGGGCGTAGATTCACAGGGACACGGCCCTGTCGAATACAAGTGTATAATGGACGTATTCACACTATCCCTTTGTATAGATCAAGTTTGGGCCATTTGTGTAATTAGCATAAATGGTAGTTGCCCTAAGTCGGTCACTATATATAGTGACCTTGTAACCTTTTTGTAAGGTTGGTTGTATTATTGTTTCTATTGAATAGAAAGTCTTTGGTGCCTCTCTCTCTCTCTCTCTGTCTCTGTGCACGATCTTGCAAACTGTCATACGCAGGTTCTCAACACGAATCGAATGCTATTTGATCTTCCGCATCGACACGGCCTTGTCTTCAACATCTGGTATCAGAGCCTGCACAGTATTCGGTCCTTCATCCCGCTGTCGGCCGTCGTCTCAGCCTGCACAACATTCGGTTTCTTGCGTCATTCGAAGAAGAGAGAAGAAGAAGAAAAACGAGGCTTGCATCTCATCGCGTTAGATCATCTTCGCTTGGAGTAAGCCAGCAGGTTGTACTCTGTTCCTTGTGATCGTAACCGCTCGAGGTGAAATCCCCTTGTGCAACATTGACACGATCGTGCTCCACTCGGTTAAACGGCATCCGAAGAGGTCATCAAACGCTGCTCGCCGCTCATTGTAACCACTCGGTGCAGATCGGTCTCAAGACAACAACCCCAATTCGTGCTTCATCCGGCTGATCGACATTCGGGAGGATCAGTTGGATCCGTCTCTCTCATCGCTGCAGTCACCCGAAGCAGAATCGGTCCAGACAATCGGTTTCAATAATCGGTATTTGGCATATATATTCGGAAGCGAACCGGGCTCACTCCGACTCGGCAACATTCGGGAAGACCAGTCGGTTCTGTCCCTCAAGTTACCGGAGTCAATTCGAGCAAGTTCAATAATACATATATCCGAAGCCGAACCGACTCGGGTTCAAATCCGACTAGAACGATATCGGGTGAGCCAACCGGCTGCACTCCAACAAGGTTCGTAGTCAACTCCGAACCGAGCTTCGTCAACCGAAACCAAATTTGATGGCATCAACATCCGGCTCGTCAGAAATGAGTCTACGAAAGTTCGATGGATCGAACTTCAACTTCTGGAAGGAGCAAATGCAGGACTATCTCATAGTCAAGGGGCAAATCGATCCCATCGAAAATGAAGAACCTCCAGAAGGATACAAACCAATTGAGTGGCAGAAGCTGGACAGAATCGTCCGCGCCACGATTCGGATGCACCTATCGGAATCGGTATACTTTACGGTGCAATCGTGTACGACAACATTCGAACTGTGGAAAACACTGTCGGACACTTACGAAAAGAAGGTCGCTGCAACAAAGATGTTTCTGATCCGGCGCCTCTACAACTTGCGGATGAAAGAATCAGATTCGGTTCAAGCACATCTCAATGAGTACGAAAGCATAAGCTCCCAAATCTCATCTCAGGGGACGGCAATCGAGGATGAACTCAGAGCAATGATACTCATGAGCAGCCTTCCCTCATCATGGGAAACTTTCGTCACAACCGTGTGCAACGCGTCAACCACGGCTGTTAAATACTCCGAAGTGACGAGCGCAATCCTGACCGAAGCAGCTCGGAGAAAGTCTTTCGCCAAAGACTCAACAGACGACGCTTATGTAGTACAAGGTTCGACAGACCGATCGAACATACGAGGAAGAGATTCCTCACGGCAGCCGAACAATCAGCGAAGACGGAGCCAGTCACGGGATAATCGAATCTGCAACTATTGCAAGAAACCCAGACACATCAAAGCCGACTGCCGCGCACTCAAGAACAAGAACGACAAGTCTCAGAAATCAGACAAGAAGAGTGGCCGGCATGAGGAGATCAATTACGTCAGCTTCTCAGCTGATGTGCTACCAAACGACCCGAATATACTATCAATCGAAGATCCAGTCGGATCAGAAGTTCTGCTCACGACTGAAGAATCGAGCACATGGCTCTTAGATTCGGGCGCGTCATTTCACGTGACTCCTCATCGATCCCAATTTCGGCAATATACGATCCGTCACTCCGACTCAGTTCGAGTCGGCAACTCGCAACATTGTGACATCATTGGAATCGGCACAGTAGAGCTCAACCTTGCAGGTGGCTCTACACTTGTACTTCACAATGTCCGACATGTACCCGAGCTCTCAAGGCCATTGATCTCAGTCGGACAACTAGATGAAGACGGCATTCGTGCCGGTTTTTCTTCGGGAGGGTGGACACTCCACAGGGGGAACCTCCTGCTTGCTAGAGGACCCAAGATACACTCACTGTATCCGTTACATGTTACGCTCAGAGAGGGTAACCTGTTTTTGGTGGATATTCCTGTGTCATCACTATGGCACAGAAGATTAGGACACCTCAGCAAGGCCGGCATTACGCACCTATCTAGAGCCGGATACATCCCTAAACTCTCCTTCTCCGACCATCAATTCTGCGAACATTGCCAGTATGGCAAACAAGCAGCCGCATCACACCCGACATCAGCACCAAGAGAAACGAGACCTCTCGATTTAGTCCACTCGGACGTCTGTGGCCCAATGCCGCATCAGTCTCTTGGCGGTGCCTCTTACTTCGTCAGTTTTATTGACGATTCGACTCGAAAGGTGTGGGCTTATCCAATTCGCACCAAAGATCGTGTCTTCTCGATCTTCTCCGATTGGCTCGCTATGGTAGAAAATCAAACTGACCGAAAACTGAAATGCTTTCGGACCGACAATGGGGGAGAGTTCAAATCAGAAGAATTTGTCAAATTCTGCCGACAACGCGGCATCCGACGTGAATTTACGGCACCACACAGTCCGGAGCAAAACGGGATTGCAGAACGCATGAATCGGACAATCCAAGAACGGATAGTTTCCATGCTCCAACACTCCAGACTGTCGGATGGCTTCTGGGCAGAGGCTCTACTCACGGCAGTACACATAATCAATATGTCGCCAAGCAGACCTCTAGGACTTCAAATTCCTCAGGAACTATGGATCGGCAGTAAGCCGAATTACGACAAGCTGAGGATCTTCGGATGCGAGGCGTACGCCCTTATTCCGAAAGATGATCGCCGAAAACTTGCACCTCGGTCCAGGAAATGCATTTTCCTTGGATATGGATCAGACGGCGAAATGGGATACCGACTCTGGGACCCCGAACGCAGACAAATCGTTCGAAGTTCGGACGTTGTGTTCAACGAGTCGGCTATGAATCCATCAGTCGAAAAACCGATCGAAGTCCGAAGGGTAACATTTTCCGATGTGCCGACCCTTCAAGAAGGCCCCGCTCTTAACACACGGTCAGCTTCACGGGTAGCTGAACCTTACACCACCGACTCGGACAACTTTGACTCGGCACAGCAGAATAATTCGCTTTCGGACCATCCGACCTCGATACCCGATGCGACCAGTCCAATCATACCTCGACGATCCGAGAGACTGTCGCAACCTCCGGAGAGGTATTCTCCTGGAATTTTCTTCACCGACGCCGGCGAACCGACGTCTTACGAAGAAGCATCGACATCTGTCGATTCAGCCACCTGGCATCTGGCGATGGAGTCGGAAATGCACTCCATTCGGGCAAACAAGACTTGGGATCTGGTCGAATTACCTAAGAATCGACGTGCTCTTCCTTGCAAGTGGGTTTATCGACTAAAAGAGACGTCTGATTCGACCACCCCAAAGTACAAGGCCAGATTAGTTGCGAAGGGCTTCCGACAAGAATATGGCGTCGACTTCGACGAGATTTTTTCACCAGTGGTGAAAATGACAACCCTTCGTTTTCTACTCGGCGTAGTGGCAGCCGACAACTTGGAGCTGATTCAGCTAGATGTCAAAACAGCCTTCCTCCATGGTGATCTTGAAGAGGAAATTTATATGGAACAGCCAAAAGGCTTCGTGGCAACTGGCCAAGAACATCTAGTCTGCCGACTCAGGAAGAGTCTATACGGCCTCAAACAGGCACCGCGACAATGGTACAAGAAGTTCGACGACTTCATCCAATCGATCTGCTTCTCAAAAAGCGATGAGGACCATTGTCTTTTTACCAACACAGCTCAAGATGGATCACCCATCTTCCTCATCATCTACGTGGACGACATGCTAATTTCTGGACGCCACGCGGGCGAACTTGCCGATCTCATTCGGCAACTGCGGTTGAAGTTTGCCATGAAGGACCTCGGTCCGGCACGACACATACTCGGCATGAAGATCAGTCGGCATCGCGACAAACGACATCTTTTTTTGTCTCAGACCGACTATATCGGACGTGTCTTGGAACGCTTCAACATGCAATCAGCCAAATCTGCTTCAACCCCGCTCCCCATGAATCTTCGGCTCTCTCAACGAGACTGCCCGACATCCGGTCCGGAGGGGGAAGATATGAAGTCGGTACCGTATGCACCGGCAGTCGGCTCCCTTATGTACCTGATGGTCGCGACACGGCCTGATATCTCTCATGCCGTAGGAGTCGTTAGCAGATTTATGCACAATCCTGGCCGATCGCATTGGAACGCAGTCAAGCATGTGTTCAAATATCTGGCTGGCACAAAAGATCACGGCATTCTTTTCGGTCCGAACTCAACCTCAGGCGTAGTCGGTTACACCGACTCGGACTTCGCCGGCTGTATAGACAGTCGGAAATCAACAACCGGATACTGCTTCAAATTCGGCAATGGAGCAATTTCGTGGAAGTCGAAACTTCAGGAGTGCACAGCGACCTCAACGACCGAAGCAGAATATGTAGCTGCGTCCGACGCTGCAAAAGAAGCTTTGTGGCTCGGCCGGCTGGCGCACACGTTTCGACAAGTCGACCATGACTCGGCCCTAGTTGTCTATAGCGACAGTCAAGGTGCTGTTGCCTTGTCGAAAAATCCGGTTCACCACAACGCCTCCAAACATATCGACGTTCGATATCACTTCGTTCGGGACTGCGTCATTTCAGGGAAAATCGGTCTAGAGAAAATATCCACAACCGACAATGTCGCAGATGGAATGACCAAGTGTCTTTCGGCAGACCGCTTTCGGTCCCTTCGGCATCAGATGGGCGTAACGACAAACCAGTCCGGTTAGAGCCGGACACAGCGCAGGATGGTTTCAGACAACCGACATCAGTTCCTTAATGATCGGCTTCAACTCTTCCGACCCGACCAGTCCGGTCTTCTGCCTTCGGACCCTGCCGACTCGAACAAAACTGATATGTCCGAGAACCTAGGTTTATACCTGTAATCTTAGATAACCCATGTATACGCCCATTACGGGGGAGTGTCGAATACAAGTGTATAATGGACGTATTCACACTATCCCTTTGTATAGATCAAGTTTGGGCCATTTGTGTAATTAGCATAAATGGTAGTTGCCCTAAGTCGGTCACTATATATAGTGACCTTGTAACCTTTTTGTAAGGTTGGTTGTATTATTGTTTCTATTGAATAGAAAGTCTTTGGTGCCTCTCTCTCTCTCTCTCTGTCTCTGTGCACGATCTTGCAAACTGTCATACGCAGGTTCTCAACACGAATCGAATGCTATTTGATCTTCCGCATCGACACGGCCTTGTCTTCAACAGGCCCTTCGACACAAAGACGCGAGTGGGACACCGACGCAGAGAGACACGAATGTATGTATATATATATTAACAAGGACAAACAACAAGAAGCATGAAGTCGGTTACAACCGAACAAGCCGGCGAACAGATGCCGATGCCTGTTCGTAAACGCTCAGAAAGAAAGGAGTAGGTTGGAGGTGCTGCCGGAAGCACTCGGGCATTCCTCAGAGCAGCGCGAGCCTCCCGAAAAACCTGCACAGGAAGAAGCTACGGAGTATGGAAGAGAGAGAAGCCTTCGGCCCGACCCCCCACAACACTTTGTCCTCCCTCCTTTTATAGGCAAGAAAGGAGCCGTTTCCCATTAACTTCCTACCTACCGAATCTACCTACCTAGGATCTTCTATGTACCTAATTCTCTCTTATGTACAACATAAGGCGTACGTGCATGAAGAGCCGGTTCCTACGCTCCGGTGCACCGATTCCGCTTGTGGACGGTTTTCTTCACGACATCCGCCCCCACCTAACCGCGCATCCATCGGCATGCGCCAAATTGAGTTGGGATGGAGAAAACTGGTCCCCTTCATTCCCCGCCCGTCGGTTCTTCCTCGATTTCGGATCGTTCGTCGTCGCGGTCCAGGTTAACCGGATCCGGCTCGTCGTCGTGACGCTTCTTGAACGCTTTGATCCGCTTCCCAGCTACCGGTATCGCCATTCTCGTGCCGTCGAGTTTCGCCAGATGGTACGCCCCGTTGTCGTTGGCGCTTTGTACCACGTAAGGCCCGAACCACCTTCTTGCGAACTTCCGTGTCGCTCGGTGCTGGTTGTCGAGGCTGCTGTCGTAGACTAGCACCAAGTCGCCTTCCTCGATCTTCTTTGGTCGGAGCCGGTGCGTCCGGTCGAACCGGGCTTTGTTCCTCGTCCTTGCCACCCGAAGCTTTCCCGCAGCCTGCTCCACGTCCTCCGGTCTTCGCTCGAGCTGTCGTATGCGCGCCGCCAACAGTTCCTCCCGGCTCATCTCGTCTCTCCAGTCCACGGCTGCCCATGAGGAGATCGTTCGTTCCATCGGCATGATCGGCTTCTGCCCAAACATGAGCTCTGCCGGCATGAATCCGGTTACCGAATTGTGCGTAGTTCGGTCAGCCCACAACGCATAAGGCAGCAGCCGCGGCCAATTCCCGACTTGACCTCTGCATGCCCGAACTAACGCCTTGACGATCGGTCCGTGTCCGCGCTCCACCTTCCCATTCGCCTCCGGATTGTACGCAGTGGTAAGCGAGAGCTTGACTCCTAGCCGGTCGAACAACTCCTCGGCCTCTTCGGCGTCCAACTCCCCGCGATCAGCCACGATCTTCCCGACGCATCCGTACCGGCATATCACGTCCTCGATCAGGAACCGACATACGGCCGTGGTCATTTTGTTCTGAAGGGCTCGGCCCTCCACCTGGTTCGTCAGATCTTCCCGAGCCAGGACCAGATACCGCATCTGTCCTACTCCCATCGACATCGTCACCAGATCTACCATCCATTTGAAGTGGATGGTCGGAGGGTACGTAGGGTGAAGCTCATCCCGATGTCGGACTATGGAGTGCATCTGACAACTCTCGCAAGTTGTCACGAACCGATGCACCTCCTGGTACAGTCCCGGCCACCAGTACTTCCCCTTTATCTTCTCGAACGTGGCCCACGTTCCACGGTGTCCAGCCCAAGGGCTGTCGTGGTAGGCCGTCAGCAGCTCCTCCTGTTCTTCCCTTATCGCCACCACCCGGAGCGGGACGCCGTTCCTCTTCTTCGGGTGCTTCCATAAGTATCCGTCCCGGAGAAATAATCGGTATGCTTTCTTCCGGATCCGGTTGGCCTCGTCCCTCGTCCATGACGCATCCGGCGTCATTGTCCTCAAAAAACCACCGATCTGTAGCCACTCCCCGTCGTACTTGCTCTCGTCGAAGCCGTTAAGTGCCGGAGTGCTCGCCCCATCGGTCGTCACGTACGCCGCCTCGAAGAAGTCCACGCCGACTTCTTCGTCCTCCGAAACCATGCCGCCCTCGTCATCAAACCTCGCCCTCGAAAGCATGTCGGCCATGGCGTTGTCCTTTCCGGAAATGTGTCGTATTTCCGGGTCCAGGGACTTGATGTACGCTATCCACCTGAGCATCGCCCGGTCCGGTGTCGCGCATCCGGAGACCATGCCGAGAATTGGCAGGCAATCCGTCTCGATAATCACTTCTGTCCCAATAAGGTAGTCTTTGTCGGCCTTTACTGCCGAAACGATAACCCAGAGTTCGCGTTTAACCTGGGCATACCCTCGCTGTCGCTCACTGAGGACCTTTGCGCCGAATCGGATCGGGAACCGAATGCCGTCCTCGTCTTCTTGGTTGACGACCCATCCGATCCCGGTCGGACTCGTATCCACCGTTATGTATATCGGGGTACCCTTCTCGTAGACAGCCTTCCGGAGCGCCGGTGTTGCCGCAAGAGCTTCCTTCAACTTCCTGACCGACTCCGTGTGCTCGTCTTGCCACTCGAATTTTCGCCCTTTCTTCAGCAACCCATATAGCGGCTCCGCAACGTGGGCGTAATGCGGGATCCATATGTGGTAGAATGCGCACGCCCCCAGGAACCTCCGAACTTCCGTAATCGAGCTACAGTTGGTCTTCATCGCGGAGATGGCTTCTACTTTTGCCGGAGACGGCTTCCGTCCATATGGTCCACATAGGTGTCCCACCACCAGGATTTCTGATTGCCCGAAGGCCGATTTCTCCCCGGAGAAGGTGAGCCTCGCAACCTCTAGCTTTTGTAGCACCTTCTCGCAGTCGTCGATGTGTGTTGCCACGAATCGCCGGCATTCGTCCGGTCCGAGTGTCTCGTCCTTCTCTTCCACCTGGCACCCCTTGATCGGGATGTCGTCTAGAAATGGCATGGTGATTGTTGGTAGACAGGTCCCTCCGGATGGGAAGGGAGAAGAACAGGCCGAAACGGTATGAAGCCGGATGAGGAGTACCCGACTGCGGAGAGTCGGATGGTGTAGGCCCGGTATGAACCGGATGGGAAGTACCCGACTGCGGAGAGCCGGATGAGGAGTACCCGACTGCGGAGAGCCGGATGAGGAGTACCCAACTGCGGAGAGCCGGATGAGGAGTACCCGACTGCGGAGAGCAGGATGGAGCCCATCAAGGCTACATTTGTAAATAGCCGAAAAGTCATATTAGTAAAATATGACTTAGGGCAAACCTTTTAGTTATACGTGTGTGTTGTTGTTTTATATATATAGTTATTCTAGTTGTTATCTCTTTGGTCGTTGGTGCAAGAAGAAATCAGAGCGCGTAACTGTACAGAGAGAGAGAGTGAAAGAGAGACGAGGTCGTTGCCTGCCTCTGTTGTAACCGCCGCCTGTGGCGAAGATCTGAGAGCACGAGGTCGTTGCCTCAGTGATCTCACTGTTGTATACTTCTGCATAGTGACAGTTTGCAGCTTGTGGGCTGCCGTGGTTTTTCCCCCTATTTTTGGGGTTTTCCACGTATACCTCCTGTGCACCATTTCTCCTCTTTTGTGTTGCGTTTTAATTACCTGTTTTGCTGTGTATGTAAAGAATCTCGGTTGTGGCCGAGCGACGGACATAAGGAACGTCAAGTTCTCAACAAGTGGTATCAGAGCGAAATCGACACAGAAAATGGACGAATCGTTTGGCGGCATGTTCAAGCTCACCGGCTCCAACTATTCAGTGTGGAAGTTGAAGATGAGGGACATGCTCGTGGTTAAAGACCTCTGGCTGCCGGTTCAGTTCGGGGACAAGAGACCGGACAAAATCGACGCCGCGATATGGGAGGTGATGCACATGAAGACGACGGCGTACATACGGTGCTTCATCGACATGAGCCTGTACAACAACTTCAATGAAGAGAGTAAGGCTCATGAGCTCTGGGAGAAGATCGGCACAATGTTCCAGAACAAAAATGCTGTCAATCAGGCGTCGGTATTCCGGAAGCTTGTAAGACTCCGGTACCAAGATGGCTCCAGCATGGCGGAGCATATGAATGCCTTCCAGGGGCTGATTCACCAGGCAACGTCATTGGAAGTACCTCTTGCCGATGAGGTCCTAGCGCTACTCCTGCTCGGTTCCCTCCCGGATAGCTGGGAGACGTTGGTTGTTACTTTGGGCAACGCCAGGCCGGAAGGAAAACGGCTATCCCTAGCAAGAGTAAAGTCGAGCTTGCTAGATGAGGAGGCTCGTCGGAGAGACAAAGATACGAGCTCCGACTCCAAAGCGCTCCTTACCGAATCGGAATGCGGAAGACATAGTAACCGTAGTCCCCAGAACCGGGAGAAGTCGGGGACACGATCAAAGTCAAGGGGAAGGCCGACTTGCTTCTATTGCGGCAAGACGGGACACTTCCAAAAGAACTGTCGGCATTTCCGTAAAGACAAGGAAACCGACGGTACCGATTCGAAGCAAACCCCGAACCGGAACGGTAAAGACCGGAGGGGGCCGGACCGGAAGGGAACGACGACAATTGCGGCAAGTGAAGAGGAGTTGATGCTCATCACCGAGGAGAGTGAGATAAACCATGCCGGCGACGAGATGACCTGGGTGGTAGACTCCGGAGCGTCGTTCCACCTTACCCCGGACCGGAAATGCTTCTCATCCTACTCAGCCGGTGATCACGGCTGTGTCTGGATGGGGAATGAAGGAACATGCCGAACTGTCGGCATAGGAGACGTGTGGCTGACAACACCAACCGGATGTAAGTTGCTGTTGAAAGATGTCCGACACGTTCCGGAAGTTCGTCTGAATCTGATATCAGCCGGTCGGCTAGATGATGAAGGCTACACGGGTAGCATCCGGAACGGTGTCATGAAGTTCAGCAAAGGGAGCCTCATTGTGGCTCGGGCTCGGAAGGTAAGCACACTGTACCTGATGAATGCCCGGTTATGTCCGGAAGAAGTGAACGTGGCTTCCGACACTGCCGGTGAGCTGTGGCACAAGAGGCTATGTCACATGAGTGAGAAGGGGATGAAGAGGCTTGGAGACGACAACCTCATTCCAGTGAAGAACGTGCACTTAGAGAAGTGCACTGATTGTCTGGCCGGTAAGCAGAACCGGACCTCCTTCCGACCAAGGCCACCGATGAGACGTAATGCACCACTGGAGTTGGTGCAAACGGATGTTTGTCAAGTAGACACGAAGTCACATGCCGGAGCGCAGTACTTCGTGACGTTCATAGATGACCACAGCCGGAAGCTGTGGGCCACACCGCTGAAGACGAAGGATCAGGTGTTATCCGTCTTCAAAGAGCTCCACACGAGAGTGGAAAGAGAAACCGGCCGGAAGCTGAAGGCGGTTCGAGCAGATAACGGAGGTGAGTACCGGGGGCAGTTCGAGGAGTACTGCCGCTCGAAGGGAATCCGGCTCGAATTTACCGTGCCGAAGACGCCGGAGCTAAACGGACTGGCCGAGAGGATGAACCGGACCATAATGGAGAGGGTCCGGAGTATGCTAGCGCATGCAAAACTACCCAAGAAGTTTTGGGCTGAGGCACTGTCGACGGCGACATATGTGATAAACAGATCACCCTCAGTACCCCTGGACGGAGACACACCACAGAGAGTATGGACCGGTAAGGAAGTGTCCTACCGGCATCTGAGGGTGTTCGGGTGTCTCGCGTACATGCATGTAGCTAAGGACCGGAGAGGAAAGCTAGATCCAAAGACCCGGCCACGCATATTCCTCGGTTACGGTGACGATGAGTTCGGCTACCGAGTGTGGGACCCGGTCGACAAGAAGGTATTCCGGAGTCGAGATATTATCTTCATGGAGGACAAGACGCTCGCCGACTGGGAGTCGGAGAAGAAGATAATGAACTCCGAGTCGACCGGTAAGGATAGACTCTACAATGAGCAGACCCAACCGGCAGGAGACCGGTTAGCACTCGAGGAACCAGCCGGTTACGGTGAGGATACCGAACTGGCAGAAGAAGAAGTAGAGGAAGCTGAGACCGGAACCGGTCAAGATCCCGAATAGGATTCGGATGAAGAGCAAATGGAGGAACCGATTACCGAAGCCCGAAGACGTAGATATCCTCTCAGAGAGAGAAGGGCGCCCCGGAGATTTCCGGATGCAGAGCATGTCCTGCTAACCGATGAGGGGGAGCCGGAAAGCTTCGAAGAAGCGAAGGAAGACACCCACAGCCGAAAATGGTTAAGGGCCATGCAGGATGAGATGGATTCCCTGTATGAGAACCATACGTACGAATTGGTGGAGCTGCCGAAAGGAAAGCGGGCACTCCGAAACAAGTGGGTATTCAAGTTGAAACCGGGAGATGTCGGCAACCCCCCGAGATACAAAGCCAGGATCGTGGTGAAGGGGTTCCAGCAGAAGAAGGGCGTGGACTTCGACGAAATATTCGCCCCGGTAGTAAAGATGACCTCCATCCGGATGGTGCTGAGTATAGCAGCAAGCATGGATCTCGAGGTAGAGCAGCTGGACGTGAAGACGGCATTCCTCCACGGCGACCTCGAAGAGGAAATCTACATGCAGCAACCGGAAGGATTTGTGGAGAAAGGGAAAGAGCACCTGGTATGCCGGTTGAAGAAGAGCCTGTACGGACTGAAGCAGGCTCCCCGGCAATGGTATCGGAAGTTCGACTCCTTCATGACCGATCAAGGGTACCACAAGACGCAGGCCGATCACTGCGTGTTTGTGAAGAAGTTCGAAGGAGGGGACTTCCTGATACTCCTCCTGTACGTGGATGACATGTTGATCGTCGGACGAGACCAAGGCAAAATACGGATGCTGAAGAATGCTCTCAACCGGACCTTCTCAATGAAAGACCTGGGTCCGGCAAGACAGATGTTGGGGATGCACATCATTCGGGACCGGTCAGTGAAGCAACTATGGCTGTCACAGGAGAAGTATGTGACAAAGGTGCTTCACCGGTTCAACATGTCAGATGCAAAACCGGTCGGATCGACACTTCCGGTAAACTGCAAGTTGTCCGGCAAGCAAAGCCCGAAGACAAAAGGAGAGAAGGCAGATATGATGAAGATTCCATATGCCTCTGCCGTCGGGAGCTTGATGTACGCAATGGTTTGTACCCGACCGGACATTGGATACGCAGTCGGAGTGGTGAGCCGGTTTATGAGCAATCCCGGCAAGGAGCATTGGAACGCGGTCAAATGGATACTCCGGTATTTGAAGGGCACTTCAAATATGTGTCTCCGATTCGGCTCCGGAAAACCTCAACTGGACGGTTTCACCGATTCGGACATGTCGGCTGATGTGGATACCAGCCGGTCTACATCCGGGTATGTGATGACATATGCAGGGGGAGCTGTTTCGTGGCAGTCGAGGCTGCAGAAGACGGTTGCATTGTCAACCACAGAGGCGGAGTACATGGCGGCTGTAGAAGCAGGCAAGGAAATATTATGGATGAAGTACTTCATCGGAGAGCTCGGTATCCGGCAAGAGGAATACCGACTCTACTGCGACAGTCAAAGTGCCATCCACCTTGCTAAGAATGCGGCCTACCATTCCTGGACGAAGCATATCCAGCGGAGGTATCACTGGATCCGGGAAAGGGTAGATGACCAGGAGTTCGCACTGACGAAGATCCACACGGCCGAGAACGGGTCAGATATGCTGACCAAAGTGCTGACACCCGACAAGCTGGATGCATGCCGGAAGAGGATCGGGCTGGAAAGACACCCCATGCCGGAGTGAAGGGGGAGTTTGTTGGTAGACAGGTCCCTCCGGATGGGAAGGGAGAAGAACAGGCCGAAACGGTATGAAGCCGGATGAGGAGTACCCGACTGCGGAGAGTCGGATGGTGTAGGCCCGACTGCGGAAAGCCGGATGAGGAGTACCCGACTGCAGAGAGCCGGATGAGGAGTACCCGACTGCGGAGAGCCGGATGAGGAGTACCCGACTGCGGAGAGCCGGATGGAGCCCATCAAGGCTACATTTGTAAATAGCCGAAAAGTCATATTAGTAAAATATGACTTAGGGCAAACCTTTTAGTTATACGTGTGTGTTGTTGTTTTATATATATAGTTATTCTAGTTGTTATCTCTTTGGTCGTTGGTGCAAGAGGAAATCAGAGTGCGTAACTGTACAGAGAGAGAGAGTGAAAGAGAGACGAGGTCGTTGCCTGCCTCTGTTGTAACCGCCGCCTGTGGTGAAGATCTGAGAGCACGAGGTCGTTGCCTCAGTGATCTCACTGTTGTATACTTCTGCATAGTGACAGTTTGCAGCTTGTGGGCTGCCGTGGTTTTTCCCCCTATTTTTGGGGTTTTCCACGTATACCTCCTGTGCACCATTTCTCCTCTTTTGTGTTGCGTTTTAATTACCTGTTTTGCTGTGTATGTAAAGAATCTCGGTTGTGGCCGAGCGACGGACATAAGGAACGTCAAGTTCTCAACAGTGATGTCCGGGATGCAATCCCTCAGTACCTTGTTCATTGCATTCACCATGTGGGCCACCGAGTTGGTCCCTCCTTGTGGCAGGGTACACATTCGCACTAGGCCGAGGGGAGTTCGCATCGTTGTAATGTCTCTGCTCTCCACGGCTAGCTGGAACTGGTCGTACCCCGAGTACAGGTCACCGACCGAGTAAATCGACCTTTCGGCGAAGGCCTCAGGGAACTCGTCTATGGTCGGTCCGATTCCTGCGTTCCGAATGGTCACTCTGTTGACCGGCTGCAGGTCTTGAATGAAGCGCAGTGTTCCGTTTTTCTTTGGTACGGTAAACCAACGGTTCGAGTATGGGGCACTTGACGGTTCGAGAATGCCCATATCGACTTTCTGCCTCAATAGCTCCATCAACTTCGGGATGTGAACTCTCGGTACTGGAATCGGCTTGAGATTCCACGGCACATGCGGTACAGTGAATATCACCATCGGCTCCACGATTGTCGGGTCTACGCATCCGATCTCTTCTGGTGAGAATGCGAAGGCTTTCCCGTGCCTTCCGAGCATTCTCCGAAACCGGTCTTCCTCCGCCGGCAGTAGGAACCCGCCCCCACCGATTTTGAGCTCCCGGACCGTCCCGTCGGTGAAGGTGTGTCCTATGCAGACCGGATCTTGCAAACTGGGGTCCGTCGCAACCCCTCTGATCCAGGACTCGCTGCCCTTCGGTAAGGGTGCCGCGACTGGCCTTACCTTCCGGTCCACAGTCTTGTACTTCGTGCTAACCCGGGCCGTCCGATCCGACCCGAGCCCTTGACTGAAGTTCGCGATGACTTCGTACATCTCTTCGGAACATACCGGTATCGTCCGGTCTTCGTTAAGGTCTTCTCTGGCTACCTCCCTTAGCATCCACAAGGTGTCATCGAAGGAGACCGCCTGCACGGCTCCGCTGATTTCCTCGTCCGGGCCGAGAACTCCGCACGCTCGAAGTCGCTCCTCCGCCCTTGCCTTTTCTCGGCCAACGATGCCGACTATCATACACCCACCGTCATTGGAGAAGAAAAATTTTCTACCTATCGTACAAGGTTTCTTCGGTTTCGGTTCTATCGTACAACTGTTGGGTCTTTCCCGAGTGTCCGCACTGTCTCGGCCCCACGCCTTGGCAGCCCTCTCTAAAAATCCTCCCGGTTCTCGCCACCGACGGATTCGCGGTTTCGCTCGTGGTTCGGTCGCACCGTTAGAAATTGGACCGAATGGCGCCCGTCCTGGCTTTTGACCCTCGCGTAGGCCGAACCGTTTTCTAGCACCTTGGTCTCCATCCGCGCCGCCGTGATGTATGGTTCCCCTAATATGACCGGGTGCGAGGACGTCTCCTGTACGAAGAAGTGCTGGTCAATCTCGACGTCGCCGATCTTGACTCGCACGTTCGGGCAGGCCCCGTGTAGTTCCTCGGTGGCGCGCGTCGCCGCCCGTATCTTCGACCCGTGCTTGGTGTTGATCGGCCACTTTCCCTTCTTATAGAAGTCCATGGACATCAGGTTTATTTCCGAACCGTGGTCCACCAATGCCACCACCGGTTCCTGAACACCTCCGATCTTTACCGGGGTCTCTGTGGTCGCTCGGGCCCAGTGTGGCCTCGAATAGTGGCTCTCCGCCCACTCATCTTCCAACGCCAAGTCGTCGATGTGCGTCGTCCGCACCTCCACCGGTCCTTCCGGTTCTGTCTCCGTCGACAGCCTCTTCCGCTTTACCAAGTCCACAATGGAGTCGTGGAACTCCTTCTTGGCGATCCCTAGCACCTCCCGCAATGACAACTCCACTTTGCTGTCGAGGATCCGTTCTTCTAGGACCTTTCGTAGGTCCGTGGTCCTTTCTATTTCCGTGCCCAGTCGGTATCCGCCCTTCCTGGGGTTATCTTGCGCGCTGGACCCACCGACTTCGTTCCGTCGTTGCCCGAATTGGGTCTCGTATCGTTGCGAGGGCCCGGACGCTCCGGCTTTCCCCACTCGCTTGTCTTCTACCAGAGCCTCGTAGTTCCGGCAGGCGGCTTCTACGAAGCCCGTCTTCTCCTCGACCGGGTCGCTCCACCCGGTTATTTCCCGGACCCGTCTCTCAGTGCGGTCCGCTTCATCTTTCCTCAGCCGTGCGCCGGCGAGGCCTTCCAGCATTGCCGACCAGAATCCGTCTTTGCTCTCCTTTCGGGCCTCGCTGCCCCCGACCCGAATGCCGGCCGACGCCGAGTAGTGGATGGCCTCCACGTGTCGGGCCACTGCCTCTTCCATCAGTCTCTTCATACCTCCTCGCCCGTCGTTCCGGTTTAGGGCCCTTCTGGTATCGCCGGCATGCACCCGGCCTTCCCATAGGTACACCACCCGGTTCCTCAACGCCTCTGCGAAATCGCCGCAGTCCTTCCGAATGTGGCCGACCTCGTCGCACCACATGCACCCGTTCCCTGCTGCCGGCCGTCGGTCACGAGCCGGTTCGCCGCCTTCCCTTCGAGTCTGGGCGATCTAGAGATCCTTTATCGCCCGCGTCAACTCCTCCAGCGCTGCTCCTCCGGACGAGTCATTGACCATGCCGGTCGGAGCCAAACCAGTTTCGAGCCACTCCCGGGTCTCTGCCCTTCGCCCTTGTGGTGCCGGTTCAAGCCTCCTTGCTGTGACAGAGCCCGCACCGGCCGCCCCGTTGCCAGCCCATTCTCGCCGTTTGTCGAAACGGCTACAGACTCTCTTAACCGCAGCCCAGTCGGTCGTCAGCCCTTCTTCGGTTTCTAGCAAGGAGCCGACTTGATCCTGGTCCCGCTCGTCCACCGACTTGACGAATAGTAGGACCCGGCTCGTATCCAGAACGGTTCGGTCAAGCGCCGAAAGGCGCGCAAAGCGTTCCTCAAACTCCTGGAGGAGTGCCGACGCGTTTCTTCCCTTGCCGGGGGACTCCACCCATTCCATGAAGTCCCGTTTCGAAAGCCGGAGCGTGTCGTCCAGCCTGTATTTTTCTAGGAGTCGGCCTTCGAACTCCTCCCAGGTACGGCTCTCTGCCCGTACCTCGAGCACCTCCGCATGGATGCTCGGCATCGCCACTCGAGGGAACCCGGCAAGACGCCTCTCTTCCGGAATGTCCCGCATCAGCATTTCTGCCCCGTAGGACGCCAAATACTTCGTGGCATCCTTTCCGCTGAACCGGCCGATCGTACCGACGACCACCTCAATGGCTCTGTCGAGGGCGTCGGTGCCCTCGTGTGCGCTCAATATCCGATCCACGGCCGAAGCCATGGCCTCCGCAAGATCCGACCCCTTCATCTTCTGCTCTTCTACCGCCTCCTTCACGTCGGGTTCACCAAGATGTCGAGGTATTCCTCGCGGATGCGTGGAATGAGGCGGGGCCTCGGGGGTCTTGTACTGAAGAGCAAGAGACAAAGGAGAAGGGAAGGGACCCACTACGTGTGGGCGTAGATTCACAGGGACACGGCCCTTCGACAAAAAGACGCGAGTGGGACACCGATGCAGAGAGACACGAATGTATGTATATATATATTAACAAGGACAAACAACAAGAAGCATGAAGTCGGTTACAACCGAACAGGCCGGCGAACAGATGCCGATGCCTGTTCGTAAACGCTCAGAAAGAAAGGAGTAGGTTGGAGGTGCTGCCGGAAGCACTCGGGCATTCCTCAGAGCAGCGCGAGCCTCCCGAAAAACCTGCACAGGAAGAAGCTACGGAGTATGGAAGAGAGAGAAGCCTTCGGCCCGACCCCCCACAACACTTTGTCCTCCCTCCTTTTATAGGCAAGAAAGGAGCCGTTTCCCATTAACTTCCTACCTACCGAATCTACCTACCTAGGATCTTCTATGTACCTAATTCTCTCTTATGTACAACATAAGGCGTACGTGCATGAAGAGCCGGTTCCTACGCTCCGGTGCACCGATTCCGCTTGTGGACGGTTTTCTTCACGACAACGCGCTCTAATCTTGCACCAACAAGAATGACAACATCATAAGTACTAAGTTTGCCCTAACTCATATTTATACTAATATGACTTTTCGGCTATTTACAAATATAGCCCCGATGGACTCTCAGAAACATATTTACGAATATGTCCCTTCATCCGGTGAGCACTCCTCACCGGGCCGTCATGATTCGACGCTTGCCGAGCACACGTCATCCGGTTCTCACTGGGTCTTCCGTTGCCGGGTACTCCACATCCGGTTCTCACCGGGTCTTCACCATCCGACTCTTGCCGGGTACTTGTCATCTGGCTCTCACCGGGCCTTCACCATCCGGCTCTTGCCGGGTACTCCACATCCGGTTCTCACCGGGTCTTCCGTTGCCGGGTACACCACATCCGGTTTCGGCCTCGGTTGAGTTTGCTCATCATCACTATTCTTCTCACTTCCCATCCGGAGGGACCTGTTTCCTAACATAAGAAACCCTAAAACCCCAAAAAGAACCCTCGACCTAAGCGGTATACCTCTCTCACTCAAAATAGGCAACCCCTTCACAAGTGACCCCTCACTCCCTTTTATAGTAGTAAGGGGTGAGCACATTACAAGAGGGAGTAAAATCCCCTTTCCTTTAATGGGGAATATCTCCTTTGATCTTAAATCGGTGGGCCTTAAACTCTCTCTCTCTCCTATCACATTCACTCTCAATGCCCACGACTCATTCTACTCTACAAAGTGCACATCACATTTATGCCTCTACGAACTTCGTGGTGCACCTTTAGCACCTTAGATTACTACTCTTCCACTTTACATTTTGTTATCTTATTCTCATCATATAAATTTACAAGTGCATGTGCAATGTTGCACATCCCCATTTATTTGTCCCTCCCGGTTTTCTCACTGTAGCCAGAAATCTTCATGACATTGGTACATCCGACTTGTATGCGGTTCGGACGGTATCTGGTACATCCGGCTCGTATGCGGTTCGGACGGTATTCAGTACATCCGGCTCGTACTCCCCCTCAAACTTGGCAAGTAAGGGACCGTCAATTCATGGTTTGACAAGAATTGCCGAAGCTTGTCGGCTCCTAGGGCTTTGGTGAAGATGTCGGCTGTTTGAAGATTCGTAGTGATATTTTGAAGGTCGACATCGCTAGCCTGAACACGCTCTCGAATGAAGTAATAGTGCACTTTGATATACTTCGTGCGTGCGTGGAAGACCGGGTTCCGAGCTAGATAAATACTGCTCATGTTGTTGCAGTAAAGGAGAATTGGATCTTTGATGGGAACGCCGAGATCCTTTAATATCCTCTTGAGCCATACGGCTTCACATGCAGCCACAACAACGCCCCTGTATTCGGCCTCTGTGCTCGAAAGAGCGACGATTGGTTACTTCTTGCTACTCCAGGAGATGGCTCCACTTCGGAGGGAGAAGACGAAACCAGAGGTTGATCATTAGTCGACTTTGTAGCCTACCCAGTCGGCATCTATGTACCCCTCGAGTTGAATTGGCGTGGCCGACTTATAGAGAATGTCATAGTCCATCCTTCCGCTCATGTATCGTAGCACTCTCTTAGCACAATCCAAATGGATATCTCGTGGTGTTTGCATAAACTGGCTAAGAAGGCCGAGTGGATAGCTCAGGTTTGGTCGAGTGATCGTGAGGTAGATAAGACTATCGATCAGTTGTCGATATTGAGTCGGCTCACACTCTGTGGTGCCAGAATTGGCATCTAGTTTGAGGTTTCGGTCGAGAGGTGTTGCCACAGACTTGCACTTAGTCATACCGAACTTGTATAACAAGTTGAGAATGTAGTATCATTGGGAGTTCATAATCCCGCATGAAGTTTGAATTACCTCAATGCCAAGGAAGTAGTGGAGCTCTTTCATGTCCGTCATCTCGATTTTGTTGGAAAGGAGGGATTTGACCTTGTTGATGTTGACTAGATGCTCACCTCCAATGACCAAATCATCCACGTATAGGATGATGATGATCGGACTTCCGGAATCGCTTCTTAGATAGAGAGAATTATTAGATTTTGACATTCGGAAGCTGATTCAATGAAGATATTGTGTTATCTTCGAGTGCCAAGCACGTGGTGCTTGCTTAAGGCTGTAGAGAGGCTTCTTGAGTCAGCAGATGGCTTTCGGATGAATGTTGGATTCGAAGCCGGGTGGTTGTACCATGTACACCTCCTCTTCTAATTCGCCTTGAAGAAAAGCGTTCTTGACATTCATCTGGTGGAGGTGCCACCCTTTCGCTACTGCAAGCGCTATCACGGTTCTCACGGTTGTCATCTTTTCCACCGGGGCAAAGGTCTTTTCCTAGTCGATGCCCTGTGTTTGTGCGTAGCCCTTTGCTACGAGTCCAACTTTGGAGCGGTTGATGGAACCGTCGACATTATACTTCACTTTGTATATCCATCTGCAACTGATTGCCTTCTTGTGCGGTGAGTGAGGGACGAGATCCCATGTGTCATTCTTGCTGAGAGCTTGCATCTCCTCGTTCATTGCTTCGACCCATCATGGATCTTTAGCGGCTTTGGCAAAGCTCTTCGGTTCTTGAACTACTACCACCTTCATCATAAAGGCATAATGGTATGCCATATAGTCGTTGTAGCCGAATCGACTAACCGGATTCTTCGCTCGGGTGGAGTGATGGAGTTTCTCATTTGCCGATGTGAGTGCTTTCTCAACTCCGGGTGACCTCATAAGAAGGTCATCAAAGCCATTGAACTCACTATTGAATGAATGAGTCCATTCATTGTCGTCGAAGTGATCGTCTTCATATTCCGGCATTTTGGCCTTCCCTTTGTCCATCTTTGGACTTGGCCGAGATGTGCTTTGGTTGCTCGGAGGCTCTTGTGGTCTGCTCAATCTAGTTGAGATCGGACTCTCTTCGAGTATTGACATTAGTTGATCATCGTCTTCTGTGTTGTCGAGGTTGTTCGTAGATGGCTCGGGAGGAGTCGGCTCGAGTTTGTACCATGAATTCGATTCGTCAAAGACGACATCCCAACTTACACGAGTCTTCCAAGTAGAGGGGTTGAAGCACTTGTACCCCTTTTGCTCCAGTGAGTACCCCACGAGGATGCACTTCTTTGATTTTGGGTCAAGCTTCTGCCGCTTCTCATCGGGAATGTGCACGTATGCAATGGAGCCAAATATCCTTACATGGGATAGATCCGGTTTCTTCCCATAGTATTTCTCGTGCGGGCTGACCTCGTGCACTTTGGATTTGTGCACCGGTTCATGAGGTAGACGACGATATTTGCAGCTTCTGCCCAATATGACTTGGGCATATGCGTCTCATTTTGCATGGCCCTTGCTACTTCGAGGATGTGCCGATTCTTGCGTTCGGCTACATCGTTATGTTGCGGTGTGTGTTGGTAAGTGAATTCTCGCCGAAATCCTTCTTGTCAAAGGTATGTCGTGAACGGATCGGAGAAGTATTCCTTTCCTCCGTCTAACCGAAGAGATCGTACATGACGCTGTCGTGAAGATTCCGGGCCATGGTGAGAAACCGGGAAATATCGGAAGATTCGGCGGGGTGGAGCATGTGCACTCACCCTTGTACAAATTGTGTAAATGATAGGGGGCACCATTATGGTGCCGGACAGTAGTTTATTCGGGACAGAGGATCCCATGTAATAAGGGATTTATCCCACATTGTTATGCATCCCTCTCCTTGTTCTATAAAAGGAAGGGAGCGCCTTTTGTAAAAGGGTTGCCCATTTTGAGTTAGGAGGGTATACCACTTAGGTCTAGGGTTTGGTAGTGTTCTCCCTCTTCATCTTATTCTTGTTCTCTTAGGGTTTCTACTTTGGTCTTTTCACCATATTTCGTTTAGGGTTTCATTTTGAGTCTTCTTCTTCATTGTCTTGTGGGTTTGGTTTATTCTTTCAAGTGGAGGTTAGTATTCCGTTTAGGTTCTTCTTCTTGTGAGAGTTCGTGCGACTTAGGGTTTCGGGTGTTACTCTCTCTTCTTCGTGTGAGAGTTTGGTTTGGTTTGGGGGTTCCTACAACGGTGGCTTTAGGCATTCCGGTGGTAGCACTTGGTGATTCGGCTTCCTCTCCTCGATGGAGAGCGTTTCTTGTGGCGGCCAGTTCGAGAAGGGAGGGCAAAGTGGCACGGGAACACTCTACCGTCTTCAGGGTGTGACCAATGGTGGATGTCGCGGTCCCGACGGCCCACTTGACTCGCCTTCGTCGGTTCCCATTCTTAACTTGTTGTATTAGCCTATTGATATGTAATAGCCACTGGATTCGGGGCATGTAACCATCTTGTTGTAAAGCTCTTGTAATATATATTCATGTTAGCGTATATCTATTTTCCTTGTAACATATTTGAGTCAGATCCATATTCGCGGTGAACCGTTTTTGTGAAACCCTACATTCGTTGGAGCCGGAAGCCGATTCCGCACTGAAGCCCACAAAGCTTAAGGACTCCACCATCCGTCTCCCTAGTCCAAGACCCCCACGGTCCTGCCAAAGATCCTACACGTACCCGCGGAAAACCGTGACATCTTTGGTGAACCCAACGTGAAATGGCAGCAAGGGAGGATGGAGTTGGAAGACGATGACTTCGCGGAGATGGTGGCTGAAGTGGTGTTGAAGTTCGGACGAGTGATGGTGAGACGGGAAGGGGCGCAACAAGCTATTGAGCGAGTGGTCAAAAGAGTCGGTCGTTTCAATGGGGACAAAGTCCCATTCTACTTGGAAGCCTACAACGTAGAAATGGAGGTGCGAGACGTAGACGAGGCGTTGAGGCTGGAGTTCTTCTCTCGGGTCGTTGCCGTCTATATGCATGCAGAAGTGAGGGAGCTCCGAGAAGCTCATAGTTCGTGGGAGGCCTTCGAAGAGGCGCGCCTGCAAGCATATGGAGGACGGTGGAAGAGCCGGGGACGACGCGACTTCGATCAGTGGGTTGCATCGGCGAAGACCCACCGGGGCGCAACGAAGGCATTCCGAGAGTTCCTGCAACGGCTTGCTCGGCTCCCGGAGCGGGAGCAAAGTCTGGTGGGGGCGGACAAAGTCCTATTATTCGTTAGGTCAATAGACCGAGCGGAATGGGAGGCCATCGGGATTGAGCTTGAAGATGCTGACAGAGCGAATGGCCTTACCGAGGACTGGTCGGAAGTCGAACGAGTATGCTGACAGTTGGACGAGGAGCGGTCCGCAAAAGGCAAAAGGAAGATAATGCGTGATGGTGTGTCATCACAGTAGGAAGCGGGCATGCAACAAGAAGAATCGGCGAAGCTCGATGTCGAAGCCTTGGTCCGGGAAGCGTTTGAGGCTTTGAAGGCGATGGTTGAAGAAGAAGAGAGATCTGGCACGTGAACGGATTCTGAAGACTCAGATCAAGTCGGTCTTCCAGACAAGGCGGGCAAGGTCCAGGCAGAGGCCGAGGAATGGTACGACGGTACGACGGTGTTGTGTTGTAAATACTTGTGCTCAACAAAGTGGTTGAAAGATAGTAAAATATGGACACAAGCTAGTTATGACACTTTAGGCATGATAGTGGATGCTTTAGTCGAAGGTAGATGTGAAGAATCAAGATGAATTGATGTGACATAATCAAAGAGTGCCTTTACAATAGGCAGTCAATGTTTTGGTCGTAATATTTCAAGGGAATATTGGATTTTAATAAATAAACATTCTTTGGAAAGCTTGCTCGATGTGATACCAATTTCTAGAAGGGGTCATGCATAGAATCAAGCGTCTTCATACCCAAAATAGAAGATCTATCGGTTACATGCACAAAGGAAAGTGGTTGAAGTGTTACATGTGCGACACGTGGCAAGATACATGCAAGAACTAATGTTGGTAGACAGGTCCCTTCGGATGGAAAGGGAGAAGAACAGTGCCGACGAACAAACTCGGCCGAGGCCGAAACGGTATGAACCGGATGGGGAGATCCCGACTGCGGATAGTCGGATGGTGTAGGCCTGACTGCGGATAGTCGGATGGTGTAGGCCCGACTGCGGGAAGCCGGATGAGGAGTACCCGACTGCGGAGAACCGGATGAAGCCCATCAAGGCTACATTTGTAAATAGCCGAAAAGTCATATAAGTATAAATATGACTTAGGGCAAACTTTTAGTTATATGTGGTCATTATTATTCTTCTTGTTGGTGCAAGAAGAAATCAGAGCGCGTAACTGTACAGAGAGAGAGAGAGAGACGAGGTCGTTGCCTGCCTCTGTTGTAACCGCCGCCTGTGGCGAAGATCTGAGAGCACGAGGTCGTTGCCTCAGTGATCTTACTGTTGTATACTTCTGCATAGTGACAGTTTGCAGCTTGTGGGCTGCCGTGGTTTTTCCCCCTAATTTTTTGGGGTTTTCCACGTATACCTCTTGTGCACCATTTCTCCTCTTTTGTGTCGCGTTTTAATTACCTGTTTTGCTGTGTATGTAAAGAATCTCGGTTGTGGCCGAGCGTCGGACATAAGGAACGTCAAGTTCACAACAACTAACAATTAAGCCCCTATTGTATATAAGTATGAGTGTGAAAGCCTTGAGAATAGGATAGCCATAGAATATCTCTCTTGATGTAACGTGTGTTTTTATATCTGTCTTGTTAATAAATACTCTATTTTCATTCTCCTTTCCTCCTTTCATAGATTATGATACATATCTTTGTCAATTCCAATCTCCTATTTGTTGTACATGAATGATTATCATAAAATATTGTAAACCCTCTTTGGTTTAGTGAGAATATATATAATATTATCAACTCTTGATATAGATCCTCCCCTTTCATATTTCTTCATTGATTGTCTTTGTCATACCCATTCATCTCCTTTGTGTTTGTGGTCTTTCTTAAACTCAAAGATGTTGTTATGGTGCCCTATGATGATGTGCCTTGTGTGTTTCTAGATGTATTGTGCTAGAGTTTTGAGAGGCAAATTCTTGTGCAACAATAGGAGAGGGTGTGGAGCGAGACGCCCTCTCGAATTGTGGAGAAAGACCGGCCAAGGTGGAGGTCGGGAGAGGAGAAGAGCCCTCCACGCAGATTCCGGAGACTCCGGCAGTCGAGCCTGTGTGCCGACATAAGACCGGGGAGATGGATGCGCCAGTAAGGAGTCCTGGCCAATGCCAGCGAAGGTGGATGGGAAACGGCCTGCGAGGAGGTTGAGGGACAGAGCCACGGTAGAGAAGAAAGAGGAAATGAGAGCCGGCGCCGAAGGGAGTGGAATCAGAAGTCGACTTGACCGGGGATCGAACTGGTCGGCATTCCGATTCCGGTGGAGCACGATCCGGATGTGGATCGTTCGACAGGGGCAAGGTTCAGTATGAAGGTGCCGATACGGGAGAGGGTGCGGGATGGGCCGCCCTCTTTTACAGGGGGAGAAAGACCGATCGGGCGAAGGTCGGGAATCGGGAAGAAGATGACCGAGAGTACAGAACGAGTACGGTGGGATTGGCATCGGAGCCGAAACCCCGGACATTGGAGAATCAAGCCCAGGCAGGGCTTGATCGATCATAGAGCGGATTCTTTCCACCGACACCACTAAAAGGGTTGGTGGCCTGGGACAAGTTGTCGGGAGTCGTTACGAAATCGATGTCCCCACATCTTGACCGGAGACTTCGGCAGTTCCGCCGGCGTGGCAACGTGAGACCGAAAGAGAAGGGAGATGGTGGGGAAGCGCAAAGAAGGGCATCGATGGCGGCAGGGGGAGAAACGAAAGAGGCGGTTGATTGACGTATATGTCCTCCACACTCGTTCCCGAGACTTAGGCGGTTGCGTCCAAGAACCAACGGAAGACCTAAGAGACGGAAAGTGGCGGTGAGGACGCGGAGGTCACGGCCAAACAACCGATCCGGAAGCGGAGGAACGAAGACTGGTCCTATGGGTCACCTCACACCGGGCTAGAGACTTCGGCGGTTGGCATCGGATCCGACGTAAGACCAAGATATTGACAGTGGCGGCAGGAGAACGAGACCCGAAAATGCAAAGTGACGGACGGACCCAGATGAGAACCGGGTGGAGCGGACTTTTGGATAACCGATCCAGAAGGGGGAAAGAAGCAGGCCTACGGGGAGGCCGGGAACACGGTACATCGGTACCACGGGAGGGGGTGTGGAGCGAGCCACCCTCTCAGCATACGGAGAAGGATGACCCGGGACAAGGTCGGGAAGACAAATTGGGGGTCCAAGGAGGATCCTTCACACCGGATCTAGAGACTTTAGTAGTCGGCAGCAGAGCCGACGTAAGACCAAGAGATTGACGATGGCGTCAAGGGGACGAGAGCAAAGGCAGGGATGGGGCGATCCTACAATGATCTTGCCCGAGAGCCGGCGTGAGACCTAGAGAGATGGACGGTGGCGGCAGGTGAACGGGATCAAGTAGAAGGGCGAAAACGGCAAAGGAAGATGGTCCTATGGGATCCTCACATCGATCTGGAGACACCGGCAGTTCAAGCTGACATGGCGACGTGAGACCGAGTGAGAAGGATGGTGGTGGTAGGAAACGGGAACTGGCGATGCGGGAAGTGGCAGCCACAAACCGAAATCAGGCCTTCTGGCAAGAACGGGAACCGACCCGACCGGAAAACTACGTGGAAGACAGTCCTATGGGGTCCTCACATCGATCCGGAGTCACCAGTAGTTCAAGCCGACATGGCAACGTGAGACCGAGTGAGAAGGATGGTGGCGGCAGGAAACGGGAACCAACAATGAGGGAAGTGCGGATGGGCGATCCTACGACAATCCTCACACCGATCCGGAGACTCCGGCAGTCGGTCGAAAGAGTTGACATGAGACCTAGAGAGAAGGATGGTGGCGGTAGGTGAACGGGATCCGACGAAGCAAGGGCCGAAAGAGCGGAAAGAGGTATCAGGCCAGTGACGCGCCCACGAACCGGATATGGACCCGACCGATAGAGTCTGCAAGAGAAAGATTGGACGTGCTCGGTACACGAGTCGGTGACCCAACAAATCAGAGGCCCAAGAAGGATCCTTCACACCTGTCCGAAGACCCCGGTAGTTCGGCCGCCATGACAACGTGAGACCGAGGGTATTGGAAGGTGGTGGCAAGGGGACGAAGGTGACAAGAGCAGAAGCACCAAATAGCTGAGGCGTCACGCGAACGAAGGAGGCCATGCGGGTCGGAACGTGGCAAGGGTGATCTTCCGGTAAGATGTCGGGGACACCCGGTCAAGGAGCGGTGCGCCGAGCCGGGAAGGGCACACTCGAAAGCGGATCAAAAGACGTGCGTGTGGCCATCGAGGGCCAAAGCAAAGCACGGGTACGGGACGGTGTCGCGTTATTCTGCGAGTACGTGTAGGATCTGAGGCGGGACCGCGGGGGTCTTGGACTAGGGTCTAGAGGAGAAAGAATAAGATATGATATGGAAGCTTAGCTCAAGAGGAGAAGAGGAAAGAATAAGATCATGAGATAGAAGGAGAGATCGGTGGAGGCAAGATACTAAACGAGTTATATTAAAACAAATGAATGATTACAACAATGGTGGCCGCATGGGCCGCACCAAACGACTATGAGAAAACCCTAACCGAAGATGAATAAGGAAACCCTAAAGGAAACCCTAACCCTAAAACGGTAAGAACTCTAGACTAAGTGGTATACCTCTCATACGCAAAATAGGCAACCCCTTCAAAAGGGAACCCTCACTCCCTTTTATAGTGGTAAGGGGTGAGGCACAATACAATAGGAATGGTCAATTCCCCTTTCATTCAAAGGAGAATATTTGCCCCGATCTCGAGATTGATGGGCCTTAAGTCTCTCTCCTCTAGCCGTCCTACTCAATGCCCATCACTCTTACACTCATTCTCTATGTACCTCCCTCTAGTCCACAAAGTGCACATCACATTTACACTTAACAACTTTGTAGAGCACCTTAACTCCTTACACTTTACATTTGCTTATTTGTCCCTATGTTACAATTTCCCTAAGTTCATGTGCAATGTTGCACATCTCTGTTTTCTCTATCCCGCTCGGTTTTCTCACCATGGACGAAAAACATCACGACAACGGTGTTCGGCACAAGCGGTGCCGAACAAGGACGGCGGAAGACGGCACACGGCGGTGCTGGGAATGAGAACACGGGCGCGTAACAAACTACACGGATTGGAGACCGGAAGCAGGATCGAGGGCCGGAGAATGATCCTCCACACCCACTTCGGAGATCTCGGCGGCTTAGTCGGAGTGGCAACGACTAGCGTGGCAGACCAAACCTGGGGTAACAAGCTAGTGGGGGCGAGGGGACGACGCCAAGCGGAAGGCTCCAAACCGGTGGCAACAACGGAAGACGAAAGTGGCCAAGCGGGCTACTACGGGGTGTTCCTGATACGCGGAGGACACCGGTATGCGGAGAAGCGGTGATGCACGATCTGGTCGGGTCAGGGCCAACGACGTGTGCATAGGACGAAACCGGAGTTCGGCACGGGCGAAGCCGAACACGAGAAGGGGATGCGCGACACATGGAGGTGCCAGAGCGGGAATATAGGCGCGAAGATGGATTGTCGGTCCAGGTGATCTCACGTAGAAGATCGGAGAGGGATCCTCCACACTCGTTCTAGAGACCTTGGCAGTTTGGCCGCCATGGCAATGTAAGACCAAGGAGAAGGTAGGTTGCGGCAAGGGGACGACGACGGTGGAGATCAACGCGGAACGAGAACCAAGCGAGCCATCACGGGTGCTCCTCGGACGGAGGACACAGTGTATCTGAAGGGACAAGAAGCATGCATGCGGTTGAGAGGAGGGCCAATGGGGAAGCACGCACACTACGAGATTGTGGCGAATGACCTATCGACGGGTCGAACAAGCCTACGGGGAGGCAAACGTGGAGAAGGAACCAGGGCCGATATTTCGGACTGGCGAGGCCAACGCGGCATCCGAAATGCGGATTACGGAAGACGGGTTCATCACCGGCCGGAATCTCTCACCCTTCTCCGAACTTGGCATGTACCGGTGAACGTTGTCGCGTTACTATGCGCATTCGTCGAGAAACGAGGCAGGACCACCGGGGTCTTGAACCGAAGAGCAGGTGATAGGAGGGGAAAGAGAAAGAGAGAGACGACCGGTTACGTATGAGCAAAGAAACACAGGGACACGACCCGTCAACGCAGAAGACACGAATGGACACAGAGACAGAGAGACACAAATGTTTGTATATTAACAAGTGACACAAAAAAAACACAACAGAGCATGCGAGCGGTTACAACCGAACAGGCCGACAAACAGATGCCGATGCCTGCTCGTCTGCGCACGAAAGGGGATAGGATGGAGGTGTTGCCGAAAGCACACGGGCGTTCCTCGAAGCAGCGCGAGCCTCCCGAAAACCTGCAGAGAAGAGCAATAGAGAACAAATAGAGGAGAAGCATTCGGTTCCGGTCCGACAACACTTCGTCCTCCTCAATGCGCGATCCCTTCTCCCTGTGTCTCCCTCTCCTTTATAGCATCAAGAAGGGAGCCGTCTCCCTCATTTACTTCCTACCTACCAAATCTAACTACCCAGGATATACCTATGTACCTAATTCCCTATTATATACATTAAGGGCGCGCACGCGTGAAGAGCCGGTTCACGCGCGCTATGCACCGATTGCGCTAAGGGACGATTTTCTTCACGACATCCGCCCCCACCTAACCGCGCATCCACCGGTATGCGCCAAAATTGGGTTCTGGTTGGAGAAAACTGGTCTGGGTTCCGGTTCTTCGTCCATCAATTCGTCCTCCGCTTCGGACTGTTCGTCGTCGCTGTCCAGGCCTCTTAGATCCGGTTCGCCGTCGTGGCGCTTCTTGAACGCTTTGATCCGCTTCCCTGCTACCTGTATCGCCATCCTCGTACCGTCGAGTTCCGCCAGGTGATACATCCCGTTGTCGTTGGCGCTCGTTACCACGTAAGGCCCGAACCACCGCTTCGCAAACTTCCGTGTTGCTCGGTGCTAGTTGTCAAGGCTGCTGTCGTAGACTAGCACCCAGTCGCCTTCCTCGATTTTCTTTGGTCGGAGCCGGTGCGTTCGGTCGAACCAGGCTTTGTTCTTCATCCTCGCCGTCCGAAGTCTCTCCGCCGCTCGTTCCACGTCCTCTGGCCTCCGCTCGAGCTGCCGTATACGCGCCACTAGCAGTTCTTCCCGACCCATCTCGTCTCTCCAGTCTACTGTCGCCCAAGAGGAGATCGTCCATTCCATCGGCATGATCGGCTTCTGTCCGAACATGAGCTCTGACGGCATGAACCCGGTTACTGAATTGTGCGTTGTCCGGTCCGCCCACAAGGCATAGGGTAACAATCGTGGCCAGTTCCCGTCCTGGCCTTCACACGCCCGGACTAGCGCTTTGAAGATCGGTCTGTGTCCGCGCTCCACCTTCCCGTTCGCCTCCGGATTGTACGCTGTGGTGAGCGTGAGCTTGACCCCTAACTGGTCGAACAGCTCCTCGGCCTCTTCGGTGTCCAACTCCCCGCGATCAGCTACAATCTTCCCGACGCACCCGTACCGGCATATCACGTCCTCGATCAGGAACCGACACACGGCTGCGGTCGTTTTGTTCTGCAGGGCTCAGTCTTCCACCTGGTTCGTCAGGTCCTCCCGGGCCAGCACCAGATATCATATCTGCCCTACGCCCATCGGCATCGTCACCAAATCTACCATCCATTTGAAATGGATGGCCGGAGGGTAAGTAGGGTGAAGCTCGTCCCGATGTCGGACTATGGAGTGCATCTGACAACTCTCACAAGTTGTCACGAACCGATGCACGTCCCGGTACAGCCTCGGCCACCAGTATTTCCCCTTTAGTTTCTCGAACGTGGCCCATGTCCCGCGGTGTCCAGCCCAGGGGCTGTCGTGGTAGGCCTTCGGCAACTCCTCATGTTCCTCCTCCATCGCCACTACTCGGAGCGGGATGCCGTTCCTCTTCTTCGGGTGCTTCCACAAGTATCCGTCCCGGAGAAAGAATCAGTACGCTTTCTTCCGGATCCGGTTGGCCTTGTTCTTTGTCCATGACGCGTCCGACGTCATGGTCCTTAAGAATTCCCCAATCTGCAGCCACTCCCCGTCGTACTTGCTCTCGTTGAAATCGTTAAGCGCCGGAGTGCTCCCCCCCTTGGTTGTTACGTAAGCCGCCTCGAAGAAGTCCACGCCAACTTCCTGGTTCTCCGAAACCATGCCGCCCTCGTCGTCGAATCGCGCCCTCGAAAGCATGTTGGCCATGGCATTGTCTTTCCCGGAAATGTGTCGTATTTTCGGATCCAGGGACTTGATGTACGCTATCCACCTGAGCATTGCTAGGTCCGGGGTTGCGCATCCGGAAACCATGCCGAGAATCGGCAGGCAGTCTGTCTCGATAATCACCTCTGTCCCGATCAGATAGTCTTTATCGGCCTTTACCGCCGAGATGATACCCCAGAGTTCGCGTTTAACTTGGGCGTATCCTCGCTATCGCTCGCTAAGGACCTTCGCGCTGAACCGGATTGGGAACCGAATACCGTCCTCATCTTCTTGGTTGACGACCCATCCGATCCCGGTCGGACTTGTATCTACCGTTATGTAGATGGGGGTGCCTTTCTCGTAGACAGCCTTCTGGAGTGCCGGAGCTGCAGCAAGAGCCTCCTTCATCTTTCGGACCGACTCCGTATGCTCGACTTGCCACTCGAATTTTCGCCCCTTTTTCAGCAACCCGTATAGCGGCTCGACAACGTGGGCGTAATGCGGGATCCATATGTGGTAGAACGCGCATGCTCCCAAGAACCTTCGTACCTCCGTGACCGAGTTGTAGTCGTGCTTCATTGCGGAGATGGCTTCCACCTTAGCCGGAGACGGTTTCCGGCCATACGGTCCGCATAGATGTCCGACGACCATGATCTCTGATTGCCCGAAGGCCGATTTCTCCCCGGAGAAGGTGAGCCTCGCGTCCTCTAGCCTCTGCAGCACCCTCTCGCAGTCGTCAATGTGTGTTGCCACGAATCTCCGGCATCCGTCCGGTCCGATCGTTTCGTCCTTTTCCTCCACCAGACATCCCTTGATCGGGATGTCGTCCAAGAATGGCATGGTGATGTCCGAGATACAATCCCTCAGCATGTTGTTCATCACATTCACCATGTGGGCCACCGAGTTCGTCCCTCCTTGTGGCAGGGTACACATCCGCACTAGGCTGAGAGGAGTCCACATCGTCGTAATGTCTCTGCTCTCTACGGCTAGTTGGAACTGATCGTACCCCGAGTACAGATCACCGACCGAGTAGATCGACCTTCTGGAGAAGGCCTCTACGAACTCGTCTATCGTTGGTCCGATTCCTGCGTTCCGAATGGTCACTCTGTTGACCGGTTGCAGGTCTTGAATGAAGCGCAACGTCCCGTTCTTCTTCAGTACAGTAAACCACCGGTTCGAGTACGGGGCACTCGACGGTTCGAGGATGCCCATATTGACTTTCTGCCTCAACAGCTCCATCAGCTCCAGGATGTGAGCTCTCGGTATTGGAATTGGTTTGAGATTCCACGGCACATGCGGTACCGTGAATATCACCATCGGCTTCACGACTGTCGGGTCTACGCACCCGATCTCTCCCGGTGAGAATGCGAAGGCTTTCCTGTGCCTTCCGAGCATTCTCCGAAACCGGTCTTCTTCCGCCAGCAGTAGGAACTCGCCCCCACCGATTTTTAGCTCCCATAGCGTTCTGTCGATGAAGGTGTGTCCTATGCAGGCCGGATCTCGTAAACTGGGGTCCGACGCGACCCCCTTGATTTGCAACTCGCTGCCCTCCGGTAAGGGTGCCACGACTGGCCTTACCTTCCGGTCCACAGTCTTGTACTTCGTGTTAACCCGGGCCGTCCGATCCGACTCGAGCCCTCGACTGAAGTCCGTGATGATTTCGTACATCTCTTCTGAACAAACCGGTATCGTACGGTCCTCTTTAAGGCCTTCTCCGACCACCTCTCGTAGTATTCCCAAGGTATCGTCGAAGGAGACCGCCTCCACGGCTCCGTTGATTTCCTCGTTGGGACCGAGAACTCCGCATGCCCGAAGTCGCTCTTCGGCCCTTGTCTTTTCTTGGCCAACGACGCCGACTATCGTACACCCTCCGTTGTCGGAGAAACAAAACTTCCTACTTATGGTACAAGGTTTCTTCGGTTTTGCCTCTATCGTACATTTGTGGGGTTTTTCCGGAGTGTCCGGACTGTCGTGGCCCCACGCCTTGACAGCCCTCTCTAAAAATCCTCTCGGTTCTCGCCACCGAGGGACTCGCGGTTTCGCTCGTGGTTCGGTCGCACCGTCAGGAACTGGACCGAATTACACCCGTCTTGACTCTTGAACCTCGTGTAAGCCGACCCGTTATCCAACACCTTGGTCTCCATCCGCGCTGCCGTAATGTACGGTTCTCCCAGTATGACCGGGTGCGAGGACGTCTCCTGCACAAAGAAGTGCTGATCTATCTCGACGTCGCCGATCTTGACTCTCACGTTTGGGCAGGCCCCGTGTAGTTCCTCGGTGGCGTGCGTCGCCGCCCGTATCTTCCACCCGTGCTTGGTGTTGATCGACCATTTCCCCTTCTTGTAGAAGTCCACGGACATCAGGTCTATTTCCGAACCGTGGTCCACCAGCGCCCCCACCGGTTCCTGAACATCTCCGATCTTCACCGGGGTTTCCGTGGTCGCTCGGACCCGGTGTGGCCTCGAGTAGTGGCTCTCCGCCCACTCGTCTTCCAGTGCCATGTCCTCCATGTGCGTCGTCCGCACCTCCACCGGCCTTTCCGGTTCTGTCTCCGTCGACAACCTCTTCCTCTTTACCAAGTCTACGATGGAGTCGTGGAACTCCTTCTTGGCGATTCCGAGCACCTCCTGCAACGACAGTTCCACCGGACCTTTCGTAGGTCCGTGGTCCTTTCGATCTCCGTGCCCAACCGGTATCCGCCCTTCTTGTTGTTATCTCGGGCACTGGTCTCACCGGTCTCGTTTTGTTTCGGCCTGAATCGGTTTTCGTATCTCTGTGAGGGTCCGGCCCCTCCGGTTTTACCTACCCGTTTGTCTTCAACTAGAGCCTCGTAGTTCTGGCAAGCTGCTTCGACGAAACCCGTCTTTTCTTCGACCGGGTCACTCCACCCGGTTACCTCCTGGACCCGCTTCTCCGCGCGGTCCACCTCGTCTTTCTTTAGTCGGGCACCGGCGAGGCCTTCCAGCACCGTCGGCCAGAACCCGGCTTTGCTCTCCTTCCGGGCCTCGTTGCCTCCGACCCGAATACCGGCTGACGCTGAGTAGTGGACGGTCTCCGCGTGCCGGGCCGCCACCTCTTCCATCAGCCTTTTCATTCCTCCTCGCCCGTCATTTCGGTTCAGGGCCCTCCGGGTATCGCTGGCGTGCACCCGACCTTCCCACAGGTGCACTACCCGGCTTCTCAAAGCCTCCGTAAAGTCCTCGCAGTCTTTCCGGATGTGGCCGACCTCGTCGCACCACATGCACCTATTTCTTGCCGGAGGCCGTCGGTCACGAGCCTGATTGCCGCCTTCCCTTCGAGCCTGGGCGATCTGGAGATCCTTTACCGCCCGTGTTAGCTCCTCCAAAGCTGTCCCCCCGGACGGGCCTCTGACCACGCTAATCGAAGCCGAACTAGTTTCGAGCCACCCCCGGGTCTCTTCCCGTCGCGCCTGCGGTATCGGTTCGAGCTTCCTTGCTGCGACAGGACCCGCCCCAGTCGCCCCTGTATCAGCCCACTCCCACCGTTTGTCAAAACGGCCGCAGACTCTTTTTACCGCGGCCCAGTCGGCCGTCAGCCCGTCTTCGGTTTCCAGTAAGGAGCCCACTTGCTCCCGATCCCGTGCGTCAACCGATTTGACAAACAGTAGGACGCGACTTGTGCCTAGAACGGTCCGATCGAGCCCCGAAAGGCGCACAAAGCGATCCTCAAACTCCCAGAGGAGTGCCGACGCATTTCTTCCTTTGTCGGGGGATTCCACCCACTCCATGAAGCCCCGCTTCGAAAGTCGAAGCGCGTCATCCAGCCTGTATTTCTCCAGGAGCCGTCCTTCGAACTCCTCCCAGGTCCGGCTCTCCGCATGGATGCCCGACATCGCCACTCGAGGGAATCCGGCAAGACGCCTCTCTTCCGGAATATCCCTCATCAACATCTCCGCCCGGTAGGACGCCAAATAACTCGTGGCATCCTTTCCATTGAACCGGCCGATCATACCGACGATCGCCTCAATAGCCCTGTCAAGGGCGCCAGTGCCCTCGCGCGCGCTCACTATCCGGTCCACGGCCGAAGCCATGGCCTCTGCAATATCCGACCCCTTCATCTTCTGCTCCTCTGCCGCCTTGTTTCACGTCGCGTTCACCAAAATATGTCGCGTTACTACGCACGTGCGTGGAGAAACGAGGCGGGACACCCGGGGTCTTGAACCGAAGAGTAGGTGATAGGAGGGGAAAGAGAAAGAGAGAGACGACCGGTTACGTATGAGCAAAGAAACACAGGGACACGGCCCGTCAACGCAGAAGACACGAATGGACACAAAGATAGAGAGACACAAATGTTTGTATATTAACAAGTGACACAAAAAAAACACAACAGAGCACGCGAGCGGTTACAACCGAACAGGTCGGCAAACAGATGCCGATGCCTGCTCGTCTGCGCACGAAAGGGGATAGGATGGAGGTGCTGCCGGAAGCACATGGGCGTTCCTCGAAGCAGCGCGAGCCTCCCGAAAACCTGCAGAGAAGAGCAATAGAGAACAAACAGAGGAGAAGCGTTCGGTTCCGGTCCGACAACACTTCGTCCTCCTCAATACGCGATCCCTTCTCCCTGTGTCTCCCTCTCCTTTATAGCGTCAAGAAGGGAGCCGTCTCCTTCATTTACTTCCTACCTACCGAATCTAACTACCCAGGATATACCTATGTACCTAATTCTCTATTATATACATTAAGGGCGCGCACGCGTGAAGAACCGGTTCACGCGCGCTATGCACCGATTGCGCTAAGGGACGGTTTTCTTCACGACAACGTGCGGTTTGGTGGGGGCGGATGTTGTGAAGATTTTCGTCCATAGGGGGAAAACCGAGCGGAGTGAGCAAAATTGGGGTGTGCAACGTTGCACACGCACATGATGTTTTTGTAAAATATTAATAAGAACAAATGTAAATTGTAAGAAATGCACCACAAGATTCCTAAAGTATAAATTTGATGTGCACTTATGTGCACATCCACATGAGAGAGAGAGAGGTACATAGGAGTACAAGGTGAGTAAGGGGCATAGTAGTATGTGTGAGGAGTGGGAGTTAGGGCCCCATCAATCCCTCCTCCAAGAATCCAACAAAATATCCCCCATTGAATGAAGGGGATATTTAGTCTCTCCCTTTTGTAATGGCTTCCTCTCCTTATGCAATAAAAGGAGAGGAAGGGCCACCATTGAAGTGGTTGCCTATTTTGTGTATGGGAGGTATACCACGTAGTCTAGAGTTCTTACCGTTTTAGGTCGAGGGTTTTTATTCGGTTTAGGGTTTCTTCATTTCTTTCTTTACTTATCCGATTAGGGTATACATTATACTTATGTTTTGAGTCCGGCCCACGCGGTCGCGGTTGTAATTGCATCGAGGCTTTCATGCCCATAATATACATAGCTTCTTGAATCTTGTCTCTTTCTACTTTCTCTACCGTGTTAATCTCTTCCACTTTGCTCATACCCGTCTTCTCATCTACTCCCTAGTCCAAGACTCCCGTGGTCCCGCCTTATTCTACACGCACGCGCGTAGCAATGCGACACCGAGCCATGGTGAGAAACCGGGGAACATCAGAAGAATCGGTGGGGTGGAGCATGTGCACTCACCCTTGTACCATTATGGCGCCGAACAGTAGTTAATTCGGGACAAAGGATCCCATGTAATAAGGGATTTATCCCACATTGTTATGCATCCCTCTCCTTGTTCTATAAAAGGAAGGGAATGCCCTTTGTAAAAGGGTTGCCCATTTTGAGTTAGAAGGGTATACCACTTAGGTTTAGGGTTTGGTAGTGTTTTCCCTCTTTATCTTATTCTTGTTCCCTTAGGGTTTCTACTTTGGTCTTTTCACCCTATTTCATTTAGGGTTTCATTTTGAGTCTTCTTCTTCATTGTCTCGTGGGTTTGGTTCATTCTTTCGAGTGGAAATTAGTATTCCGTTTAGGTTCTTCTTCTTGTGAGAGTTCGTGCGAGTTAGGGTTTTGGGTGTTACTCTCTCTTCTTCGTGTGAGAGTTTGGTTTGGTTTGGGGGTTCCTACAACGACGGCTTTAGGCATTCCGGTGGCAGCACTTGGTGATTCGGCTTCCTCTCCTCGATGGAGAGCGTTTCGTGTGGCGGCTGGTTCGAGAAGGGAGGGCGAAGTGGCACGGGAACACTCTACCGTCTTCAAGGTGTTACCAATGGTGGACGTTGCGGTCCTGGCGGCCCACTTGACTCGCCTTCGTCGGTTCCCATTCTTAACTTGTTGTATTAGCCTATTGATATGCAATAGCCACCGGATTCGGGGCATGTAATTGTCTTGTTGTAAAGCTCTTGTAATATATATTCATGTTAGCGTATATCTATTTTCTTTGTAACATATTTGAGTCGGGTCCATATTCGCGATGAACTGTTTTTGTGAAGGGTCGAAGCATGCTACGGTGTACCAACTTTTGGCCAAAAATTTAGTACTAAATCGAGGAAGAAAATAAACATGAAAAATTGAAAATAAAACAATTAGTGCAGAAAATAGTGGATTATCATCCATTGAATGAGGTTCAAATTCATATAACAAATTCAATACGAATGTACAAAGATATTTTACGTCACAATCAAAGTGTCCCAAGGCCGTATTTAATACATTAACTATAACTTCATTCTCCTAGGTAGAGTTGTACAAAAGCAGACCTGGAGAAGGTTTCGAATGTGTCAGTTGGTCAGTCTCAGTCTCTCTCTCTCTCTCTCTGGTATGGGTAGTCGAACGTGTTAGTTGGTCAGTCTCTCTCTCTCTCTCTCTCTCTCTCTCTCTCTCTCTCTCCAGGAACAGGGGGAGACAATGAATGTCGACACACCTGCACCACTCGGGCTTTTCCTTGATGAAGCAGAAAATCAAAGAAGAACCAAACGCCCTTGGATGCCGGGTTTCAAAGCAACTCTACGAGATGGAGAAGCAATAAAGAAAATAAGGGAACGTGAACTACACCTCCTAGAAGCCATGGCTAGGGCACTCTATACACCGGGACCATGGGTCACACCCACACCAAAAACTTTTGACCTCCCACTTCTTTTTGAGAGACTTGGGTGGAAATGAGATTAGGCTTAGTGCAAATTTTTGTACACTACTAGAACTCTCTTAGCTTAAGCTATTTTCTTTTATTTTAGTTTTGATGATTGGATAAACACTCATTTTTGTTGTAAACCAATTGTCTCACGGGCCAAATTTGGCCTTAGAAGATGTTAATATATCTTTCTTTCTTTCTTTCTCTCTTCTGTCTCAAAGTTGTCATTCAAACAGTGGCAGAAAGTTAGAACTCAAACACATATTTATTACCTATCTCTCTCTTTCTCTCTTGCTCTCTCTCACTCCACCTTCGATTCTCTGTTCCCCACGTAATTCTTGTTGTGTTCCCTCTGTGCATGATTTTTGTTGTTGTTTCCCTACAATCTCTGAACTCTGTATATGCAAAGATTGATGTTTCCCCTCTACTAACGTTGTTCTTGTTGTTGATGTGCTTTCTTTGTGTATGCTCGTTTGTCTCCTTTGTGTATTCTCGGTTATCTCCTCTGCAACAGCCTCGTCAACAACCTCTTGCATATAGGTGATTTTCTTGGCTTGGTGTGCTCCCAAGGTGAAGAAATCAACACGGTGTGGTACCTCTGCCTTGACCTTAGCTCCATCTGCCCTCGACCCATCGTTCCATTTGTAACTTGTACGACCTCTAGGTATTCTTTGTGCTGCATTTTTAGGGTTTGATTATTCATATTCTATGTGTTGCATGCCCAACTGGTATGTTTTTGTTTTCTTTGTGTTTCCTGTCCGTCTGTTTTTATTTTGTGTGTGTTTGACATGGATGAGTTTTTTTTCGACTGTTTAGGGTTTGATTATTCATATTCTATGTGTTGCATGCCCAACTGGTATGTTTTCGTTTTCTTTGTGTTTCATGTCCGTTTGTTTTTATTTTGTGTGTTTGACATGGATGAGTTTTTTTTCGACTGTTTAGGGTTTTTGTGTGTTTGACATGGCTTGTACATGCAACTTAGATTGAGTTAGCTATGATGATTTGTTGGTTGTTGATGGTATTTTGATGTACATGCATATTCTTTCAACAAGAATAGTGAAGACTAGGACAATGACGAGAAGGACACCCATAAAGAAGACATTGGTGAAAGAGAAAGTGAAGACACCAGTGAAGGAAAGAAAAAGGACACCTATCAAAGAAAGCAAGAAGACACCCACCCACAAGAGAAAGGGTGATGAACTCATCAATTCCGAGAAAGAAGATGTGCCACTCCATCATTCAAGACACACCTCTCGGATGGCGTTATTTCCTTTGAGCACGACCTGAAGTTTATGAAGAGTTGAGAGAGTGGTTGATAAAAACTTGGGGGTCACCACATCCCGATACAAGGCGAGGATTCCACATAAGTGGATTGAAGAAGGAATATGTGAACTTATTGAAGATGAGATATGAACTTGTTTATGATACTAATCAAATCTGTAACAATGAGGTGGGTACTATTTTTGCACTTGCATTTGCATGTGAAGTTCAGGGTGGCATCGACGTAGATTGGGAAGATTTTAATCGTCACTGATCAGAACATTATAAAGGGTCCTCCAATACCAACACTGGCTTGAAGTCATCGGGAACCTCTCATGTGGATATTCCGGCTACAACACCTGTCCACCAAGTTCAATTTGCAAAGCTACAGGCCACAATGACTAAAAAGCATGAACAGATGATGGCCGGTTGCATAGCTTCTATGAGCTCAAGAATACAAGCACTACTTGTTGATTTGGAAGCAGTTAAATTAGCTGAGATACAAGCAGAAAAGAAATTCTCTTCAATAAAGACTACATATGAATGGATTGCATCGACAATCCAAAATTCAGAAAGTGAGGTGTTGAAAGAGGAGTTGAGGAAAGAGATGAACAATATGGGCACTCAATTAGGATCATAGATGAGAGACCTTGATACTTGCAGAATTGCACATTGGGAACTAGATAATAAGTTGTTAGCTTTAAAGTTGCATTCTGAGAACCTTGCGTGCTTGATGCAAGATTTAAAACGAAAAGGTTTTGAAACTTTGTGTCCATCTGTAATTGAGCACCCAACTGGTATGGAAAGTACCATTACTAGTATAACTATATCACGATATTGCCTTTAAAAGTTATTTATTTCTACTTCTGTGGTATAAATATCATATTAGCTAATATATTATAACTTGTGTTTGCAATTTGCCAGGTGTATATTTTGTGGCCTCGGATTCAAGCTTGAGGCTATGGATGTTATGATTACACCGTGCTTGCACACATATCATGTGCTATGTCCTAAGTATCATTTTGAGAAAGAAAATACATGTTTGGATTGTAAAACTACAGTTGCTGCTGAGTGGTACTATGCTTGGGGTTTAAAAGTACACCCGTACGGTATGTGGCTCTACTATTTTATTGTTTGTATTATATGATGTCAATTTACATTTGGATTAGAACTAGTGTATGCCATAATTCATACTTCAAATTTAGGAAAACAATGGATTAGTACTAGTGTAGCTCCAACAACTAATATGTGGAACCCTATTTATGTGGGTTAGTATTGGTAGTACTCTTAATATATAATTGGTATGGGTAGTTGAACGGATATTTTCCAGAATTAGTACTATTTGAGTAATTTGGGAACCATGTGTGACATTGTTCAGGATTGGTACTAGTTATGTAATTTGAGCACAAGGTATGTAGTACACTGTGAACGATTAGTACTAAACGTGTAATTTGGGAATTAGGAGTGTAGAACACATATCATGATTAGTACTACTTGTATGCAAAATACCACTTTAGTACTAAAGAAGGAAGTTGTTTAGATGTATTTGTTGGATAAGTTGTTCGTCCAATCTATATTACAACTTGCCTAGTACTAGTTTAGTACACACTATACTTGTAGTACACTGTTGACTATTAGTACTATCTGTGTAATTTGGGAATTAGTTGTGTAATACATTGTTGACGATTAGTACTAGTTATGTAATTTGGGAACAAGGTGTATGCTAAATTGCTGAAGATTAGTACAGTTTGTGTAATTTGGAAATGAGGTGTGTCAAACACATATCACATTTAGTACTAATACTGTTGAAGATTAATACAGTTGGTGTAATTAGTACTAGTTATGTAATTAGGTGTGTAGAACACATATCACGTTTAGTATTACTTGTGTGCAAAATACCATGTTAGTACTAAAGTCCAATCTACATTTATTGGATTAGATGTTAGTCCAATCTATATTACAACGTGCCTAGTACTAGTGTTAGTACACACTATACTTGTAGTACATTGTTGACGATTAGTACTAGTTGTGTACTTTGGGAACTAAGTGAGTAGTACATTGTTCATGATTAGTACTAGTTGTGTAATTTGGGAACTAAGCGAATAATACATTGTTCACGATTAGTACTAGATGTGTAATATGGGAACTAGGTGTAGCCCAATGATTTAGTAATGCAGTTCTTGTGACCTACATTGTATTTTTTATATCACAGTACTAACGTTGTCGCGTTGTTACGCGCGTACGTGTAGAAGGGGGCGGGACCACCGGGGTCTCGGCTTAGCTCAAGAGGAGAAGAGGAAGGAATAAGACCACGACATAGACGGAGAGATCGGCGGAGGCAAGATGTTCAACAAGTTATATTAAAACAACGAATGGTTACAACAATGGTGGCCACATGGGCCGCACCAAACGACTATGAGAAAACCCTAACCGAAGATGAATAAGGAAACCCTAAACGAAACCCTAACCCTAAAACGGTAAGAACTCTAGGCTAAGTGGTATACCTCTCATACGCAAAATAGGCAACCCCTTCATAAGTGACCCCTCCCTTCCTTTTATAGCCCAAGGAGGGAGGGACCTTACAATGTGGGACAAAAATTTCCCCTCTCTTTCTATACACCATATCCTAGTATACATGTGCACATGTTGCACACCACCGACTTGCCCCTTCCACCCCGGTTTCCGCCTATGGACGAAAATCTTCACGACATCCACCCCCACCAAACCGCACATCCACCGGTATGTGCCAAGAAAGGAAAAGAGTGAGAGATTTCGGCGACGGTAATTAACCGGGTCTTTCGCCTTACCGGTACCCAACCTTCTTGCCGGTCCCTTGCCGACGTCGATTCGTCTTGCCGGCTCCTTACCGTCCCCGACCCGCCGGCTCCATCCGATCCACCACATCCAGCGTGTGTCCCCGAACCGGCGGCTCCATCCGATCCGCCATATCCAACGTGTGTCCCCGAACCGACGGCTCCATCCGATCCGCCATATCCGACGTTCACGCCTGCTTCTTCGACCGACCCTCCCGAACGCCATTGCCGATCTGGTCACTCTTACTTTGTCCGCCATGTAGGTCCTCCAATTAGGCCCTCGGTCACCCTGTTTGCTCGACGGATTCCGCCCCTCGCGTACCGCTTGTGTTCTATCTCCGGCTCGATCCTCTCTTCGTCTCGAACACCTCGTGCCAATTCCCTCCATTCCGCGCTCACCTTCTGTAGGCTCTTCCCGTGTGCCCTTGTTGTCTCCCGAACATGCGCTCGTTCTTCGGTCCCTCGGTGACCTCATTACGCGCTCCTCGCTTCTCCCTCGCTTGCCGTGCTCTCTCGCCGTGGAGCATACCGTCATCCCGACCACCATGTCAGTGTCCTTCGCGACTTCCGTTACCGCTTCATCCCGTCTCTCGTCCTCTTGGCCCGCTTGGCCTCGCATGCCTTCCGGGACGCCGCGCTTCCGTAGCCCGTTGCTCTCCACGCACCTCCTTCGGTTCTCAAGACATAGCCTTCCATGCTCGCCGATCATCCTCATGCTTGTCTTTCGGCCCTTACGCGGCCACATCACACGTCTCGCACTCCGCTCCGCTCTGCGTCCCCTTTCGAAAAGGTACGTTGCTTCCCCGACATCCGTGTCGGTGCTCTCGTCTTCGGTGTCATCCGCAACCTCCGATGTTGCCGCTTCGCCCCGAGGTACACCCTCTTGGTCCGCCTGGCCTTGTATGCCCTCCGGGAAGCCGCCACGTTTTCTCTTCCCGGTGTGTACCCCGTTGTTCTCCGCGCATCCCCTCCGTTTTCCCAGACACAATCCTTCGTTCACGCCGATCACGCCCGTCTCGTTTTGTTGATCTTGGCGTCTCGTCGCACCGCCCGTCGTCCCGCACTTGCCTCTTGAAGGCTTTCCCCGACCGTCATCGTCGGTCACTCGTTGCGGCTCTTCCGGGTGCATGCTTGCTTCTTGGCCCTTCGCCGACCGTAGTGCACACTCCGTTCTACGCCGTAATGCATGGTTTGCGTTACACACTTCCCTCGTTGTAGTCCCGACCTCCGTGTCGGCCTCTTCGTATTTCGTTGCCGTAGCCCCTTTCGACTCCGGCTTACCGTCTTGGCCGTGCCCGTCCGCCTTCACGCACTGGGTACCCGTTCCGGTAGCCTCGTCCGTTCCGGTCTCCGACTCCTCGCCGCCTTCCGCCGTCTCTTTGGTCTTACGTCGATCCGCAACCGCCAAAGTCTCAAGAATAGGTGAGGAGGGTCCCTCTCGCTCTTAGCCTCCCACCAAGTCGTACTCCTTGTGCATGCTTGGCCTCCTTCTTGTGCTCACCGGCTCCCATCGAGTGTTGTGGCCCGTTCGCCCGGATCGGTCTGGGCCGATCGAGTCCTGGTTTGGTCGGCTCCCTTCCGTAATCGTAACCGGCCGGTACATGTTTGTCCGAACAATTCCAGCCTTGTCGGCTCTTCTTCAGTTCGGGCCCGGTTGACCGGACCCCGCTCCAATCTTCTTCCGCGTCGTCTTCCGGTCGTGTCGGATTATCGACCGGTTCATCTTCCGGTCGGGTCGGTTCCCGACTCTCTCCTCTTTGCCGCTCCCGACCTCTCCGTCGGTCCTCTCGTATATGCCCATTCCGGGCCTCGCATCCTCATCTTCGTACGTGTTCGCTTCGGGCCACACCTCCTCACGGCCACCGCCCTTCTCTCCGGTCTTATGTTGGCATTTGAGCGCAACCGCCGTAGTCTCCGGTCTCGGTGTCGAGAGGTCTTGCCTCCGTCCGCTATGACCTTCCTGGTCATCGTTTCGATCGTCCGCTTTGCCGCCGCCACCTTCCGTCTCTCCGGTCTCACGTGGGCTCTCGGGGCCGACTGCCGATGTCTCTTGAATAGGTGTGGGAAAAGTCCCGATACCGTTACTCGCCGATGCCATGTTCGTAGCCACCTTCGTTCGGACGCCGTGGTCCGTGGCTATCTCTTCCTCGTTCTCTTCGTCGCCGTGGTAGGCCGCCTTGCCGCCACCACCGCCCGTCGCTCTAGGTCTCACGCCGGCACTCGGGCCGACCGCCGAAGCCTCTAGGACCGGTGTGGGTAAGGACACGGCACCGCCACTCGTTGTGTCAGTAGCCGCTTCCGTCCGGTCGTCGTTGTCCGCGGCTACCCCATCCCCGATTCCGCAAACCTCGATTACGCTTGCCACCATCTCTCCCATGCCGTCGTCTCGGTTGCCCGCCTTGTCGCCGCCACCGTCCGTCACTCTAGGTCTCACACTGGCTCTCGGGCTGGATGCCAGAGTCTCTAGGACCGGTGTGTGTAAGGTCGCGGCACCGCCACTTGTCCGCTCCTCACTCAATGTTTCGGGCCGCCATGTCCCGAATCCGTAGTTACCGGCCTCCATGGCCGTCCCTTCACCGCAAGGCAAGAGGGTCGCTTGCTCCGCACCCTCTCCTATCTCGCCATCGTACGCTCTCCCGGCCTCCGTATAGGCCCCGTCTTCTACGTCTAGGGAGGCCTCTTCCTCCGCATCCTCCGATCGCCTCCGGCCCGTCTCCATAACAAGCCCTTCTTCGGCTCCGATTTTCGCCTTCACAAGCTCGCATGCCTCTCGTATTAGCGCTTCTAGGTCGAGCTCCTCCGAACCGTTTTGCGTTGAGCTCTCTTCCGGCGGTAGTGTGTACTCACTCGCCACTCTCTCTTCTCTGCCGCCCGCGGGCCACGTTGTTGCCGACCGCTCCCCATCGGGTTGCCGACATACCCACTCCGGTTTCGCGTATCTGCACACTTCCAATAGGGCTACCTTCAAGGACACCCACGACTCGTGAGCTTCTCGTAGCTCCTTGACCTCCTTGTGCACCGATGCGGCCGCCACTCGAGGAAAATACTCTAGCCGCATCTCCTCGTCCACGCCCCCTTTCGCCATCTCGGCCTCGTAGGCTCCCAAAAATTTTGGGACCTCATTCCCATTGAACCGGCCGACTCGATCGACCACCCTTTCGACGGCTTGTTGAGCCGCATCTCGCTTCGCCATCTTCCGTCCGGCTTCCATCACGATTTTTGCCATCATCTCCTCGAAGTCCAAGTCTTCTTCCATCTCCATGCTCCCTTGCCGCCCTTCACGTCGGGTTCACCAAAGATGTCGCGTTGTTACGCGCGTACGTGTAGAAGGGGCCGGGACCACCGGGGTCTCGGACTAGGGAGTGGAGGAGAAAGAATAGGACATGATATGGAGGCTTAGGTCAAGAGGAGAAGAGGAAGGAATAAGACCACGACATAGACGGAGAGATCAGCGGAGGCAAGATGTTCAACAAGTTATATTAAAACAACGAATGGTTACAACAATGGTGGCCACATGGGCCGCACCAAACGACTATGAGAAAACCCTAACCGAAGATGAATAAGGAAACCCTAAACGAAACCCTAACCCTAAAACGGTAAGAAATCTAGGCTAAGTGGTATACCTCTCATACGCAAAATAGGCAACCCCTTCATAAGTGACCCCTCCCTTCCTTTTATAGCCCAAGGAGGGAGGGACCTTACAATGTGGGACAAAAATTTCCCCTCTCTTTCTATACACCATATCCTAGTATACATGTGCACATGTTGCACACCACCGACTTGCCCCTTCCACCCCGGTTTCCGCCTATGGACGAAAATCTTCACGACAACGTTATTTTTTATATCACGGTACTAATGTTGAAGGTTTTTTTGTTTCTTGCAATGAATGTTGTAGTGTCAAGCAACTCCACGCCAGGGAAGGTAATGGAACAACCAACCCCTGTGCCTAAATCCTCGGTATCTGCTGTACATTCCAAGGTTCAGGGACCATCATTACCAGTAACCTATGAGTTTTATGATGAAGATGAATGTATGAGAAGGGCCATTGGAATAGTGGAACATATGCTTCTACAAACAAATTCCCCGAACTCCGGTCAACATCAAAACAATCTAGGTAACACAAATTGATTTAGCATATCTTAATTCTCATTTGTGTGTATGTTGAATGCCTAATGTCTTTAAAAAAGAGCCCACTAAGAAGAGGAATGTTGCAAGAAAGTTGTATGGAAAGGGCAAGAAAGGCAGAGTTGAATGCAATGGTGAGTCATATATGTTCTCACCTGTTCGGAGAGTTGTCAATCTAATGCATTGTTTAATACCATGTACTTGTGTTACTAGCTGATGATGAAATGATCTTTAGTGAGGGAGATATGAGTCCAAAACCTGATCATGAAGAAGAATTTATCACACTCCCAGGTACACATCAAAAGCCCTCTAAGAAAACAATGATTTAGATCATAACAACCCTATTATAGTGGTGCTTTTGGTGCATTCTATAGATACTATTATGAAATCTTCTATTGACAATGAGCTCCAACATGTTGAACACTTAGATGTTGTGGAGAAGATGACCGCCCCTACCACTTGCAATGGGTTGTCTACGGCTGTACAGTATGACGATGTAACAATAGGTAAAAATGTGGCTATTAACCCTATGTTCATTGTTGTTGGTATGTTTGCGAAATTTTGAGTATGTGAGTTGATACTAATATTCTCTGGAATCCCATTATTTAGGTTTACAAAGAGCAGTCTGATTCCCAACTACAATCAAATGAATTGGGAACTATATGGAGCACAAGTGCAGAGTCAGATTCTGGGATTAACCTTTGCACGGAGGCAGACTCTGGGAATATCGCTAGTACTAAAGAGGAGCCTGATTGTAAAGAGAATGTGCTAGTAGTGTCTAAAGAATCCCATGAGGAGTTTGGAAAGAATATCGCTAGTACTGAAGAGGAGCCTGATTGTACTGAGAATGTGCTAGTAGTGTTTATAGAAGCCCATGAGGAGTGTGGAAAGAATACAGCTAGTAATGAAGAGGAGCCTGATTGTACTGAGAACGAGCATACTAACATCACCCATGAGGACCAGGCAATAAAGACTACCCAAGAAGGGGAGCACGGTTGTCTTAAGAATGAGGTGACAATCACCGTACAAGAGGAGTTGACCATGAGTACTGCCACAACCCACATACAGGAGTCTAATTGTACTAAGAATGAGTATACTAGCATCACCGATGATGATAGGGCAATAAAGTCCACCCAAGAAGGAGAGCACAGTGGTCTTAAGAATGAGGTGACTATCACCAGCCAAGAGGGGTTCGTCAACAACATGAGTACTAAAACAGCCCACATATAGGAGATGAGTGATAATTTGACTATCAACAGTACCGTTGTGGATGTGTGTACAAGCATTGCAGTTGCAGAAAACACAGTTTCTCTCTCAAGCTTGCCACTGGTACAAGGTGCGCATACATCCACACCTGTCTCTGATGCCTCTGATGCCTCTGATGATGAAGTGCCACTTAGTAAGCTGATACCTAAAGGCTTTAAGATAAAGAAGAATGTAAAATCACAAAAAACTGGCACCAATAACAAGCGCATTACAAGATCGGCGAAATTGTGAAATGGTGCATGATTGTCTTTCGATTGTACTTGAACTATAGCTGAACTGTTAGTGATGTCTGAACTTAAACTATTTGGTATACCAAAATACTGTCTAAATTGCTAATGTGAAATGTTGTACTGACTCCAGTTCACTCATCTAGTGTTGTTAACGTAATGTGAAATTCTATATTGCCAATTGCAGAGAATGAGAATGTATTCTATTGTTACCAGCGTACTGTCTAAATTGCCCCTGTGAAATGCTATGAAGATCAGATCACTCATCTAGTGTGGTAGTGTAATGTGAAATTCTATATTGCTAATTGTAGAGAATGAGAATGTATTCTATTGTCAATTGTCATGCAACCATGAATGTAGTAGGGAACAATTTGACATTCATATTATTACTAAAATAAGATGTATGTATCCATCTAACTATGATACTTCAGTAGACTACTATGTATTAGTGAATACTTACAATTGACATTAGTACTAAACTAATGTGTATATTGATACTTGCGAAGTATGGTCTCCTTGAGTGCACATAGTCAGAGTCGAATAGAGACTTAACACAATAGGGATTAGACTACTGGTATTGATAGTTGAATAAGTTTGGGCCATATTGATGCTACTAAGTATTGAAGACTTCACACCCTAAACCATAGAAACAAGCAACTCTATAATTACCATGAACACTTTCAAAACAAGCTCAATAAATACTCTAAACACATTAGAAGAAAGACGAAATATATCGATTCATTTGTCAATCATGAAAAATAATATATCAATACATCAAATAGTGAACTACAAGCGGATGTTTTTCAGTTGCCAACTACAATGTATTAATAGGGTAACTTTCAAGCATTAAACAGAGAGACCTCCCCTAATATGTGCTCATGAACCTCTTGGGGGACCTTGTAGACAATGTTGTATCCCTTAACCTTGTGCTTTGCTTGAGTCATATTGAACTTGATCGCAAGAATGACAACAATGTAGATTATTGCGATGGGTGCATCTTTTAGTAATGCATATGTGTTCTTGCACTGCGGCAACTTTGCATAATAGTTTCCATACACGACAAACTCACCAACGTTGAGCATGTTGCCCCAGCCATCCCTCGCCACTTCTTTCAATAATGTCTTTCCTTGCTTCAACACCACAATGTAGTAGTCTTCTAAATATTCATTCTGAGGAGATTTGAGCACCGCAAACTGATCTCCAACTTCCAATAAAACTGCCAAGTCTTGATGTTGGTTGTAGTATACAATATCGTTTGAATGTGCATCCTCTTCAATATCATGTTGTCGTTCAGGCTCAAGCTTCTGCAACTTCCAGGGCTCCACGATTGATAGGTTGATGCATTTATCCCAAGCTTCATCTATACACATGGAATAAAAGCATGATAAAGTATGGAGTAACAATTGTGTTGTGTCCTTGCGGCTTAACCCTAATACACAATGGGTGCTTTGTGTGCCTTTCACGGTTTTACAACCATATGATTTAGTTCTATCAACCTCATCAGCGCGAACCTCAACAAACAATCTGTTCTTACCATCATTTGACATCTTCCATGTTAGCCACTCCACAACATCATGTGCATTTTGTAACTTAGCACCATTATTATCCAATTGCTCACTTGTAAGGGCATGTTTGATCACAACCCCTGCACCATCATGCTCTCCTTTTCCATGTCCAGACTCGAAGTAGTTCCATTGCATACGAATGTTGAATAAGGAGAAGTACATGTTTTTGTATCCCAGGTTTCCAACAAACATTAGTACTATGTTGTCAATCGAGAGTACTATACATCCATTAATATTGATTTAGTACAGATAAAACACACAACACAGTACAATGTGTCCATGGAGAACACAACATGGATTAAAAGATAATTAGTACAAACTCTTCAATATATGACAATACTATGAGTACAAGACATGTACTTTACATCCTTCAATAAATACTGATATAGTATAGATACAACACACAGTACAATACAGTGTGTCCATGGAGAACACTCAACATGGATTAAAAGATAATTAGTACAAACTCTTCAATATAGGACAATACTATGAGTACAAGACATGTACTTTACATCATTCAATAAATACTGATTTAGTACAAATACAACACACAGTACAATACAGTGTGTCCATGGAGAACACTCAACATGGATTAAAAGGTAATTAGTACAAACTCTTAAGGACAGACAATATTATGAGTACAAGACGAGTACTTTACATCCTTCAATAAATACTGATTTAGTACAGATACAACTCACAGTACAATACAGTGTGTCCATGGAGAACACTCAACATGGATTAAAAGGTAATTCGTACAAACTCTTAAGGACGGACAATACTATGAGTACAAGACGAGTACTTTACATCCTTCAATAAATACTGATTTAGTACAGATACAACACACAGTACAATACAATGTGTCCATGGAGAGCACTCAACATGGACTAAAAGATACTTAGTACAAACTCTTAAGAACATCCAATACTATGAGTACAAGACGAGTACTTTACATCCTTTAATAAATACTGATTTAGTACAGATACAACACACAGTACAATACAATGTGTCTATGGAGAACACTTCACATGGATTAAAAGATAAAAAACACAAATTCACGTGACAGGATGGTACTATGTGATCAATCAAGAACACTTAACATAGTTACAAACATAATTGGTATGCATGCATCCATTTGAATAGTTACAAACATAATTAGTATGCATGCACTAACACAAGAATTACTTCCTTAGACATTGCATTATAAGTACTAAACATATGGATTAAAAATTACCTGGCGATAAAGTAGAACGATCGTGCCGCCTTAAACTGCGAGGCAACACCTTCAGACCAAACCCAATGACGGTTAAAGCTAAACTCTAGAGACAATAAATCTGCATGGTGAAGCTTAAAACAATGTTGAACAAATAGTGTATCATGCTTTTTATCATCTAAAATGTAAAATATTGATTTCTTATGTAACTCACCGTCTTGTCTCCAATAGCAAATATGTACAAGTATTGTACATTGATCATTGTACCAATGCGTTGATTGAACCTCATTTTGAACTTTAAATGTATAGTTTTCTGCAAAGTCAATAACATATATGACGACACCCGTTGGTAAGTTATTAATACATTCCTTGAACTGTGAATTTTGCCAATAACTCTGGAAGTTATGTCGAATGAACTCCCCAAGTTGTTTCTTAAATTCTGAGACAAGGGTAGCAGCACATGTCTCCTTATATACTTCCTTGATACGCTTAGTTACAAGTCCCTTGCCAATATTTTCAGTCACATACTCTAAATATTTCCATTTCACAATATGACTATTTCCCAAATCAAGCTCCTGCCTACAAAATAATGGTAGTGGACAAACCTTACATGTTCTTAAAAGACATGTACGACGATGCCACTCACATGATGGTTCTTTTTCACAAACACAAGACCTCCATAACTCAGAAACGGATGCATAAGTCACGTTTCCTGCATTACACCTATTATCCTCCCCATTTGGTCTACAAACCTCACAAGTGCAGACACATAATTCCCCGTGTATACCCTCAGAATTAGTACGCATTGCATTCACTCCAAGCCTTAACATGTCCATCTTCACGTGGTACACACAACAACATGTATTCTTCTCATTTAATTTTCTAACTCAATATGGTTTCAAACCTTGGAACTTGCAGAATCCAACAGTCAAGCTTGGATGTTGGTCTTTAAAGTTCATGTACAATTCAACCTACATCAACCAATATATATAGCAAACATTAATATACACTTGGTCAAAACAAAAATTTATGGAATCTGAATTGATATAAACAAATGGAATACCTCTGTCATCTCCAAGAACTATCTAGGGTAAATTTATTCGTTGTCTACACACATCGTTCTTATTTGGTGACACACGGGTATTTTTTGTCCAAAATGAATCCACTTTCTCAATAATCTCTTGAGATAAGGCATCGCATTGTCGTGTACGTCCCAACCCCAGCCATTTGAATTGGCTTCAGTGTATATTTCAGCGATGTTTCCTCAAGTTCCTTCTTTGAATACCCAGGGCTAAGGCAACTTTAGTATCAGTATATTTTTTTTCTCTCGCACCGTTGTCGCGAAGTTTCGCGGGTACGTGTAGAATTCCAGGCGAACCACGGGGGTCTTGGACTAGGGAGCGACGGAGCGTAGGAAGCTGACTTCTCTCCGGTCCCGACTGCATTGGTTGTGGCGCGAACCGGAGCGATTCCGAACGCGTACAGGTGGCTACCAACGCGAGAGAGGAAGAGAGGGAGAGAACACGCACGCAACACCGACACAACACACACCTCTTATGTACAGGAAACACAGGGAAGGGAAAGCACCAGACACCGACAGAGACACAAATATGCACAACCCTGTATATATATATGATAACAAGAGTGATTTACAACTCCGACTCCGAGCCGGACTGAGGTAGGTGAGGCCGCAACGGCAGTCTGCCGCCAAGCCGCCGTCGGGGAGCTCTCGGGCTCATCACGTCGAGCGGGGTCTTGCACAGGAGGCCGAGCAGAAGCAACCTACAACAGGGAGAGATCCAACCCTCGTCGCGAGCCGGCTATGCACAGAAGAAGAAGCGTTAACCTAATAGCTTTCCCGCCATAGCTGCCACTCGAGTTCTCGAGAAGGAGAAGGAGCAGAGGAAAAAAGAAGGAAAGAATGTAACTAACCTTAGAAACGAAGCACAAAATGGTATACCCTTACGACTCAAAAATGGGCAACCCTTCATAAGTGACCTCTCCCTTCCTTTTATAGCCCAAGGAGGGAGGGACCTTACAATGTGGGATGAAATTTCCCCTCTTATTTCTATACACCATTTCCTAGTAATCGTGTGCACATGTTGCACACCACCGACTTGCCCTTTCCACCCCGGTTTCCGCCTATGGACGAAAATCTTCACGACATCCGCCCCCACCAAACCGCACGTCCACCGGTACATGCCAAATCTGGTGAAGGGTGAGAGATGTCGGCCGGTGAGAAACCGGTCTTCTGTAATCCGCATCCCGGCTCGCTGCCGGTTTGAATCGTCGGCTTCGGTTCTTCCTTCGCGCTTACCTCCCCGTAGGCTTGTTCGACCCATCGATGGGTCCTTCGCCGCGATCTCCGTAGTACGCATACTTTCGCTGGACCTTGTTCGGCCGTATGCCCGCTCCGCTCTCTGTCGTATGCCCGATGTCCTCCGCTTGAGGAACGCCCGTAGTGGCCCACCTGGCCTCCGTCGACCATTCGTGTTGTCCTGATTGTCGTCCCATGTTGTTTCCTGGCAAGATCGTGCATCGACGCTCATCTGCATACCGGTGTCCTCCGCATCCGAGGAACACCCCGTAGTAGCCCGCTTGGCCCTTTCCGTCTTGCGCTGCTGCAACAGGTCCTGAGTCTTTCGCTTGCCGTCGTCCCCTCGCCCCCACCAGCTTATCATTCCGGGCTTGCCGTGTCAGTCTTTGCTACTCTGACTGAGCTGCCGAGATCTACGAAGTGAGTGTGGAGGATCCTCCTTCAGACTCCCTTGTCATCCCCTGACTCCGACCCTGTGCAGTCCACTATGCACTCGTCACCTCGTTTCCGGCACCTCCCTTGTGCCGTCTTCCGCTTCCTTTGTTCAGCACCGCCCGTACCGAACACCGTCTCGTAGTCACGCTTCGATCCGGCCCGCGATGGCCACTTGCGAGACTCTTGTTCCTCCCCAGGTGTGCCTTTCCGACCCAACACACCTCCCCGTGTTTGCCCATACCGGCTCCTTCCGAAACCGTAACCAACCGGTAAGGGTTTCGCACTTCGTCCGCCCTCCGTCTTATGGACTCCCGATCCGCTATCTCGTGTCGCCAGGTCCCGTTCCGTGCCGCCACCATCCTTCTCCCTAGATCTCACGCCGACTCCCGTTAGCTGGCCGCCGGAGTCTCCGGATCGGTGTGAGGGTTCCCTAGGACTGGACTCCATTTCTCTGCTTTCCGTCGTCCGATCACGTTCACCTGCCGCCACCGATCTCTCCTGTAGGACTCACGCCGACACTCGGGCCGACAGCCGGATCGGTGTGAGGATCTTCGCAAACTGCCCATCCACAGTCCTTTGCCTTTGTCCCCTTGCCGCCACTCTAGGTCTCACGTCGGCTCTTGGGCCGACCGCCGGAGTCTCTGGAACTGGTGCGAAGGATCCTCCTTCGGCTCATCGTATCCTTGAATCCCAAGTCGAGAGGGTGGCTCGCTCCACACCCTCTCCCGTGGTACCAACGTTGTCATGACGATTTTCGGCTACGGTGTGAAACCGAGTGAGACGAATAAACCAAGGATGTGCAACATTGCACATACACTTAGCAAATAAGCCTAAGGCCTAGTGGCACTTGAGTTCATACAGAGGAGTGCAAGCAAGGTTTGAACCTTGCACCTCTAAGATACAAGATGATTGCCTTACCACTAGGACAACTATCATATAGTTTAGGTTTTATGTATTTCCTTTTCATATACGAATTATAGATGAAGCAACCATAGAAAACCATGTGCACAAAACCATGGTTCTAAACCCATGGTTTGTGCATGACATAAGCAAAACCGTGTGCACAAAACCACAAAACCATGGTTTTAGCCCATGGTTTTGTGCATGTCACAAGCATGGAAAGACCTATAAAAGCCTCTACTTGAGCTTGTGTAACGGGGGCTCAATATGTGATATCACCAACACCATATCATCAATATAATTATATTTGTCTTTATCTTCTTCATATTTTTCTATTTCTCAAGTGTACAATCTTTCTTCTTCTCAAGTAAACAAATTTCATCTAAATCTTACATTGATCGTCATCTCTTCGATAATTCTGCGAACATCCTCCCCAGTCCAAGACCCGAGTGGTCGCTCGAGTAGCACACGCACGCGCGAATCTTCGCGACAACGTACTGTGTTCCCGGCCTCTCCGTAGGCCTGCTCTTCCTCCCTCCCAGAATGGTTATCCTGGAGTCCGCTCCGCCCAATTCTCGTCCGGGTCTGTTCGCATTGGCCATTCCCGTTTCCCGCCGCCACTGTCCTTCTCTCTAGGTCTCAAGTTGCCATGTTGGCCGAACTGCCGGAGTTTCTAGATCGGTGTGGGGATCGCGTAGGATTGGTTGCTTTCATCCTCACTCACATGTGCTTCTTTCGAACTCTCCGCCCTCCTTCTCGCGTACCCGCCTCCATCTCCCATCTCTCCAAGTCTTACGCTGGCGCTCGTTGCCGGTTGCCCGAGTCTCCGGATAAGACGTGGTGTTTCCGTCCCATAATGATTTGCGGACACTCGTTCGGGGTACCGCTCCCCAAGCACGTTCGGTGAGAAGCATGTGGACTTCGATCGATCAAGTGCCGCCTGCACTTGATTCTCTAATGTCGGGAGTTTCGGGCAGTGTTGTCCGAAACCTGCCGGTCTCTCTCTGCAACCTCGATCGCGAGCTGCCCGATTTGCGGCCTTCGCTTGGCCGGCTTGTGTCCTCATGTAAAAGAAGGCGATTTGTTTCGCACCCTCTTCCACGCCGGCACTATTGTACCGAACTGAGCCCTACCGATCGGGCTCTATAGCCCGTCCCTAGTCTTTCGCGCCTTGGGCCGGTTTCGGTCGAGTCATCTACATCCGGATCACGCTCCATTTGAATCGGAATGCTGATCTTTCCGTGCCGCCTCCGTCCTTGGCCTCCTCGCAAGTTGTTTCCCATCCCTCTTCACTGACATCATGCCAGGACTCCTCGTCAGCGCCTTCCTTCTCTCCGGTCTCATGTCGGCACACGGGCTCAACCACCAGAGTCTCCGGAATCCGCGTGGAGGGCTCTTCTCTGCTCCCGACCTTGTCCTCGGTCGGCAATTCTCCGCAAGTCGAGAGGGTGTTTTGTTCCGCACCCTCTCCCGTGGTACCGTGGTACCGATCTTCTACCATCTTGTGGGGCAAGTCCGTCTCCTCGGCGTCGGCTCGTGGTTTCGATCTTTCCTCTTCCTCGAGCATTGCCTCGAGAGCTGCGTACGCCTCCGCAATCTTGGCCCCAATGCCGACCCTTGCCGACTCTCTTTGCCGTTCCGCCTCTTCCCGTTGTGGCGGCACGCCGTCGCACACCTTCCTCTTAGCCTTCTCAACTCGCTCGTCGTCTAGCCGTTGGCATACCCTTCCGACCTTCGACCAGTCCTCCGTAAGGCCATTCGCTCCATCCTCATCTTCGAGCTCAAGCCCGATGGCCTCCCGTTCCGCTCGGTCGATCGACCTGACAAACAACAGGACTTTGTCCGCCCCCACCAACCCTTGTTCCCGCTCCGGGAGCCGAGCAAGCCGCCGCTTGAACTCTCGGAACGCCTTCATTGCACCCCTTTGGGTCTTCGCCGATGCAACCCACTGGTCGAAGTCGCGTCGTCCCTGGCTCTTCCGCCATCCTCCATATGCCTGCAGGAGTGCCTCTTCGAAGGCCTCCCACGAACTATGAGCTTCTCGGAGCTCCTTCACCTCTGTGTGCATACGGACGACGACAACCTGACAGAACAACTCCAACCTCAACGCCTTGTCTACGTCTCGCTCCTCCATTTCCGCGTTCTAGGCTTCCAAGTAGAATGGGACCTTGTCCCCATTGAAGCGGCCGACTCTTTCGACCACTCGCTCCACCGCTTGCTGTGCCGACTCTCGTCTTGCCGTTGCTCGTCCAAACTCCCTCACCGCTTCGACAAAAAGTTGCGCGAAGTCTTCTTCTTCCAACTCGATCCTCCCTTGCCGCCTTTCACGTCAAGTTCACCAAAGATGTCGTGAAGTTTCGCGGGTATGTGTATGTTGGGATTACGGTCCCTTCGGATGGGATGGTCGGATATCGGAGATGAATGCCGACAAGCCCGGTTGCGGTTTCGGAACCGGATGATGAAGACCCCGGCTTCGGAGCCGGATGACGAATGTACCCGGAGAGAGATCCGGATGCGGGGACATATCTGTGAATATGTTTGCCAAGGGCCCTTGAGGCTATAGTTGTAAATAGCCCCAAAGTCATATGTGTATAAATATGACTTAGGGCAAACAGTTTAAGTTGCTACTCATTTTTTCTGTTTTTCCACTCAAGAGGAGTGAAGAGAGAGCAGCCGTGAGAGAGATAGAGCGTGAGAGAGGAAGAGGTCGACGCCTCTGTGTATTTCCGCCGCCTGTGGCGAGGACAGCGAGCTCAAGGTCGTCGCTTTGCAGCTCGCCATTGTATACTTCTCTGTGCATAGTTTTTGGTTCGGAGTCTTGTACTCCCGTGGTTTTTCCCGTACAGGGTTTTCCACGTTAAATCGTGTCCACTTATTTACTTCTGCATTTCCCATTTTCTGCAACAACGATTCGTGTGTTTCCTTGGTTGTGGCCGAGAGGTGAAGTTTGGAAAGTGTCAATTAATTTTCCATCAATTTGGTATCAGAGCGAGCTGCTGCAGAAAATGGAAGGCGGCGGCAGCGGGCAGCCGGGGATGATGGTGCTGAATGCGCAGAATTACGCCGACTGGAAGATCAAGATGGAGGATCTTCTGATTGTTCGGGACCTGTACGAACCGATTGACAGGTCGGAAATACCGAAGGGGGTACTTGAGTCGGAATGGAGGCTTCTGAACCGGAAAGCCGTTGCAACCATTCGGCAATACGTCGACGTGAGCGTTCTACAACATGTGGCGAACGACACCAACGCATATGAGATGTGGCGGAAGCTGTCGGGCCTCTACGAGAGGAAGAATGCGTTGAACCGGACCTCCCTGATGAGGAAGATAGTGAACCTCAAGTACCGGGACGGCGAGAGTATGGTGGAACACGTAAGCACGTTCATGGGATTCGTGAACCAGCTTGCGGCGATCAAGTTCCCGTTGGAGGATGCAATGCAAGCCATCATCCTGATGTGTACATTGCCGGAAAGCTGGGAGAACTTGGTGGTGACTCTCAGCACCTCCTGCACGGAAGATAACTTGTCCCTACAAACGGTAAAGACAAGTATTTTGAACGAAGAAGCGCGTCGGAGAGATAAAGAACCGGCCTCCGACTCGAAGGCGCTGCTTACCGAATCGGAACGGGGAAGACAATGGAACCGGAGTCCGCAAAGACGGGAGAAGTCGGGGACCCGGTCGCAGTCAAGAGGAAGACCCACATGCTTCCACTGTGGGAAGCCGGGGCACTTCCGGAAGAATTGTCGGCATTACCGAAAGGACAACGGAGCCGACGACACCGATTCGAAGAAGTCACCGGAGAGAAACGGTGCATACCGGGGAGCCACGGACCGGAGAGGTCCGGATCGGCGAGGGCAGGACCGGAAAGGAACGACGGCACTCGCGGCAAGTGAGGAAGAAATCATGCTCATCACCGAAGAAGGTGAACTAAACATTGCCGGCGATGAGACGACCTGGGTAGTCCATTCTGGAGCGTCATTCCACCTGACCCCGGAGAGAAGATACTTCTCATCCTACACAGTCGGTGAACATGGCTGTGTTCGGATGGGAAATGAAGGTACGTGCCGGATTGCCGGCATAGGAGACGTGTGGTTGACAACCCCGACCGGTTGCAAAATGCTGCTGAAGGATGTCCGACACGTTCCGGAGGTTCGATTGAACCTGATTTCGGCCGGGAGGCTAGACGATGAAGGCTACACAGGTAGCATCCGGAACGGCGTAATGAAGTTCAGCAAGGGGAGCCTGATAGTGGCTCGGGCCCGGAAAGACAACACACTGTACCTGATGAATGCCCGGTTATGTCCGGAAGAGCTAAATGTGGCAGCCGACACTGCCCGGTGAGCTGTGGCACAAAAGACTGTGCCACATGAGTGAGAAGGGGATGAAGAGGCTTGCAGAAGACAACCTTATTCCAGTGAAGCACGTGCACCTGGAGAAGTGCACCGATTGCCTGGCCGGTAAGCAGAACCGAGCCTCCTTCCACTCAAGGCCACCGACGAGACGTAGTGTACCATTGGAGTTGGTACACACTGATGTGTGTCAGGTAGAAACGAAGTCACATGGCGGAGCCCAGTACTTCGTAACATTCATTGATGATCACAGCCGGAAGCTGTGGACGGCACCGTTGAAGACAAAGGACCAAGTGTTGTGCGTCTTCAAAGAACTCCACGCGAGAGTGGAAAGGGAATCCGGCAAGAAGCTGAAAGCGATACGAGCGGATAACGGAGGGGAATACCGGGGGCAGTTCGCGGAGTACTGTCGCTCGAAAGGAATCCGGCTCGAGTTTACTGTGCCGAAGACGCCGGAACTGAACGGGCTGGCCGAGAGGATGAACCGGACCATAATGGAGAGCGTCCGGAGTATGCTGGCGCATGCGAAATTACCCAAGGGGTTTTGGGCTGAGGCAATGTCGACGGCGACATACGTGATAAACAGATCACCCTCAGTACCTTTGGACGGAGACACGCCGCAGAGAGTGTGGACCGGCAGGGAAGTATCCTACCGGCATCTGAAGGTGTTCGGGTGTCTCGCATATGTGCATGTGGCTAAGGACCGGAGAGGAAAGCTAGATCCAAAGACCCGGCCATGCATATTCCTCGGTTACGGCGATGACGAGTTCGGCTACCGAGTATGGGACCCGGTCGACAAGAAGATATTCCGGAGTCGTGATATCATCTTCATGGAGAACAAGACACTCGCCGACTGGGAGTCGGAGAAGAAGATGAAGAGCTCCAAGTCGACCGGTGAGGATCAACTCTACAAGGAGCAGTCCCGACCGGCAAGGGACCGGTTAGCACTCGAGGATCCGGCCGAAGACGGTGAAGAAACAGAACCGGCCGAAGAAGATGAAAATGATACCGGAACCGGCCCCGATCCCGAAATGGATTCGGATGAAGAAGAATCGGAAGAACCGGTTACCGAAGCTCCGGAACGGAGATATCCTCTAAGAGAGAGAAGGGCCCCCCGGAGATTTCCGGAACCAGAGCACGTGCTGCTAACCGACGAGGGGGAGCCGGAGAGCTTTGAAGAAGCAAAGCATGACACCCAGAGCCGCAGGTGGTTGAGTGCCATGCAGGACGAGATGGATTCCCTGCATGAGAACCACACATATGAACTTGTGGAGTTGCCGAAAGGGAAGCGGGCACTTCGAAACAAGTGGGTGTTCAAGCTGAAACCGGGAGATGCCGGAAACCCCCCGAGATACAAAGCCAGGATCGTGGTGAAGGGGTTTCAGCAGAAGAAGGGCGTCGATTTCGACGAGATATTTGCCCCGGTAGTGAAGATGACCTCCATCCGAACGGTGTTGAGCATAGCGGCAAGCATGGACCTCGAGGTAGAACAGATGGACGTGAAGACGGCATTCCTTCACGGTGACCTCGAAGAAGAGATCTTGTTGGGAATCAACGCTTGGATTCACCTTCTTCGCTCGGCCACAACCGAGTAATCGCGGATCAATGCAGCAGAAAATAGAAACCAAAGAGAGAAACACACGAGTACACAGGGATTAACGTGGAAAACCCTAGATGGGAAAAAACCACGGGAGTACAAGACTCCAAACAACACTATACAAAGAGAAGTATACAATGACGAGCTCCAAGGCGACGACCTTGAGCTCGCTGTCCTCGCCACAGGCGGCGGAAATACACAGAGGCGTCGTCCTCTTCCTCTCTCGCGCTCTATCTCTCTCTCTCTCACGGCTGCTCCCTCTTCACTCCTCTTGAGTGGAAAAACAAAAAAAAATGATCAGCAAGCACAAAACGAATTGCCCTAAGTCATATTTATACATATATGACTTTGGGGCTATTTACAACTATAGCCTCAGGGGCCCATAGCAGACATATTCACGGATATGTCCCTGCATTCGGATCGCTCTCCGGGTACATTCGTCATCCGGCTCCGAAGTCGGGGTCTTCCTCATCCGGTTCCGATACCGAAACCGGGCTTGTCGGCATTCATCTCCGATATCCGACCATCCCATCCGAAGGGACCGTAATTCCAACAAACTCCCCCTTCACTTCGGCATGGGATGTCTCTCCAATCCGATCCTCTTCCGGCATGCTTCCAGCTTGTCGGGTGTGAGGACCTTGGTCAGCATATCCGACCCGTTCTCGTCCGTGTGGATCTTTGTCAGCACGAACTCCTTGTCTTCTATCCTTTCCCGGATCCAGTGATATCTTCGCTGGATGTGCTTCGTCCGGGAGTGATAGGCCGCGTTCTTCGCAAGGTGGATTGCACTCTGACTGTCGCAGTAGAGTCGGTACTCCTCCTGCCGGATACCGAGCTCTCTAATGAAGTCCTTCATCCATATTATTTCCTTGCCGGCTTCAACAGCTGCCATGTACTCCGCCTCCGTGGTTGACAACGCAACCGTCTTCTGCAGCCTCGACTGCCACGAAACAGCTCCCCCTGCATACGTCATCACATACCCTGATGTGGACCGGCTGGTATCTGCATCAGCCGACATATCCGAATCGGTGAAACCGTCGAGTTCGGGTTTACCGGAGCCGAATCGGAGGCACACATTCGCTGTGCCCTTCAGGTATCGGAGTATCCACTTGACCGCGTTCCAATGCTCTTTGCCGGGATTGCTCATGTACCGGCTCACCACTCCGACTGCATATCCGATGTCCGGTCTCGTACACACCATGGCGTACATCAAGCTCCCGACGGCTGAGGCATACGGCACTTTCATCATATCCTCCTTTTCAGCCTTTGTCTTGGGACTTTGCTTGCTGGACAGCTTGCAGTTTGTCGGGAGGGACGATCCGACCGGTCTCGCTTCCGACATGTTGAACCGGTGT